>NW_024412467.1:22166075-22455735 GCF_014898765.1 Herpailurus yagouaroundi
ATGTTCATAGCAGCACTCTCAACAATAGCCAAATTATGGAAAGAGCCTAAATGTCCATCAACTGATGAATGGATAAAGAAATTGTGGTTTATATACACTATGGAATACTACGTGGCAATGAGAAAAAAATGAAATATGGCCTTTTGTAGCAACGTGGATGGAACTGGAGAGTGTGATGCTAAGTGAAATAAGCCATACAGAGAAAGACAGATACCATATGGTTTCACTCTTATGTGGATCCTGAGAAACTTAACAGGAACCCATGGGGGAGGGGAAGGAAGAAAAAAAATAAATAAATAAAGAGGTTAGAGTGGGAGAGAGCCAAAGCATAAGAGACTGTTGAGAACTGAGAGCAAACTGAGGGTTGATGGGGGGTGGGAGGGAGGAGAGGGTGGGTGATGGGTATTGAGGAGGGCACCTTTTGGGATGAGCACTGGGTGTTGTATGGAAACCAATTTGACAATAAATTTCATATATAAATAAAAAAAAATAAATCCATTATTATACTCTATATATTTTTATTGGGGCATTTATTCCATTTACATTCAGAGTGATTATTGAAAGATATGGATTTAGTGTCATTGTGTTATCTGTAGGTTTTGTGTTTGTGGTGATGTCTCTGGTTCTTTGTAGTCTTTGTTGCTTTCCACTCATAGAGTCCCCCTCAGGATCTCCTGCAGGGCTGGTTTAGTGGTCATGAATTTCTTTAGTTTTTGTTTGTCTGGGAAACCCTTTATATGTCCTTCTATTCTGAATGACAGCCTTGCTGGATAAAGGATTCTTGGCTGCATATTATTCCTATTCAGTACATTGAATATACCCTGCTACTCCCTTCTGGTCTGCCAAATTTCTGTGGAGAGGTCTGCTACTACTCTTATGTGTCTATCCTTGTAGGTTAAGGCCCATTTGACCCTAGCTGCTTTCAGAATTCTCGTTGTATTTTGCCAGTTTCACCATGATATGCCTTGGTATTGACCTGTTCTTGTGGATTCTGAAGGGAGTTCTCTGTGCTTCCTGGATTTAGATGTCTGCTTCCTTCCCAAGACTAGGGAAGTTCTCAGCTATAATACTTTCAAATAAACCTTCTGCCCTTTTGTCTCTCTTCATCTTCTGAAACTCCTATGATATGAATATTGTTGTTTCATTGAATCACTTAGGTCTCCCTTTTTTTTTAATATGAAATTTATTGTCATATTGGTTTCCATACAACACCCAGTGCTCATCCCTACAGGTGCCCCCCTCAATGCCCATCACCCACTTCCCCTCCCTCCCACCCCCCCCCATCAACCCCCAGGTTATTCTCAGTTTTTAAGAGTCTTTTATGTTTTGGCTCCCTCCCTGTCTAACTTTTTTTTTCCTTCCCCTCCCCCATGCTCTTCTGTTAAGTTTCTCAGGATCCCCATAAGAGTGAAACCATATGGTATCTGTCTTTGTCTGTATGACTTATTTCACTTAGCATAACACTCTCCAGTCCTATCCACGTTGCTACAAAAGACCATATTTCATTCTTTCTCATTGCCAAGTAGTATTCCATTGTGTATATAAACCACAACTTCTTTATTCATTCATCAGTTGATGGACATTTAGGTTTTCTCCACAATTTGGCTATTGTTGAAAATGCTGCTATAAACATTGGGGTACAAGTGCCCCTATGCATCAGCACTCCGGTATCCCTTGGGTAAGTTCCCAGAAGTGCAATTACTGGGTCATAGGGTAGATCTATTTTTAATTTTTTGAGGAAGCTCCACACTGTTTTCCAGAGTGGCTGCAGCAGTTTGCATTCCCAACAACAGTGCAAGAGGGTTCCTGTTTCTCCACATCCTCTCCAGCATCTATAGTCTCCTGATTTGTTCATTTTCACCACTCTGACTGGCGTGAGGTAGTATCTGAGTGTGGTTTTGATTTGTATTTCCCTGATGAGGAGCGACGTTGAGCATCTTTTCATGTGCCTGTTGGCCATCTGGATGTCTTCTTTAGAGAAGTGTCTGTTCATGTTTTCTGCCCATTTCTTCACTGGATTATTTGCTTTTTGGGTGTGGAGTTTAGTGAGTTCTTTATAGATTTTGGATACTAGCCCTTTGTCTGATATGTCATTTGCAAACATCTTTTCCCATTCCATTGGTTGCCTTTTAGTTTTGTTGATTGTTTCCTTTGCTGTGCAGAATCTTTTTATCTTCATGAGGTCCCAATAGTTCATTTTTGCTTTTAATTCCCTTGCCTTTGGAGATGTGTCAAGTAAGAAATTTCTGTGGCTGAGGTCAGAGAGGTTTTTTCCTGCTTTTTCCTCTAGGGTTTTGATGGTTTCCTGTCTCACATTCAAGTCCTTCATCCATTTTGATTTTATTTTTGTGAATGGTGTAGGAAAGTGGTCTAATTTCATTCTTCTGCATGTTGCTGCCCAATTCTCCCCACACCATTTGTTAAAGAGACTGTCTTTTTTCCATTGGATATTCTTTCCTGCTTTGTCAAAGATTAGTTGACCACACTTTTGTGGGTCTAATTCTGGAGTCTCTATTCTATTCCATTGGTCTATGTGTCTGTTTTTGTGCCAATACCATGCTGTCTTGATGACTACAGCTTTGTAGTAGAGGCTAAAGTCTGAGATTGTGATGCCTCCCACTTTGGTCTTCTTCTTCAAAATTACTTTGGCTATCCAGGGTCTTTTGTGGTTCCATACAAGTTTTCAGATTGCTTGTTCTAGCTTCGAGAAGAATGCTGGTGCAATTTTGATTGGGATTGCATTGAATGTGTAGATAGTTTTGGGTGGTATTGACATTTTGACAATATTTATTCTTCCAATCCATGAGCATGGAATGTTTTTCCATTTCTTTATATCTTCTTCAATTTCCTTCGTAAGCTTTCTATAGTTTTCAGCATACAGATCTTTTACATCTTTGGTTAGGTTTATTCCTAGGTATTTTATGCTTCTTGGTGCAATTGTGAATGGGATCAGTTTCTTCTTTTGTCTTTCTGTTGCTTCATTATTAGTGTATAAGAATGCAACTGAATTCTGTATATTGATTTTGTATCCTGTGACTTTGCTGAATTCATCTGTCAGTTCTAGCAGACTTTTGGTGGAGTCTAGCGGGTTTTCCAAGTATAATATCATGTCATCTGCAAAAAGTGAAAGCTTGATTTCATCTTTGCCAATTTTGATGCCTTTGATGTCCTCTTGTAGTTGATTGCTGATGCTAGAACTTCCAACACTATGTTAAACAACAGCGGTGAGAGTGGACATCCCTGTTGTGTTCCTGATCTCAGTGGGAAAGCTCTCAGTTTTTCCCCATTGAGGATGGTATTACCTGTGGGCTTTTCATAAATGGTTTTTATGATGTTTAAGTATGTTCCTTGTATCCCGACTTTCTTGAGGGTTTATTTTTAAGAAAGGATGCTGAATTTTGTCAAAGGCATTTTCTGCATCGATTGACAGGATCATATGGCTCTTATCTTTTCTTTTATTAATGTGATGTATCACTTGATTGATTTGCAAATGTTGAACCATCCCTGCAGTCCAGAAATGAATCCCACTTGATCATGGTGAACAATTCTTTTTATATGCTGTTGAATTCGATTTGCTAGTATCTTATTGAGAATTTTTGCATCCATATTCATTCATATTGGCCTGGAGTTCTCTTTTTGTGCTGGGTCTCTGTCTGGTTTAGGAATCAAATAATGCTGGGTTCATAGAATGAGTCTGGAAGTTTCCTTCCCTTTCAATTTTTTGGAACAGCTTGAGAAGGATAGGTATTAACTCTGCTTTAAATGTCTCGTAGAATTCCCCAGGGAAGCCATCTGGTCCTGGATTCTTATTTGTTGGGAGCGTTTTGGTAACTGATTCAATTTTTTTGCTGGTTATGGGTCTGTTCAAGTTTTCTATTTCTTCCTGTTTGAGTCTGGAAGTGTGTGGGTACTTAGGAATTTGTCCATTTCTTCCAGGTTGCCCATTCTGTTGGCATATAATTTTTTATAATATTCCCTGATAATTGCTTGTATTTCTGAGGAATTGGTTGTAATAATTTCATTTTCATTCATGATTTTATCTATTTGGATCATATCCCTTTTCTTTTTGAGAAGCCTGGCTAGAGGTTTATCAATTTTGTTTATTTTTTCAAAAAACCAACTCTTGGTCTCATTTATCTGCTCTACAGTTTTTTTTTTTAATATTTTTATTGTTTATTTCTGCTCTGATCTTTATTATTTCTCTTCTTCTTCTGGGTTTGGGGTGTCTTTGCTGTTCTGCTTCTATTTCTTTTAGGTGTGCTGTTAGATTTTGTATTTGGGATTTTTCTTGTATTTTAGATAGGCCTGGATTACACTGTATTTTCCTCTCAGGACTGCCTTCGCTGCGTCCAAAAGCATTTGGTTTGTTGTATTTACATTTTCATTTTTTCCATATATTTTTAAGTTTCTTCTTTAATTGCCTGGTTGACCCATTCATTCTTTAGTAGGGTTTTCTTTAAACTCCATGCTTTTGGAAGTTTTCCAGACTTTTTCTTGTGGTTGATTTCAAGCTTCATAGCATTGTGGTCTGAAAGTGTGCATGGTATGATCTCAATTCTTGTATACTTAAGAAGGGCTGTTTTGTGACCCAGGATGTGATCTATCTTGGAGAATGTTCCATGTGCACTCGAGAAGAAAGTATATTCTGTTGCTTTGGGATGCAGAGTTCTAAATATATCTGTAAGTCCATCTGATCCAATGTATCACTAAGGGCCCTTGTTTCTATAAAGAAACTACATTGTGGAGTATTAAAGTCTCCTGCAATTACCACATTCTTCTCAATAAGGTTGCTTATGTTTGTTATTAATTGTTTTATATATTTGGCAGCTCCCATATTCAGCACATAGACATTTATAATTATTAGCTCTTCCTGATAGATAGACCCTGTAATTATTATAAAATGCTCTTCTTCATCTCTTCTTACAACCTTTAATTTAAAGTTTAGTGTGTCTGATATAAGTATGGCTACTCCAGCTTTCTTTTGACTTCCAGTAGCATGATAGATAGTTCTCCATCCCCTCACTTTCAATCTGAAGGTGTCCTCAGGTCTAAAATGAGTCTCTTGGGGCAGAAAATAGATGGGTCTTGTTTTTTTATCCATTCTGATACCCTATGTCTTTTGGTTGGAGCATTTAGTCCATTTACATTCAGTGTTATTATAGAAAGATACGGGTTTAGAGTCATTGTGATATCTGTAGGTTTCATGCTTGTAGTGACGTCTCTGGTACTTTGTGGTCCTTGCAACATTTCACTCACAGAATCCCCCTTAGGATCTCTTGTAGGGCTGGTTTAGTGGTGATGAATTCCTTCAGTTTTTGTTTGTTTGGGAAGACCTTTATCTCTCTTTCTATTCTGATTGACAGACTTGCTGGATAAAGGATTCTCGGCTGCATATTTTTTCTGTTCATCACATTGAAGATTTCCTGCCATTCCTTTCTGGCCTGCAAGTTTTAGTAGATAGGTCTGCCACTAGTCTTATGGGTCTCCCTTTATAAGTTAGAGCCTGTTTATCCCTAGCTACTTTCAGAATTTTCTCTTTATCCTTGTATTTTGCCAGTTTCACTATGATAGGTCATGCAGAAGGTCGATTCAAGTTACATCTGAAGGGTGTTCTCTGCCTCTTGCATTTCAATGCCTTTTTCCTTCTGCAGGTCAGGGAAGTTGTCAGCTATGGCTTGTTCAAGTACACCTTCAGCCCCTGTCTCTCTCTCTTCCTCTTCTAGAATTCCTATTATATGGATATTATTCCATTTGTTTGCATCACTTAGTTCTCTAATTCTCCCCTTATGCTCCTGGATTTTTTTATCTCTCTTTTTCTCAGCTTCCTCTTTTCCATAATTTTATCTTCTAATTCACCTATTTTCTCCTCTGCCTCTTCAATCCATGCTATGGCCACCTCCATTTTCTTTTGCACCTCATTTATAGCATTTTTTAGCTCCTCATGATTATTTCTTAGTCCCTTGATCTCTGTAGCAATAGATTCTCTGCTGTCCTGAAGCCCAGGACATTCTTTCTTACTTTCTTGAGGCCAAGTGATTAATTTTATGACTATTATTCTAAATTCTTGTTCTGTTATATTGCTTAAATCATTTTTGATCAATTCGTTAGCTGTCACTACTTCCTGGAGTTTCTTTTGAGGAGAATTCTTCCGTTTCATCATTTTGGGTAGTCCCTGCAATGGCTCCCAACTGCAGGGCACTTCCCCTGTGCTGTCCAGAGTAACTTGTGTTGGTGGTTGGGGCCGCCGTCAGACTGGTGGGTACCTTATCTTCCCCTCTCCCAGAGGCAGGACTCACTGGTGTGGTGTGGCCCCTATCTTGGCTAGTGGCACACTGCCAGGCTTGTGGTGTTGTTTCAATGGGACCTGGCCAAGGGCATATTAGATTAGCTGGGGTGGATCCACAAGGTGCACAGGGGCGGGAGGTACAGGCTTAGCTTGTTTGCCATCGGTGGTCCCCTTTGAGAGTGGCCCTGAAGCACTGGGAGGGAGGCAGAGCTGTCGGAAGGATGGATCCACAGAAGCACAGCATTGGGTGTTTGCACCATGTAAGCAAGTTTGGTGATGGGAACTAGTTCCCTTTGGGATTTCTGCTGGGTGATGGGAGAGGGAAATGGTGCTTGCCAGGGCCTTTGTTTCTCATTGAGCTGAGCTCTGTCTTCTGGGGCTCAACAACTCTCCCTCCTGGTATCCTCTCACCCTCCCCGCTCTCCGAGAGCAGAGATGTTGACTTTTAACATTCCAGATATTAAGTCCCACTGGCTGTCAGAACTCACACAGTCCTGCTCCTCCACTTTTTGCAAGCCAGACTTTGGAGGCTCTGCCTTGCTTGGTGGGCTGCCTCTCTACCACCCCAGCTCCCTCCTGGAAGTCCATGTAGCATGCCCTGCCTCTCCCCCCTCCTACCCTCTTCCGTGGGCCTCTTGTCTACACATTGGCTCTGGAGAGTCCAATCTGCTAGTCATCTGGCAGTTTTCTGGGTTATTTAGGCAAATGTGGATGGAATCTAAGCAATCAGTAGGACAAGGTGATCCCAGTGTCCTCCTATGCTGCCATCTTCCCCTAAGACCCTCAAATCACGTAGGTCACTAATTCTCCCCTTTGGTCTAGTATTTTCTTATCTCTCTTTTTCTTGGTTTCATGATTTTCCATAATTTTATTTTTTATTTCACTTATTCTCCCCTCTGCTTGTCCATCCTTGCTATCATTGAATCTAGTTTATTTTGCATCTTATTTGCAGGATTTCTTAATTTGTTGTGACTATTTCTTAGGTCCTTGATCTCTGAAGCAATAGATTCTCTGGTGTCTTCTATGCGTTTTTTTTTTTAAATCCCACTATTAGTCTTGTGACTATTATTCTAAATTCTTGTACTGATATATTGTTTATATCTGTTTTAAGCAATTCTCTGGCTGTCCTTTCTTCCTCAAATTTCTTTTGAGAATTCTTCCATTTCATCATATTGTCTAATTTTCTGTCTTTTACATATTTTACTAGTTTACTATGTGTCCTGCACCTGCGAGTACCACTATATTAAAAAGAGGTCATACACTCTCCAGGATCTGGCATGTCAGGCAGTGTTTTTTGAGTGAATTGCATGCTCTCTGTTGATGTGTCTCTGGTTGCTTTATCTTTATACTTGTAGTGGTGGTTTGGACCTTCCACCAGGTGTGCTTTGATTTGTTCACTGAAGTAATCCTGGGAAAAATTTAAAAAGGGTGTTGTGGTAGAAGAATCCTTATCATGTACAAAGAGAAAAATAGCAGGGGCAGAGAAAAAAAAATGAGCAGGTACAGAAGCAAAGAAACTATAAGGCTTAATCTAGAGAGAGAGAGAGGAAAAAGAAGGAGATACAGAAGAGGTGTAAAAAGAATAGAGTGGAAATGCCTGATTAAACAAATGAACAGCCAGAACCGAGAAAGAAAGAAGATGAAAAGAAAAAAATATATATATATAATAAGTAGGGACTAAAACTCAAGTCAGAACATGCAAAACAGCCAGACAGTTGTCTGTTAGTGCATTGGAACTGGTGGCTGTGCTGTTCTGGAGGAGGGACAGTCTGGTTAGTGTCAATCTCACTCTGTAGGTCAGTGTCAATCTCACTCTGGTAGATAAGCAGTTACCAGAGGTGGGCGTGGGTCCTGCCTCCACTGGAGGCCCACCGTCCTGTTCCCTGAAGTCCCAATGTGTTGGTGTTGGGTAGAGAAATGGCGACACTCCATTCTCTTCTCCCTGGACTGGGTGTCCCAAACCACACTCTTTAGGCAGTCCTCTCAGAGCCACGTGGGTGTGAATGGGCCAGTTTGTCCCTCTCCACAGTCTCCCATGCCTCCTAGGCATTTGGCTTGGATTCAAAACCCCATGTCTTAAAGGATTCCTCTCTGCAGCCCTGGTTCTGGGGGTAGTGACACTCCACCTAGTTGATAAAGGGCCTCTGACTTGTGCCTGAAGGGTCTTTTGTTTTTGGAGTGGCTATATACCCCTTCCCACAGCACTCAAAGGAGGGGACTTCTTTCTCCCAGTATGCCTCTGAGCTCCTACTGAGCTTGTGGCTGGCTCCATGTGCACCAGGTGCATACACAGCGTGGCTGGCCCCAGTCCAGAGAAAGTTCTGCAACCCTGGATTGTCATTCCTAAACTGTTTTCGAGGTACAAACTGGCTCTCTTTTCTTTTCTTCTGTTCCCCAGTCCATGGTCCAGAGAGGTTTTTCTCTTGTCCAAATACAATCCCACACTTCCACAGTCTCTCTTTCTCTTCCTTTTATCTCTCTACAGAAGGGGATGACTCCTATCCATGCCTATGTTCCTATGCCACCCATTTTATCTGTCCCTATTTGCAATCACATATCTATGGCCCACCTAGCTGCATCCATGTTCCCCTGGAGATGTTTCTGTCACTCTGTAGCCTGGATTCCTGGAATCCCAAGTGTTCTGTCCTCAATACTGTTGAGTTTGAGGGGTGAGGGAAATTCAGGCTCCTGTATTTCTCCCCATCTTGACTCCTTCACAATGGTATTTTTTTTAATGTTTATTTATTTTGAGAGAGAAAGAGTGTGAGCAGGGGGAAGGCAGAGAGAGAGAGGGAGAGAGAGAGAATCCCAAGGAATCTCCATGGTGTCAGAGCAGAGCCCCACACAAAACTCAATCCCATGAACTGTGAGATCATGACTTGAGCCGAAATCAAGAGTCAGATGTTTAACCGACTGAGACACCCAGGCATCTCAGGTGGGTGAATGTTTTATAAGAGTACTAAATCCTTATACTCAATCAGAAGAAATTAGTATATAATATTTAAAATAGTCAAGGAATACGTAGAAACTAAAGAATGTTATTTACAAATATGGAGATAAATAAGAGAGGAAATAGCTAAAAGAGTTGAAAGATTTGTGTCTAGGAAGGAGAAATGAAGTTGGAAGAAGAGTAAAGCAAGAGACTACTTTCCATCCCCCCCGCCCCATGCCTAGAATATAATTTGATTAAAAAATAGTTACATTTATTCCTCTAATTTAAAAAAAAAGGTAATTAAATAGAGAAAATTGTAAGGGAAGTTAGCACTCTAATAGAAAAAAATTAGGCTAGGATATTAGCAGGCAATTCACAAAACAAAAAGAATCAGTTGACATGAAAAAAAAATTACTCTCACTAAAAATTCAACAAAATGAAAATACACACAATAATATGTTTTCTGACGTAGTCTCAATAGTTTATTATTGCTTTTGTTTCTCTTGCCTCAGAAAGACATATCTAGAACAACTTAAGTAACTCAACATAAAAAAAAATCCAATTTAAAAATGGGCAGAAGACTTGAACGGACATTTTTCTAAAGAAGACATCGAGATGGCCAACAGACCCATGAAAAGATGTTCGACATCACTCATCATCAGGGAACTGCAAATGAAAACCAAAGTGAGATATCACCTCACACCTGTCACAATGGCTAAAATAAAAAACTTAAGAAACAACAAGTGTTGATGAGGATGTGGAGAAAAAGATGCATTGATGCACTTATGCACTGTTGGTTAGAATGCAAACTGGTGCAGCCACTGTGGAAAACAGTATGGAGGTTCCTCAAACATTTTAAAACAGAATTACCGTATGATCCAGTAATTCCACTACTGGGTATTTACTCAAAGAATATGAAAACAACAGGGGCTCCTGGGTGGCTCAGTGGGTTGGGCAGCTGACTTCAGCTCAGGTCATGATCTCACAGCTCCTGAGTTTGAGCCCCACATTGGGCTCTGTGCTGACAACTCAGAGCCTGAAGCCTGCTTTGGATTCTGTGTCTCCCTCTCTCACTGCCCCTCCCCTGCTTGCACTCTGTCTTTCTCTGTCTCAAAGGTAAGTAAACATTAAATAAAAAAGAATATGAAAATGCCAATTCAAAAGGATATATGCAACCCTATGTTTGTTGAAGCATTATTTACAATAGTTAAATTATGAAAGCAGCCCAAGTGCCCATTGACAGATGAATGAATAAAGAAGATAAGGTATATATCTATACAATGGAATACTATTTAGTCATAAAAAGAATGAGATCTTGCCATTTTCAATGACATGGGTGGAGCTAGAGAGTATAATGCTAAGTGAAATAAAGCAGTGAGAAAAAGACAAATACCAAATGATTTCACTCATATGTGGAATTTAAAAAACAAAACAGGTGAACAAAAGAAAAAAAGGGACAAACTTAAAAACAGACTCTTTACTATAGAGAACCAACAGATGGTTACTAGAAGGGAGGTGAGTGGAAGGATGGGTGAATCAGGGAAAGTGGATTAAGAGTACACTTACATTTAAAATTTTTTTTATTTTAATTTTTGTTAGCTAAGATATAGTATTATATTAGTTTCAAGTATATAATGCAATGGTTTCACAATTCCTTGCATCGTCTGCTGCTCATCACAAGTGCAAGAGTACACTTATCATGATGAGCACTGAGTACTATGTAGAATTATTGAATCACTGTATTGTACACCTGAAACCAATTTAACACTGTATGTTAACTATACTGGTATTAAATAAATAATGCTATATGTATTCCTATTAGATTATAAAAACAACCTGTCTTCTCTGCACGTTGTCTTCCTTTTTTAGAAAATTGGATATGTAATAACACTTGCCTTGATCAATTTATTTCAAGGATGCAACGAGGTCATGCACAGGAACTCTAAATTCTTATATGACTATAAGGAATGAAAGTTAAGAAAGCTGCCTCCATGTTATAACTCTCAGATAATGCTAAAAAAGATAATACCAGTTTTCCCATTTGACATTTTTTTAAGTAGGCTTCACACCCAGCACAGAGCCAAACATGGGGCTTGAACTCATGACCCTGAGATCAAGACCTGAGCTGAGGTCAAGAGCTGGAGGTTTAACCAACTGAGCCACTTGGCACACTTAACAGACACTCTTTTATTTAAATAAGTGGATAATTCAAAGTGTAAAAATATTCTCCATGTGATTCAGTAGGAGTATCAGTGGAAGGAAATATTCATGTTTCCTGATTTGCTGTCCATTAATCTACATAATTACACTAGTGGAAAAGGGATTTGGAAGAATGAATATGTAAATACAGATTAGACTCTTATTAGATGTTTGAAAAGGCTGCTGGGTTATGTTTAGGATCACCATACATCCGGTTTGTCTGAAACAGTCTCAGTTTGTGCCTGTTCCTGGGTCTAATTAGGAATAACACCTACTTTTATTCCCAAAGTGTTCCTATTTAGATGAAAATTATATGGTTACCCTGGGACTCATAGTTCCTTTGAGTGCAGGTATTAATTTATGCTAAAAATACAAGTAAAATGCTTTTGGGATGCCTTGGTAGCTCAGTTATTTAAGTGCCCAACTCTTGGTTTTGGCTCAGGTCATGATCTGACAGTTCTTGAATATGAGCCCGGCCTCCGACTCTGCACTGACAATGCAGCCTGTTTGGGATTCTCTCTCTGCACCTTCCCTGTTTTCTCTCTCTCTCTCAAAATAAAAAAAATAAACTTTAAAATATTTATTTAAAAATACAAGTAAAATGCTTTTGATACCATGGGGGACAGACTACATTTGTTATATCGTATATTTTTATGTTGTAAGAGATTGAATGCAATTAGAATGAGGTTTCTTTTTTCTCTCAAAACTGAACTTACACCTGCTCTAACAGGCATACAAGTTCTTTTTTAGAAAAAAATTTTTTAGTGTTTATTTATTTTTGAGACAATGCGAGAGACAGAGTGCAAGCAGCGGAGGGGCAGACAGAGGGAGACACAGAATCTGCAGCGGGTTCCAGGCTCTGAGCTGTCAGCCCAGAGCCAGACATGGGACTTGAACTCATGAACCGTGAGATCATGACCTGAGCCGAAGTTGGACACTTAACTGACTGAGCGACTCAGGCACCCCTAGGTGTACAAGTTCTTCATTGTGAGCCTATATTCTGCAGCATATTGACTTGTGATAAACAGTTCTATCCTGAAAATTATTAAAGTCAAATGTAAAGAAACTTTGACTATAAAAGAATATCAGTATAGTTCCTGTGGAACTTGTTATTTTTAACAGAACGTTTTCTGGATTGTGCCATTTGATTTATGGCTGAGCACACCACTCTCTGTAACTGATCTTCACAATGTGATCCTGAGTATCCACAACATTTTAAACTTTTTTTTACATCGTTAAGGGAAACAAATTGTATTTATTAGGGTATCGACATTCCCCACCAATCAAAATTTTTTGGCTTGACTTGAAAAACGAGTGTACTTGAATAACTTAGTGCATTGGAAAGCTTGAAAGAGTGCCATCAGTAAGCTGAAACTGTGAGAAATTCCTGAAAAAGGGAAAACAGACAGAGTCACATTTATAGAGAAACAAGTCTACAGGACATTTTAGCCAAAATGGAGGCAAAAGAGAACTTCTTTAAAAGTCTAGGGCATGTCCTCGGGAGATAAAATTACAAGGAGGGGCCCCAGGGACAATTAGGATGATTCATTAGGGAATTGCACTTGAAGCAGCTTGGCCAGCTTTAGCTCAGAATGAATAACACACAACAGCGAAATTTGCTGTCAGTATAAAGCAGACACTGTGGGTTCTGGGGATGGAGAGGCACGGAAGATCCATGGTAATTAACTGCTTAAATGTAAAATAACAACACACTTTTCCTAATGACATTGGAATAATATTTCCTTCTCCTCCATACTCATTGTCAGAAGCTAAATCCACAAACAGGTAAGGATCCTCAAAAACATAGCCAGAAAAATCACTACATTTGAGGAAATATATCACGAGAGAAGAAAGAAATGTTATAAAAAGAACTAACATGTGGGGCACCTGGGTGGCTCAGTCGGCTAAGCCTCTGACTCTTGATTTCAGCTCAGGTCATGATGTCACGGTTTGTGAGTTTGAGCCCATGCTAACAGCACAGAGCCTGCTTGGGATTCTCGGTCTCCCTCTCTCTGCCTCTCCCCCGCTCACATGCACGTTCATGCTCTCTCTCTCAAAAATAAATAAATAAACATAAAAAAAAATACATACAAAAAGAATTGACACCTAATTACCAGAGAAAACAGGAAAAGCCCTAAAAACAAGTATATTATCTTCAAAAGTATTTCTAAGGCCATTTGTGTTCATACCAAAGAAATAACAAAAATTCTTGGAAATTAAAAGCAATTTACTTTCCTCCACCACAACCTTTCACTGCTGCCTCTGGTGCTGCTTCAGGGCTCATTTGCTGCATATCATAAACTTATTGTAATGGAGCAGCTGGCATGCTGGCTGGCATACACCTTGGCCAACACAAAGGCCCCAGGAAGGAGTTAAAAGACAGAGTGACCTTTTCAAAGTGACATCTGAATGTATTAACCCCTTTTGTGTAAAAACTATTTAAATGACTTCCTGAAACTCTGAAGATAAGCACAAAATTGTTAACAGGGCTTTAAAGTGTTGCATAAACCAGCTTCTCTCTTCCTCTTAGCTTGCTCCATGCTTCCTCTCATTTTCTCTGTCCCTCTTGGAACTTCTTGTGTTGTGTCTTTTACTTGAAACAATTTTCACCCCTCTCTTCAGTGAAAGGAGTTTCTCTTTCTTCAGACGTCAGATCAGTCATACTTAAGAAAAAAACGGTTCCCTGACTTCCATAGTTGGGTTGTATCTTCCTGCTATTTACTCCCGTGTACCTATCTTTGGAACATTTATTAAACATGCCAGGACCTCTAAGTGATGTACAGTCTGATGGAATTTCTTTTGGTTTAAAGACTTAGGAATTGTTCCCCATCCTCCAACCACACACCCAATGTGTAGGATAGCTACAGTGAAGGTTAGAAAACAGAGGCAGTCCCTGGTCCATAACATCTATGGACCTGCTGGGTCCCTAGCTTTGGCAATGGAACTGGTTACTTCATGTGAACCTGTATCTTCTCTCTTGGAGGAACTACCCATTGTCTTCCACAGCCCATACTCTGGATGTTTTAACTCTGAGAATGTTCAGATTATTTTATTGTATAGGATTTTGGAATGTTATTTCTTACTTCATTCAACAAATATCTGGGTGTCATAGGGAATGCTAGGATATAACAGTAAACAAAACCAGACACAATATTTGGCCTCCAGAGTTTATAGTCAGACCAATAAATAACTCATACTGTAGCATGTATCAGTACTTTATTACTCAGTGTGATCAGATAATATTCCACTGTATAGATAATACATTGATAGTCATTTCAGTTGTTTCCACTTTGGAGCCATGAACATTTGTGTATAAATTTTTGTACAGCACACATTTCCAATTCTCTTGCAAATATACCTAGAAGAAGAATTGCTGGGTGATATATAACTCTATTTTTAACTTTTTGAGGAATCGCCAAAAACTACTGAGCCATTTTACATTCCCGCCAGCAATGTGTGAGGATTCTAATGCTTTTACGTGTTACCAACACTGGTCATTGTATATCTTTTTGATTCTAACTATCCTAGTGGTTCTGGAGTGGTGTCTTGTGGTTTTGATTTGTATTTCCCTAATGATTAGTGATGTTGAGCATGTTTTCATGTGTTTATTGGCAATTTGTATATCTTCTTCGAAGAGGATACTCAAGATATTCACATCCTTTGACATTTTAAAATTGAATTGATGTTTTATTATTGAGTTGTATGAATTTTTATATATTCTAGATATAAGTGTCTTATTGGATATATGTTGCAAACATTTTCTTCCATTCTGTAGGTTGTCTTTTCACTTTCTTGATGATATCTGCAGTATAATTTTTTTTAAAATTTCAATGAAGTGCAATTTATCCCACTTTGTACTTTTTGTGTCATAGCTAAGAAACTATTGCCTAATGCACAGTCTCAAAGGATTACTCATGTGTTTTTATTCTAACAGTTTCATAGTTTTGGCTTTTACCCTTCAGTCTATGATCTATGTTGAGTTATTTTTTGAGAATGGTGTGAAACAGGGGTCCAACTGCATTCTTTGGATGTTGCCCCACCTGGCACCATTTTGAAAAGACTATTCTTCCCCAGTGGAATTGCCTTGGCCCCTTTGTCAAAAAGCAATTGACCATAAATGTATGGGTTTATTTCTGAACTCTCAATTTTATTCCACCAATATATATGTCCCTATGTTGATACCATAATTTTTTTATATGAAATTTATTGTCAAATTGGTTTCCATATAACAGCCAGTGTTCATCCCAACAGGTCCCCTCCTCAATGCCCATCACCCACTTTCTCCTCTGACCCCCCATCAACCCGAAGTTTATTCTCATTTTTTAAGAGTCTCTTATGGTTTGGCTCCCTCCCTCTCTAACTTTTTTTTTCCTTCCCTCCCCACCCCGCCATGGTCTTCTGTTAAGTTTCTCAGGATCCACATAGGAGTGAAAACATATGGTATCTGTCTTTGTCTGTATGACTTATTTCACTTAGCATAACACTCTCCAGTGTTAATACTTAAATTAATACTTAATTTCATTTAATATATTTCTAGTGAGATTTTCACATGTTTGAAATTGTTGACTTTTTTTTGAAAATAAAATGCAGGTCATTTAAAAACATAACTGCAACCTGAATTTTGCATACTGTTATTGATGATTTTTTCTATTCACATGAATTTTAAAGATGAAATAAATTCATTTGGCAACTAATTCATTCCACAGGGACATTACACAATTTCAAAACCATATATAATAAATGTTTGACAAATGAGATCCTTCCTAGTAAAGTGATATTGCAAAATAATTTCTCCTCAATTATAAACTTGGATGGGAAACCCTTGTTTATTTAAACAAGGAGGCCGTTAGATTGAGATGACTTTGGGGTGCCTGGGTGGCTCAGTCAGTTAAGTGTCCAACTCTTGATTTTGGCTCAGGTCATGATCTGACAGTTGGTGAGATCAAGCCTTGCATCAGGCTCTACGGTGACAGTGCAGAGCCTGCTTGCTCTTTCTCTCCCTCTCTCTGTCTCTCACCTGCATGTGCTCTCTTTCTCTCTCTCTCTCAAAATAAGTAAACTTAAAAACATTTTTTTTTAATATTGAGATGGCTTTTTTTTTTAAATTTTTTTTTTCAACGTTTATTTATTTTTGGGACAGAGAGAGAGCATGAGCGGGGGAGGGGCAGAGAGAGAGGGAGACACAGAATCAGAAACAGGCTCCAGGCTCCGGGCCATCAGCCCAGAGCCCGACGCGGGGCTCGAACTCACAGACCGCGAGATCGTGACCTGGCTGAAGTCGGACGCTTAACCGACTGCGCCACCCAGGCGCCCCAATATTGAGATGGCTTTAATGCTGTAGTAGCCTACATAAGCAAGCCCAAACCCAAGGCTCAAGGCTAAGAAATTGGATCCTAATGACAGCCAATCAAAACAGTCAAGTGGGCTTTCTGAGATAATGCAACTACTTAAGCTACAGGCAATTTCCTTGCTTTGCTTCTGTCACTTCTCTGAAAAAGTTTTCCCTTAGCTCCTGTTGGTGGAGTACTTCTAACCCCTTGCAGTTTGGTGCTGCCTGATTTGAATCAATTTTTGCTCAATAAGCTCTTAAAAATTGTAATACCCCTCTGTTCATCTTTTAATACCCTCATTGGTCTAACAGCAATATGAAATGACTATGCTGAGTGTATTAGCTGCCTAGGGCTACCATAACAAGTACCACAAACTAGGTGGCTAAAAACAACTGAAATTTATTGTTTCACAGTTCTAGAAGCTAGAAGTCTAAAATCAGTGTTGGCAAGGCCATATTCCCTCTGAAAACTGTAAGAGAAGAATACTTTCTTGACTCTTCCAACTTTGGTAGTTCTACATGTTCTTTGGCTTGTGGTAGTGTAACTCCCACTGACACACGGTATTTTTCCTGGGTCTCTCTACATACTCTTCCTTCTGTGCATGCCTATTTCTGTAGCCAAATTTCCCCTTTTTATAAGGACATCAGTCAGTTTGGATTACGTCCTGCCCAAATGACCTCATTTTAACTTAACTACTTCTGTAAAGACTCTATTTCCAAATAAGGTCACATTCTGGGTACTAAGTGTTACGACTTCCAGTGCATCTTTCAGAGACACGAGTCAACCCATAACATTGGGCTTCTGAGACTGGTGTTTTACTGTTTTCATTTTTAAACTTTGACTTATTTTATTTATTATTATTTTTTGTTTGTTTCTGCTGATCTCAGAAATTATGACAGTTATTGATTATTATTTCCCTGGTATAGACATGTTCTTAAAAGTGATTATGGTTATATGGCATCAAGTAAAGTCATCACTATTGCTGTGTACATCAGTAATCTCTATTCTAATTTGTATTTTATCCCATATTCACTTATTCATTCATTTGTTTACTTGTTAAAAAGTAGTTACTATCTAACTATTATGTGCCAGATATTGCTCTGGGAATTGGATTCTATTAGCCTTATTTTCATCTGACTTAAGGAAAATTGTTGATAGAATATATACTAACTTTGGAACATTAGAACACTATTCAAAAAATTTTGTCATGCAGCTTGCTAAATTGTATTCCTAATATAATGAAATATTTTTATTTTAGCCATATGAACTTTCTGAAGTCTCTAGAAGTATGGAAAGATGCTGTTAGATGGGTCCTTTCCAATGCAGAGACCATATTTTCTCAAATGATTTTTATTCAACACTTATCATTTATATGGATTCTTTAACTCCTCAAAAAGTCAAAGAAGGAAAATACAGAACAACTGTGCAGAAGATGATGTATGAGTCCATATGAAAAACTCATACAGGAATATGAAATGTTTTACATTTTATAATCAACACTAAGATTGAACAATAAACAAAAACTAAATTTAATAACAATTCTTAGGGCTTAATGAATGGAGTAGGCACTCCAGAACTTCTGTTCAAAAATATTTTAAACAGTGTTTCAGCTCCTAGACCACAGCTGGGTGCTCAAGCTCCAGTTTAGTTTTCTTTCTGCAAGCCACAAAAAGGTCATTACTTTTGAAAGGTAGCAAATTAACCACCAAGAGCCAGAGAAAGAGTCAGCAAGGAATTGCAACACCAAGAAATGAAATAAAGAGAGTCTATTTGTAAAAGCTAAGGGGAAAGTTTCAAATATTGAATTTCTTTTGAAAAGTTGGGAATATATTTGTTAGCAGTGGTGAGTGATCATTTCCTTTGTAAGACATCTGTGAGTGGCCTCTGATGTATCACATATGTGTGCAACATCACCGTGCTCACTCTGATGTTTCCTTCCAGCACCTTCTTCCACCTCATTTGTCTGTGTGTTTCTCTATCCTCTACTGCCCATGAAAGGATATGACTTCCTGGCCGATAAAGCCAAATCTGCTGCCATAGCATGTCACTGCCTTGCCCTTTTCTTCTATCTTCCCTCTCTATTTTAATAAAATGATACTTTGGAGACAATGAAAAAAAACAGAAAATAAAGGATCAATATGATAAATACCACACTTACACCATTTAGAACTAACAACTGTTAACATTTAGTCATTTTATTTATAGTCTTTTTTATAATTATTTAAGAAATAAAGTTTATATTAATAATCTATTAATTATTACCATGGGTCTCAATTAGTCCTCTCTCCAAAGACAATCTATTAAGAGTTTAGTGAATGCCCCTCTATTGATGTTTTAATGCATACATATATCCACATATAGTATTGCTTTCTGTGCAGTTTTTTAAATATACAAAACACCTTCATATACATAACATTCAACTTCTGCTTTTTTTCATCTCCTGTTTATATTTACTGTGACCACTGAAGTTTAGACCTGCTTTTGGTATCTCATTTTGTTCTTGTGATTTACATTACTTTCTTTGTTTTCTTCTTTTTCTGATTTCTTGGTTTTTATTGGATAGATTTAATTTTCTTTGCTCAATTTTTTTTTACCTCCATTGGTTTAAAACTTATACCTTCTATTCCTAAGAGTTATTTTATTTATTTTTTTTGGGGGGGGGAGAGACAGAGCAAGAGAAAGCACAAGAGAACCAGGGGAGGGGCAGAGAGAGAATCCTAAGCAGGCTTCACACCTAGTGTGGAGCCCAACTCAGGGCTCAGTCTCAGGACTATGAGATCATGATCAGAGGCAAAATCAAGAGTTGGACACTCAACCTATTGAGCCAGCAAGGCACCCCACCTACGAGTTATTTTTAAAGAAGTCATGCTTATGCTTAAAGTTACATTTTTCTAACTTCTAGAGTTAGCAAAACAGGATGATCCCAAAAACACTTTTGTTTTACTCCATTCTCCATGGAATTCCCCCCAAACCCTTCTCCATGTTGATATCTTTTGGAATATTAATTCTAATTTTAAAACTGTATTTATTTAAAAAAAATTTTTTTTAACGTTTATTTATTTTTTTGGGACAGAGAGAGACAGAGCATGAACGGGGGAGGGGCAGAGAGAAAGGGAGACACAGAATCAGAAACAGGCTCCAGGCTCTGAGCCATCAGCCCAGAGCCCGACGCGGGGCTCGAACTCACGGACCGCGAGATCGTGACCTGGCTGAAGTCGGACGCTTAACCGACTGTGCCACCCAGGCGCCCCTAAAACTGTATTTATTTAGACAATACTACATTTTACTGAGTTTTAAACTCACCACTGATTGTTATATTATACCTTTTGGAGAAAGCAAGTAGGTGGTAAACTTCCTGAGTCCTTAGATGCTTAAAAATACCTTGATTTTGCCTTTACATTTGACCAATGTTTTCCCTGAATATAGAATTTTGGATTCTATTGTTTTTCCTTCAGTTCTTGAAGATGGTGCTCCATTATCGTCCTGCTTCCAGTGGTACTGAGGAAATGTCAAGTGTTGATTTGATTCTGGTGCTTTTCAGGTAATCTGTTTTTCCACTAGTTACTTTTGGCACTTTTATCCTTGGTATTCTAAAATTTCGATACTATATGCCTGAGTATTTGTTTTTTTCTTACTTACCCTCTCATATTCAGCGGGTCCTTTCTTTTTATTTTATTTGTTTATTTATTTTATTGCAGTGGGTCCTTTCAATCAGAGGATTTATGCCTCTTTGCTCCTGGGCAATTCTCAGCCATCATTCTTTTACATGTTGCTGGCTTCCACTCAACCTATTTGGTTCTTTTGGAAAAGCTATGAGACGATATACCTTCTATGTCTCTTGACTTTTAAATTTTCAATGCATGAACTCTGGAATATTTCCTTCCTGGGCCTTCTTGCCCTCTAATTCACCCTTCATCTATGTCCATTTTGCTTTTCAAACCATCCATTAAATTATTTTTAAATTTGAGCAATTATAATTTTCACATTCAAAACCTCTACTCTATTGTTTTTCATAATGAACTATACTTGCACCACGGATATGACATTCCTTATCTCTCCCATATGGGGCCATCTAAGTCTTGTAGGTCCTGAAGCTTCTACAATTTGGAATACGTTCTCTAAGGAACATAATACAAAATTGTTTATGAAAACAGACAGTTACTTAGAAGGCAAAAATAAATCATAACAGATTTCAGAAGTCTTGAAGTTTCAGGTTTCTTTCTTCAGAGATCCTTTGAAGATTACCAGAAATACTTAACTAAGAATGGGCTTCTCCTTCTTACCTAGAATTCTCTATAACATCTGTGAATTACCAGCCTTCATATGAGGCCCTTTAGGTCAAGCTTAAGAACATCCACACACACACACATATAGTCTTTTCTGTCATTTCTAGTGTTTGATGTGAGGGAGAGAGCTGGAACATAAGCTCAACCTTACCTTGAAACCAGATTTCTGGGTTTTGCCAAGGTGTAAGGAAATAATTGTCACCTCTTGCTTTCGTTCATTACTTTATTTTCATTTCTTGTTGAAGGTTAATAGTTTATGATTCTGCTAGGTTATATTTTTATTGTAATGGATATTAAACTCCTTTTGAAGTTTTAGAATAGAGGGGCGCCTGGGTGGCTCAGTCGGCTAAGCGTCTGACTTCGGCTCAGGCCATGATCTCACCGGTCCCTGGGTTCGAGCCCCGTGTCAGGCTCTGTGCTGACAGCTCAGAGCCTGGAGCCCGTTTCAGATTCTGTGTCTCCCTCTCTCTCTGCCCCTCCCCTGTTCATGCTCTGTCTCTCTCTGTCTCAAAAATAAATAAACATTAAAAAAAAAAAAGAAATTTGAGAATAGATACATTGCAAGGGAGGAAAGAGTTTTTCTTGACCCCACTTGGGTCCCTGGCTGGGTCTGAGAATTAAGCTGACAAAGACAGATTAACAGGAGAAAAGCATACAAAGTTATTTCATATAAGCTTTATTTGACATGGGAGTCTTCAGGAGGAAATAAAGACCCAAAGAAACAGAACTGTGTGTTTTTATGCTAGGTTTCATGAAGAATGGACAATTATGGAGGAGTATGATAGGTTAAGGAATAGGAGGTATTTGTAATATTGGGGAAAACTTAGCAAGGCTTGTTTGTTAGGATTCTTCTTGGTATTGTCTTTGGACATAAAAATGTTCCTCTGGGTATAGGAAGGTCACCTCTCACATGAGCATTTTATGATCTTTTTCATGGAAAAAGGTGAGGGGGGTGAGATTGGGGTGACCTTCCTGCTTAAAATTCAATATGCTAAGGTACCATACTTTGGGGTAGTGTACCCTCAACCCATCAATATATGTACATACACATAGATACAGTGTGAGAAAAAACATTGATCCTGTTTCTAATTAAATTTCTTATCAAGGAACACATTAAAATACAGAAACGTTTTAAGATATCATTTATGTTAGGCAACTCATCCACCTTTGGGAAATAAAAATATAATCTAATATGCTAGAAGTTAAAAAAATACAACTTTTCTGTTGTTTCTAATCCTCTGAGTTTACTAATGCTGTTCTTTGAAAAATTTGCATCCTCTAGAGGGGTAAAATATAAGTAAATTAAAATATGTTGTTCAACTGAACAAAAACCAGAAACAGACTCATAAATACAGAGAACAAACTAGTGGTTGCCAGAGGGAGGTGGTGGGGGAAAGGACAAAATAGTCAAAGAGGATTAAGAGGTTCATATTTGCAGTTATAAACAAATCACAGAGATGAAAAGTACAGTATAGGGAATGTTAGTCAATAGCAATTTAATAACGTTCTATGGTGACAGATGGTAACTATACTTAAGTCTGAGCATTGTGGAATGTATAGAATTGCTCAAACACTATGTTGTGCACCTGAAACTAATATAACATGGTACATTAACTACACCTCAGTAATAAAAATTTTTTAAAAATAATCACACAAATGCTTAGTCAAAAAGTTCAAAATTGTTCAAAGAATCTTGTTAAGATTTAAATTAATAAAAATAATTTGATTCCCCAAATGGCCATTTTTTTCTTTTCAAAGATGATAAATTTTGACTTCTCTTTAAAGTTAAATGGCTATGGGGCGCCTGGGTGGCGCAGTCGGTTGGGCGTCCGACTTCGGCCAGGTCACGATCTCGCGGTCCGCGAGTTCGAGCCCGCGTCAGGCTCTGGGCTGATGGCTCGGAGCCTGGAGCCTGTTTCCGATTCTGTGTCTCCCTCTCTCTCTGCCCCTCCCCCGTTCATGCTCTGTCTCTCTCTGTCCCAAAAATAAATAAAAAATGTTGAAAAAAAATTAAAAAAAAAAAAGTTAAATGGCTAAAATTGACACAATTAGCCCATGCAAAGCTCATGCCTTTGTGCAAATGAGAGAAAGCTGTCCCTTCCTTGGGAAGATATAACCTTGCCTTGGAGGGTTCTCCTTCCTGGCAGACACAACCTTGCCCTGGAGTACTAGTTTGATGAGAAGGGCTCAGCTGACTTTGGAGCTGGCTTGTTCCCTTGGCCAGAATCCTTGCTTGAGGCATAACCACCACATTTGTATGTGGCACCACTGAATACATATATTAATCACTTGCAAAATAATCCCTTAAAAGACTTTTTTAATTTATTTATTTTGAGAAAGAGGGTGTGCATGCATGCACAAGTGGGAGAGAGGCAGAGAGAAAGGGAGAGAGAGAATCCCAAGCAGGCTCCATACTGTCAGTGTGGAGCTCAACATGGGGCTCGAGCCCACAATCCTGGAGATCATGACCTGTGCTGAAATCAAGAGTCAAAGACCTAACTGACTGAGCCAGTCAGGTGTCCTGCAAAATAATCCCTTTTTATAAAATAACTTCCTACTTGTTAGAATTTTAGTACCCCTTCTCTATGAGCACAATAAAAGGTTTTTTTGTTTTTTTTCTCTTAGTAAGTATATTCTCTACAGACTTGGTACTCAACTTGTAGTTGCACGGCAGTAGCATCCACATCACCTCAGAGCTTATTAGAAACACAGATCAGACCTATTGATCAGAATCAGAAAAGATCATCCCCAGGTGATTATATGCACATGAAAGTTTGACATGTGCTGCTCTCTGTTACTTTTAGACATAAAGAGTGGACACAGGGGAGAAGATAGCAAAATCGAATATGAGAAGTTCAAAATTCCAGAAGGATAGGGATTCTTAAAACAATTATTAATAGCACCTGTTGTGGAATATTCCCATTCAGCAGATGAAGGTTTTGGGTTTACAGCCATTAATTCATGTTTAACTCACCATTGCAGATTTAAAAAAATCAGGATAGAAAAGCGAAAACTAAGCCACATAGTCTAGAAAGAGATTTTACTTAAGGTATGGCAGAAGTGGCCACTGTATATGCACAGTGCTGTATCAGTAATTTCACTCATTTATCTTTGATCGCTACTTCTTCACAGACAGCTGCTGACAACAGACAGCTCATTACCTGCATGTCCCCATGGGCTGCCAGGGTGCTTTTACCTCCCTCTGCCTCCTTAAATGCTTGGCAGTGACTGAAGCCAAAGGGAGAATAGGGCTAGCTATTTAGGTCTATTTGTGTTCTAGTTTCTTGTGTTATCCACACTAACTGTGCCTTGTTCATTCTGACGAGCGTTATCCATTTTCTGCTAGTTTAGTACTGTTTTGCACTTTCTCAGAACAGCTGCTATGACTCTTGTAGACAATTAAACCTGCCTGTTGGTTAGTCTTCAAAGTGCCATCAGCACGGTGCACTGCTCATTGCTGTAGGAGTTCCTGGGGCAGATCTCTTAGTTGCTCATACTTGTGTCTGCTTTCCTGCATTCAGGGTTTATTAGTTTTGTTATTTTTTTAAAAGGAGACATTGTGAAGCAATTTATTTACTTTTCCAGAGAAGGCTGAGTCATGCTTAGCCAACAGTTCCTTGGAATTAACATAGTATTGCCAATAATGTGTTACTTAGGTGACCACAATTATTCTATTAGTCTCTTTTAGAAGCTTATTTCTGAAACCCTGTGTAAATATAACACCTAGCAAGGTTTGACATTTATATCAAAATGTTTTCTAGCAATGTTCTCCCAGTCTGTTCTTGTAAAGTTATGGAAACAAAAGAAAATAGTATTGACACCAAATATCAACAAGTAGGCAAAAAGAACAGAACTCTAGTTGCTACGAGGTTCCACTGATAAGTAGAAGCCCAGAGTCCCATATCTTGAATTCTGAACCCTGTCTACCCTTGGAGCGGGGTGGGGACCATCGGAAATGATGCAGAGAAACTAATCTCACTTTCTGGGTTGATTTGCAGTGTCTCACCACCCCCACATTATGGAGCCATCCTCCCTCCCCTCCCTGTTGGCACATCACCCTGAATGGTGTCTTAAAATGGCTAGAAGCATCTGTTGTCCAGGAATGGCTTTGGAATGGCTTATAATACCCCTATAATCTTCCAGCAGACTGAAGCTGAATTTATTGGCAGTCTGCACTCAGAACAAATTTGCAGTCTAGCTTTCCTACCTGAGAGTATAGGCACTAAGTTCTGGCTTGGCTTTTTATGTTAATGGTCTTTCTTTTATCTGTCTGATATGGCCCTGATCTATTTTAATACATTATATTTGCTCAGAGGTTAAGTTTTGTCTGTTAAAAAATAACTAGACAATGTTCTTCTTGTTTGAGATAGTAAGTAGTCCTCTGAGACTACTTTACTAGTCAATTTTACATGTACATTACTTGAGTGGAGCCTCATTCATTGCCAGAGCTCGTTTTCCCCTCAATTAATTCAAAATGTCCAAAATGGAACTCATCATCTTTGCTTCTAGCGGGTGCCCCCTCCAGATTTCCATTTCTAGGAGTGGTGGCTCTCTGCTTTCTGCCAGGCTACAGGACCTTTGAATCTTCCAACTTTCTGAATCCACCAAGAAGTATCATTTTGTTTTTCAAATTTCTTCTCGGATTTTTCCACTCCCGGCTACCTATATGGCTACCACCCAGTCCAGATCTTCATCCCTTCACACATGTATTTATTCTTATTATACCTCCTAATTATATCCATGGGCTTAACAGTTCTCTCCTCAGTCAGCAGATGCTAATTGTCCACAGGGTGCTAAGCCTTTTTCCTTCAAATCCATCCTACATACCTTAGCAGAAGAATCTTCCTCATGTGTGCTTTCATCATTGAAGCAGAGATTGTCAGTTGTTCCCAGTATGAATTCTTCTCTTCAAACTTAGAAACGGAATTTTTAGTTGAGCACATGGTCACCCAGTTAAAGATTTCCTCCCATCCATTTTTTTTCCTGTGCCCCCTTCTGGAACTCTACAATTGAAGACTGACCTCTACACTGGGCTATTCATTTCTTTTATCTTGTATTTCCTATCTCTGTGTTTTTGCTCTATTTTCTGGGAAGTTTGTTCAAATTTATCTTGTAACCCTAATACTCAGTTTTAAATTTTTCTATCATATTTTGGGTTTCTAGGAGCTCTTTTATGTTCTGTGTTTAATTTTTATAACATGCTATTTTTGGGAGGTGTGCTCAATATCCTCTTGTTTATAAGAAGATATAAATGACAGCATATTCAGATTTTCTCCTCCTTGCATTATCTTTTTTCCTGTGTGTGTGTGTGTGTGTGTGTGTGTGTGTGTGTGTGCGTGATGCACACACACACACACACGTGCATCTTTAATTTTAGATTCATGTTAGATTTATTCAGACATTTGGTGCTTCTTGGCTATTTGTTCATATTTAAGAATGGAGCCTGCAATGCTGAGTGAGAGTTCTGTGTGTGTGGGGCATGGAGAGGTTTGTCAACTATGGTCTTCACTGCAGCGTGGCCTGACAGGATAATTTCACTGGAGAAATTACAAAGTCAGTATTTTTAGATCCTTTGCCTTGAGCTGATTATCTTTCCCAGAGAAGAATCTTCCAGCTCCCACCTGGGGATGATAGGCCTGGTTATAAATGCTCTGGGAAGACAGTGGGGGGATAGATGTCAGTTACATAAACTTTCAGTCAATCCTCTTGTTTTTTATACAGTGTCTCCACCCTACTGTGCTTGTGTGATACTCTGTTTTACTCTTTCCAGAAAATTACTCTCCAGTCTTCTGCCGAAGTGGGAGAGGGTATCTGAGTCGGGTTGAAAGACTTGGCAAATAGAGATATGGGATGCCTCGTTAAACTTAAATTTCAGATACACAGCAGGTAAATTTTCATGTAAATATGTCTAATGTAATACCTGGGATATATTTATACTAAAGATCACTCAATCTTTATCTGGAATTCAAATCTGACTGGGCATCCTATATTATCTGGTAATCCTTCACCTGGGCTTCAACAGCTTCTTAAATAGACTTTGAATCAAATTTGTTGTTGCAGCCCCATTTCCACCACTATTAGCAGAGGTACCTGGTGTCTCACCTTTGGGCAATGTGAATCGAGCTGTTCCCTGACTTTCCCTGGAACTGACTTGGGAAATGGCTTTCTTTGATCTGCTATCAGCTACCACTTGCCTATCTGCTCTCCAGCTTCCAAAATTGTGTGACTGTTCATTTGTCTCCTGTATACCAGTAAATTTTATAGGCTTAAACCTTTTTGTTTTTGTTTTGTCCTATTTGGTTTGCTTTAGTTCTGGTTTTGGTTTCTTTGGTTCAGGATAATATTTTTATTTGGTTTTAAAATCAGTTTGAGATATTATTTACATTTTTAGCTGTATAATGTATCATATTTAATAAACATATATGGTGGGGTAGCTACCACCATAGTATATAAAAAATTTCTGCCACCGTGATAAGCTATCTTCTGCTGCTCTGCACTCAGTCTCCTCCTCCAAGCTCTGGGTTTTGGCAACCACTGATCTGTCATTTGAGTTGTGATATTTTATAACATTTCGTAATATGGTATTACACAGCAAGAACATTTGAGTTGTTGATGAATGGATTGAAGAAAAAAAGAAAAGAAAAGAAAGGAAAAAAAGAACATTTGAGATGTTTACAGTTTTTGACTATTTGAATAAAGTTGCTATGAACTTTGGTATACAAGTCATTCGGTGGTCACATGTCTTCCTTTCTCTTGAGTAAACACTTAGGAGTGAGATTTCGGAGTCACATGGTAAGTGTATTTTTAACCATATAAGAAACTGATAAACTATTTTCCAGAGATTAATCATTTTACATTCTTACCAGCAGTATGTGCAGGTTCTGGTAGTTTGATATCCTTGCCAATACTTGGCTCTGTCAGTCTAATTAATTTACCTATTTTATGAGTGTTGTGCTAATTGTGGATTTAATTTGCATCCCTATAATGGCTTTAAGTATCTTATTTGCCATCCCTATGTTATCTTTGGTAAAGAGTTTCCTCAAATCTTTTGCACAATTTTTAAAAATTGGTTTATTTGTCTTTTTATTGAGCTTGTTAGAGTTCTTTATATATTCTGGATGCAGTCCCTTTTCAGATAAATTATTTGCAAATACAGTTGATCCCCATTATTTGTGAATTTCATATTTGTGAAATTGCACACTCAATGAAATTTTTTTGTAACCTCAAAATCAACACCTGCACTGTTCATGGTCATTCAAAGGCATACCCAAAGTTGTGATACATTTGAGTTGCTCAATGTGCACATTCCCAGCTGTGGTTGAACCTCTGCCTTCTTGTTTCAGTTCATACTGTAAACAAGTGTCCTTTATAAGGTCTATTAAGTGCCATGTTTTTAAAATTTTTGTGCTTTTGTTGGTGATTTCACTATTTTAAAAAGGCCCCCAAGCAATAGCATGGAAGCGATATCTGGTGTTCCTATGTGCAAGAAGGCTGTGATGTGGCTTATGGAGAAAATTTGTGTGTTAGATGAGCTTTATTTAAGAGTGAGTTATAGCACTTTTAGTCCTGTGTTCAAATGTTGAATCAACAATATGGTACGTCCAGAAAAAGGAAGAGGAGATTTGCCATTCTGTACAAGAGGCTACTCTGGACAGCACTATAGTAACAACTATGGTGCATGATGCAGCTATGGAAAAGATGGAAGAGTGGCTAAATCTGTGGATTTATGAGATGATGACTGATTTAAAAAAATCATGGAAGGCATTGTTGTGAGGAAAGCCAAAGAAATTTATGGCTAGGAAAATGTCAAACTCTTCTAAGCTAATATAGGTGGACTTGCATATTTCAAAAGATGATGTGTTGTGAGAACATTAAACTTGTGGGAGGCTCTGGAAGAATTTCAAAAACACCTGCAAGCATTATACAGGAGAGGTGTTATGTGGAAGGGCAGGTTTTCAGTGCTGATGAAGCAGGCTTCTTTTGCAGGGACATTGGCAAATGAACCTGTATAAGACAAATGGGGTTTTGATTGACAGAACTGTGACTGGAGGCTTCCAGGAACCTAACTCTGTGTTTCTCTAGGAGCAGTGTTCTGTATTCCCTAGTTTGGTATCTGCGCTAAGTTCACAGAAACTGATTACCGTGAATAATGAGAACTGACCACTTCCCACTATTCCTGTCGTGTGGGCTCCGCTATTTGTAGTTGGCTGGGTGCCCTCTTTTTTCTCTCCATCTGCACACAGAGATTCATCCTTAAATCTCTTTGCCAGTTTCCCCAGGAAGTGTCTCTGGACCCCAGCCCAGGGTCACTGAGATACTCCTCTTTTAAGCTTGTTAACATACTGTACATATACTTCTATCTCAGCAATGGAGTCTTTCATACATGTGTCTCCCCAACCAGTCTCTACACTGCTTGAGGGCAAGGTTCTCCCTTCCTTCCTTCCTTCTTTCTTCCCTTCCTTCCTTCCACCATCCCTCCTTCCTTCCTATTCCTTCATCCATCCATCCATCCATCCATCCATCCATCTATCCATCCACACTCCCCTCCACATAAATGTATGTTTGTATATTTGTATATGTGTATACATACAAATATGTATTTTTTGGGTGGCAAAGCCCAACACTCAAAGGTATTTCTTAGGTTGCACTTAAATTTTGTATTTATTTATTTAAAATATTTAATTTTGGGACAGAGAGAGAGAGCATGCAAGTAGGGGAGGAGTGGGGTGGGGGCAGAGGATCAAAAGCAGGCTCTGCACTGAGCCCAATGTGGGGCTCAAACTCATGAGTGATGAGATCATGACCTGAGCCAAAGTCAGACACTCAACCAACTGAGCCATCCAGATGCCCCTTATTTTTTAAACTAACATACAGTATACACCATAGTTGATTGATTCTGTGTTTCTGTGTTCTGCTACTTAGGACAGGGCCTGGGCTATAGATAGAAGCAGTAAATATTTGCTAAAGAAAAAGCATAAATGTTAACAATATTCATTCTACCAAATTGAAGTTTTTTGAGCCATAAATTTTTAATAAATAGATAAAATAGTTTGAAATTAACATATTAAATTAACAGCTTGTTCCCTTCAATATTCTAAACAATTGCTCTGCCTGCTCTCTTTTTAATTTGAGCTATCTATAATAAAATTTTGCTGAGCAAAATAAACTTTAGCTTAGTCCAAAAGGAATAATTAGAAACTTGGAACAAGTGGTCTGCATTAATGAGCTTTTACTGTGCTCAGTATAATTCTAGAATTTTAGAACCAGAGAGATCTTATTCATACATGTGTTAATTAGCTCTTCCAGGGTGCCTGGGTTAAGCGTCTGACTTCGACTCAGTTCATGGTCTCATAATTCATGAGTTTGAGTCCCACATCAGGTGAGCTCATGCCCCACTTTGGGTAAAACATGAGCCCCTGGTGAGCTCCACTTCTCTCTCTCTCTCTCACTGCCCCTCACTCACTTGTGCGCGCTCTCTCTCTCTCTCTCTCTCTCTCAAAAAGGCTCTTCCGGGTTAGCTACAGAGACAGGAGGGGAAAGAACATTGACAGCCCTCCATATGGGGCTGGGGGGCCTGGAAGGAAGGTCATTTGTGGTCAGCTCTGCTCCGGCCATCTGACAGCAGCTGTGTGAGTCCACAACCAGCTGTCTTTTGGAGACTGGACATTTGCTCCTTCTGGAGCAGGGGCTGCTGTTACAAAGACTGGGCTACTCCAGACAATGCTTGGTCATGGTTTGTCCTGACTCATTACTTCTGCTGTTATTTTCTTTGCTTGCCTTATGCTTCTGCCTAGAAATGCAAGTGCTGATGGTGTCTGCAGATCTTTGTAGGGGAAGAAACACTTTTTCCTCTACCTTCTTAGGCTTGGTGACTGGCCCTGCAACCGACAAAAGACGAGGTTAACCAGAGAAAAGGCATACAAGTCTTAGTTGATGTTGATTATTATGGGTACACGTAGTCTCACAAAAAAGTCAATGAAAGCCCATAGAAGCAATTAGGCCTGAGATCTTGCATACCATTTTAACAAAGAGCAGTAAATCTGTGGAGGGGTCACAAGAGAAGTAGAAGAGTTTGGGCTTCTGAGAGTGGCAAACTGTAAGAAGGTAAATGTGTGTGTGTGGGGACTAATAAAAGATAAGGATGATATCAGTAAGGTTTGTTTATGCAGATTCAAGTTGACAGTCACCTCCTTTTCCTGGTGTGGGGGAGGGAAGAGAGACACCATCAGAAAAAGAAATTTATTCCCTGCTTTTAGGGAGGGTAGGGAGCTTGTCTTGCATCTCCTGTTTCTCAATTGCCTTCAGCTCAAAACCATCCTTTGTCAAAGTTGTATATTTTGGAATAGCATACTCTTATCCCCCTATCCCAAATTCAAAGCCCCACGAAGAAAGTATTCAAACCTGTGCCAGCTAGTTACTCTCCTTTCTGCTGGGAAGAAATCTCATCTCAAGCTACCTCCTAAGACAATTCCATAAATTAGCTGCCCTTGGGATCAACCCCTCTTCGTTGAATCAGGGTGATGAGAAGGCCTGTGTGGGGGGGATATGCTCAAGTCATACCACTGGGAGCTCTGCTGTGAGTCAACAGAGGCAGACTCTGAAGCCTGGAAAGTTAGGTGCATTATCCCATGGAGGGTCTTTTCAAAGTTCACTGTGATCTAGGTCTCTGAAGGACATCATCTCCTTGATTTTTGAGAAGACTTCCTTATTTGGCTAATTTCTTTGGATCTGCTCTAAGTGTTTGTGTTAAGCCTGCAAGCATTAACAGGCACCTGTCATTTTATTTCCTCCAGTTTATCAGTATATAACATTGTATAAATGTAAGGTATACACATAATAGTCAATATATATATGTATTGCTAAATGATTGCCACACTGCATTTAGTTAACATCCATCACCACATGTAGTTAGAAATGTTTTTTTCTTGTGATGAGAACTTCTAAGATTTGCTCTTATAAACTTTCAAATATACAGTATAGTATTGTTAACTATAGTCACCATGCTGTGCATTATATCCCCAGAAATTATTTATAACTGGAAGTTTGTACTTTTTGACCAATGTCACCCATTTCTCCCACTCCTCACCATCCCTCCACTCTGTTAGCCACCAATCTGCTCTCTCTTTCTAGGAGTTTGGTTTTTTATATTCCACAAATAAGTGAGATCATACACTATTTGATTTCTATATGACTTATTTGTCTGACATACAGTAAAACCTTGGAGTGCAAGCAACTTGTTCTGTGACTGTTGTGCAAGATGAACAAACATTTCTAATAAATTTTAACTTGATAAACGAGCAATGTCTTGCAATACGAATAGTACATGACGCCAAAGGTCACATGATCACAACTGAGCCAATGGTTTCTCTCTCTCTCTCTCTTTCACTACAGGATTGTGGGTGATTGTCTCCCATGCTCTGATGTTTGGTTTCAGGCCATGGTGTTTGGTAGAAATCAGTGATTTTTCAGAACATTGGAAGGTGCCCACAACTGGCACTAGTGTATTTTTTGTCATTTCAGAGCATCTATGGACAGCCCCTTGTTTTTCCATTCAAGAGTAAGCTTAGGAATGCTTTGCTTTATTCTTCGTCAGGCTGCCTGTGGATATAGAACCTTTCCTCTTCTGCCTTATTGCCAGTTACATTAAACACAGTATATGACAAGAATTTATTAATACTGTACTGTAGTCAACTTCCATGTGAGCATATACAATGGCCCCATGCAGAAAAGATTCCATTGAACCAATAGATAACAGTGATTCCATTAGTGATAGTCACACAATTCTAATTAGAGTAGGACGCTTAGCTGATTGAGCCACCCAGTTGTCCCCTCATTTATTCTTTGATGACCAGTTAGGTTGCTCTCATGTCTTGCTATGTAAATAATGCTGCAATGAACATGGAAGTGCATATATATTTTTGACACAGTGATTTCATTTCCTTTGCATAGATAACCCAAAGTGGAATTGCTGGATCATATGGTAGTTCTATTTTTAATTCTGTGAGGAACCTCCATACTATTTTCCATAGTCACTGCACCAATTTACATTCCCACCAACAGTGCACATGGGCTCCCTTTTCTCCACATCCTCACCAGCATTTGTTGTCTCTTGTCTTTTTTGTAATAGCCATCCTAACAGGTGTGAGGTGATATCTCATTGCAGTTTTGATTTGCGTTTACTGATGATGAGTGATGTTGAGCATCTTTTACTTGTTGGCCATTTGAATATCTTTTTTTTTTTTTTGGAAAATGTCTACTCATTTCCTTTGCTCATTTTTAGTTGGATGGTTATATTGCTATTGCATTGTATATGCTCTTTATATATTTTGGATATTAACCTCTTACTAGATATGTGATTTGCAAATATTCTCTTTCATTCTGGAGGTTACCTTTTCATTGTATTGATCAGGCACATATCATTTATGGATTGTCTAAACATACTGCCAGTGGATCTTTTATAAGAATTACTTCTGGTTGAAAATGAAGGATCTGGTTGAAAATGAAGGACTGGAACACTGAGTAAGTGGGCCTACAGCATATTGCTTCTCTTCATTTGTTTCCATTAATCTAAACAAAGGAGTTACTGCCTTAAAAATAAATATGTAACACTGCAAGGGAAACTGGTATGAAATTTAGCAGAAGTTGCTATTACTTTTTAGAAGTTTGAAACAAAGCAGTATGGGAACTAGTATTTAGTTAATTGGTATTTATTGAGAACCAATTGCGGGCCAGGTGTGGTACTAAACCCTGGGAATACAACACTGAACACGACAGACGTATTCCCTGCTCTCATGGAACTTAAATAGTATATATTCTGTTTTTCCACTTTTATTTTTAGAACAATGAAGAGTAGTGCAAGGGGTTGAGTGAAGGTCAAAAGTAAGTCCTGAAGTCCTGCAATACAGTTGTCTAATTAAAGCATTTATGAAAGAATTTAAGCAACCAAATTAGCAATTTGAACACTGAAAACATCAATTTAACTCCAACCTGAAGCAAGCTGTGAGCCAGAATAATGCCACAATGATATTATTAATCATCAGAGGGCTTGTCGCCCATTGAGCTTTATTCCTTTTCCTCCTTCTCCACTCTCATTTCCCCTGACTAAAAGGAAAAAAAAAAAACCCTCAAGAAGTAATTAGTTGTAGACATGTTAATTATTGGATTGGTTATACACTTCCATAAACCCAGTGATGTTTGATGAGACTCAGGCCCTAAGGCCCTGAGCAGTCACCAGTTTCCATCACAAAAGACTCATTACTGGCTCCTCAGGTGTCCATTTGAGTTAATCAGCCCCAGGCCAGTGTGGAAGACCCTGTCCTACTTCCAGTGTTGATTTACTTTTTTCTGCAGTAGATTCATCTTTACTCACAAAGCAGTTCCCTTAAAAGAGTTCCATTAGAACCCCAAAGCTCAGGCCCATGAATGGGACACGTCCCTGTTGTTGCTCTCAGCACCAGGGCACACTACTGGCTGTGGAGGCTTAGCAGCAGACTTCTTGGAAGCATGTCAGATATCACTTGTCATCTACTGCTCATCTCCTAGAAATGATAAAGGCCTACATTCCTCTGGGGGGACCCTGTTACTCAGAGCATCAAACCCCGGATGAAGACCAACAGATGATGACTTCATTCCCCAAGACAAAGGATACTGAGCCCAAAGTCAAACCTCAGTGTGTGCCTGAACACTTTCTACTCACTTTTCACATCACTTTATTTAAAATGGAACATGGATTTACACCTTTGAGCTAAAGAAGCACCCAACTGTGCTTCCGTGTTTGACCTAGTTTGTATAGTCTGCTTCCTCAACCAAAGGCTCTCTCAGCCCTTGACCCCTGGATCATTTATGTACATAATTAGTAGAACCCTTTAATTTAGTAGATTAGTCCTACCCTAGCTGCTCCCAATTTGGACAATACTGTGATTCCCAACAGCAAAGGTAAGCACCCCAGGATATTGAGCCACAGGGCAGTTTCACTGGGAGAAAATTGTGTCTGATCCTTTTGCCTCTGGAAATGAGCCAGCAGTCAGATTCATCTGGAAGTCACTCTTAAGTTCAATTGCCTTATGGATAGTTCAACATTATGGATAGTTCAAGCAGATTGAATTGTCTGGGCAGCTTCATGCCTGCTTGGGTAGGTGGGTTGTTAGAGGAAGTCTCAGTACAACACATTTATCATGAATGAGATTAAAATATTTGTCACACTAGTAAATTTGTAACACTGGAATAGATTTTCCTGAAGTCATATTCACTATTATTGTGAAAATCTATCTTTATATTAAAAAAAAATATCATGTCAATTACTATGAAAGTCTGGTGAGTTACTCTACATGTTTAAAACACTGGGCAACTAAAATCCTCCCTTATCCAGTAGTTATTTCATGTCAACCATGTGAAGTAAGGCTTATAGGTTTTTGGTGAATCTGTGACCCATATGGAAACAAAAATTTACCAATAGTTTCTGGCTTTCCTTGTTGTAATTTTGGGCATCGAAATTATATGAGTTGGTTATAAAAATAAAAGTCATCCAGAAGATCAAGAATATGCTATTTCAATTTTTAAAGACTATTAGTTAAAATAAAACATTTAAAAATATTTTTGAGAAATCTGAGCTCATTGAAAATATGTTCCTAGCTTCCTGGGAGTTTGAGAACCCTGCCATAGTTTGTTTTTGTGGAAATGATTCCATTTGTCCCTCATAGGATTTGGAGATTCCAACAAAATGCCAGATTGACCTACTAATCTTGATTGGATGGTTATGCTAACAAATCTGTTCTAATAACCAGTTTTAAATCTATCTGACAGAGCTATCTTCTTGCAGTATATATTTAACACTTAAAGATTAGGTAAATCTTTACACTGCTTTTGGATAGTTAGTAATCATTACCTGTTGAATATCATCATCATCATCATCATCATCATCATCATCATCGTCAGAAACAGAAAAATACTATTCTGAAAAAATATAAAATCTACTGAAAAATTAACACTAAGTAAAGAAAGAATTCTAGCAAGGCTTTAAAAATGGCAGTCTAATCCTAAAATTTATGTAAGATACAAAGAGTCAAGAAGAGCCAAGACATTCTTTAAAAAGAATAACTCAACAAAAGAAACTACAGATATAAGACTTAGAACAAATTTACAGGAATTAATACAGTATTATTGAAACAGGAATAGAAATTAGACCAATAGAAAAGTCATGTGGACATGGATTCTATGAAAAAGGAAGTGCTGTGGATTATTGATAAAAATACATTAAAAATTTACTCATGCTAGGTCATTTGGATAGCCATATATATAAAAAAAAATCTTCAAACCTATCTTCTACCATCTGTAAAAATAATTACAGAAGCTACCTTAAATATGAATGTTGAAAAGAATTCTTTTATCAGGAAAAATATCCAATAGAATAAAGACAGTCTCTTCAGCAAATGGTGCTGGGAAAACTGGATAGCGACATGCAGAAGAATGAACCTGGACCACTTTCTTACACCATACACAAAAATAAACTCAAAATGTATGAAAGACCTAAATGTAAGACAGGAAGCCATCAAAATCCTGGAGGAGAAAGCAAGTAAAAACCTCTTTGACTTTGTCTGAAGGAACTTCTTACTCAAAACATCTCCAGAGGCAAGGGAAACAAAAGCAAAATGAACTATTGGGACCCCATCAAGGTAAAAAGCTTCTGCATTGTGAAGGAAACAACAAAACTTAAAGGCAAACAATGGAATGGGAGAAGATATTTGCAAATGACATATAAGATAAAGAGCTAGTATCCAAAATCTATAAAAAACTTATCAAACTTAACACCCAGAAAACAAATAATCCAATGAAGAAATGGGCAAAAGATATGCATAGACACTTTTCTAAAGAAGACACCCAGATGCCTAACAGACACATGAAAAAATGCTCAACTTCATTTATCATTACAGAAATACAAATCAAAACTATGGTGAGATAATACCTCACACCAGTCAGAATGGCTAAAATTAACAATTCAGGCAACGACAGATGCTTGCAAAGATGTGAAGAAAGAGAATCTCTTTTGCATTGCTGATAAGAATGCAAACTGGTGCAGCCACTGTGGAAAACAGTATGGAGGTTCCTCAGAAAATTAAAAATATAATTACCCTACAATCCAGCAATTGCACTACTAGGAATTTATCCAAAGGATACAGGTGTGCTGTTTCAAAGAGGCACATGCACCCCAGTGTTTGTAGCAGCGCTATGGACAATAGCCAAAGTATGGTAAGAGCCCATTGACAGATGAATGGATAAAGATGTGGTATATATATATAATGGAGTATTACTTAGCTATCAAAAAGAATGAAATCTTGCCATTTGCAACAACGTGGATGGAACTAGAGTGTATTATGCTGAGTGAAATTAGTCAGAGAAAGACAAATATCATATGACTTCACTCATATGTGGAATTTAAGACAAAGCAAATAAACAGAAGGGAAGGGAAGCAAAAATATAAAAACAAGGAGGGGGACAAAAGATAAGAAACTCAAATATAGAGAACAAACTGAGGGTTGCTGGAGAGGTTGTGGGTAGAGGGATGGGCTAAATGAGCAAGGGAATTAAGGAGGAAACTTGTTGGGATAAGCACTGGGTGTTATATGTAGGGGATGAATCGTTGGATTCTACCCTTGAAATCATTATTGCACAATATGCTAACTTGTATGTAAATTTAAAAAAAATTAAAAAAGAATGCTTTTGTAAGATAATTTATTTCTATAACCTTGAGTTAAGGAAAGATTTCTCAAACAGATTACAAAAAGCACTAGCTCTAAAGGAAGAGATTGGTAAATTGGCAACATTCAAATTAAGAATTTCTGTTTATTAAAAGACATATTAAGAGAGTGAAGAGTAAAATACAGAGTGGGAACAGATGTATGCTACACATAAAACTGACAAAGGACTCACATCCAGAATATATAAAGAATTCCAACATATCAGTAAGAGAAAAGAATTCTAATAGAAAAATGGATAAAGACCTGAACAGGTAATTTATGAAAGAAGATACTCAAATGGTGTTCAGCTTCATTAATAATCATGTAAAAGCAAATTAAAATCACAATGAGATAGTACCACATACCCTCCAGAATAGCTTAAATTCAAGACTGGCAATACCAAGTGTTGATGAGGAAGGAGAGCAATGGGACATTTATGGCTGGAAGAAGTATAGTGTATTCAGCATTATACGCTATATGTAAAAATTAGCATATCCTGGGACCCAGATACTTCACTCCTAGGGTAACAGAAATGCATGTACCTTAAGAGATATGTACAAGAATGTGCATAGCATCATTATTTATAATAGGAAAAAAATTAAACAAATCTGAATGAGACTTACGGTTTCCAACATAGAAGTTGTCACTCCCAACCTCACGAGAAGAAAAAAGCTAAAAAAGTAAACAACTTCTTTTTGAGATATAGTTGACCTATAACATTGTGTAGGTTTAAGGTGTATAATATATTGTTTATAAATTTATTTATTGCAATACTATTACCACTATAGCATTAGCTGACACATCTATCACACCATATAGTTATCATTTCTTTTTTGGGGTGAGAACATTTACAATCTTGTCTTTTAGCAACTTTGAAGTATATAATTTAGTATAGTATATACTAGTATATAATAGTATACTAGTAAGATTGGGCTAGTACTGTACTAGTATAGTATAATAGTATAAAATTCTTGACTACAGTCAGCATATTGTGCATTAGATCTCCAGAACTTATTCATCTTCCAGTTGCAAGTTTGTACCCTTAAATGATATCTCCCCAATTCTCCCACCCCTGAGCACCTAGTAACCACATTTCTACTCTGTTTTTATGAGCCCAGCTTTTTAGATTCCACATATAAGTGATATCATAAAGTATTTGTCTTTCTCTGTTTGACTTATCTCACTTAGCCTAATGTCCTCAAGGTCCATCCATGTTGCTGCAAATGGCAGGACTTCCTTATTTCTCATGGTTGAATAATATTTCACTGTATACACATGCCACATCTTCTTTATCCATTCATCTCTTGATGAATATTTAGGTTATTTCCATATCTTGGCAATTGTGAATAATGGTGCAATAGACATAGGAAGGCAGATATCTTTTTCATATTCTGTTTTCATTTCCTTTGTGCATATTGCCAGAAATGAGATTGCTGTATCATATGGCAGGTTTATTTTTAATTTCACGAGGAAATTCCAAACTGTTTTACACAGTGGCTGCACCATTTTACATTCCCACCAAGTGGACAAAGTTTCCCTTTTCTGACGTCCTCACCAATACTTGTTATCTCTCATCTTTTTGATGATAGTTATCCTAACAGGTGTGAGGTGATACATCATTGTTCTTTTGATTTGCATTTCCTTGATAAAAAGTGATACTGAGCATTTTTCATGACTTGTTGGCAATTTGGATGTCTTCTTTGGAAAAATTCAGTTCCTCTGTCCATTTTTTAAACTGGATTTGTGTTTTATTGTTATTGAGTTGTATGAATTCTTTATATATTTTGGAAATGTTTTTTTAAGTTTTTATTTTAATTCCACTTAGTTAACATACAGTGTTATATTAGTTTCAAGTGTACAATATACTGATTCAACAATTCCATTCATTACCTAGTGCTCATCACGACAAGTGCACTCCTTATTCTCCATCACCAATTTAACCCATCTCTCCACCCCTACCCCTCTGGTAACCATCAGGTTGTTCTGTATAATTAAGAGTATGTTTCTTGGTTTGTCTCTTGCTCTCTTTTCTTCCCTTTGCTCTTTTGTGTTGTTTCTTAAATTCCACATGCAAGTGAAATCAGATGGTATTCATTTTTCTCTGACTGGCTTATTTAGCTTGCATTATACTCTTTAGCTCCATCCATGTTATTGCAAATGGCAAGATTTCATCCTTTTTTATGGCTGAATAATATTCCAATGTGTATATATACTACCTCTTCTTTATTCAGTCATCTATGGATGCACACTTGGGCTGCTTCCATATCTTGGCTATTGTAAATAGTGATACTGTAAACATAAAGGTGCATGTATCTTTTTTAATTAGTGCTTTTGTATTCTTTGGGTAAATGCCCAGTAGTGCAATTGCTGGATCATAGGGTAGTTCTATTTTTAACTTTTTGAGAAACCCTCATACTGTGTTCCAGAGTGGCTGCACCAGTTTGCATTTCCACAAACAGTGCATGAGTGTTCCTTTTCTCCACATCCTTGCCAACACCTGTTGTTTCTTGTGTTGTTGATTTTAGCCATTCTGACAGGTGTGAGGTGATATCTCATTGTAGTTATTTTTTTTAACCTTTACTTACTTTTTTTTTATTAAAAAAATTTTTTTTTCAACGTTTATTTATTTTGGGGACAGAGAGAGACAGAGCATGAACAGGGGAGGGGCAGAGAGAGAGGGAGACACAGAATCGGAAACAGGCTCCAGGCTCCGAGCCATCAGCCCAGAGCCTGACGGGGGCTCGAACTCACGGACCGCGAGATCGTGACCTGGCTGAAGTTGGACGCTTAACCAACTGCGCCACCCAGGCGCCCCAAACCTTTACTTACTTTTGAGAGAGAGAGAGAGACAGAGCATGAGCAGGGGAGGGGGAGAGAGAGAGAGGGAGATACAGAATCTGAAGCAGGCTCCAGGCTCTGAGCTGTCAGCACAGAGTCCAATGCGGGACTCGAACCCATGAACTGTGAGATCACGATCTGAACTGACGTTGGATGCTTAACTGACTGAGCCACCCAGGCGCCCCTCATTGTAGTTTTGGTTTTCATTTCCCTCATGGCAAGTGATGGTGAACATCTGTTCATGTGTCTGTTGTCCATCTATATGTCTTCTTTGAGAGAAATGTCTGTTTGTGGTCTTCTGCCCATTTTTAAATTGGATTACTTGTTTTTTTGCATGTTGAGTTTTATATGTTCTTTACATATTGTGGATACTAACCCTGTGTTGGATATATCATTTGCAAATATCTTCTCCCATTCCATATGTTGCTTTTGGTTTTGTTGATTGTTTCCTTCACTTGCAGAAGCTTTTTATTTTGATATAGCAGGGTAGTTTAATATTTGCAAATCAATCTATGTGATATATAACATCAATAAGAAAAAGGATAAGAACCATTTGATCATTTCAATAGATGCAGAAAAAACACTTGACAAAGAACAAACATCCAGTCATGATAAAAATCCTCAACAAAGTGGGTTTAGAAGGAACATACCTCAAGATAATAAAGGCCATATATAAAACACCCACAGCTAGCATCATCTTCATTGGGGAAAAGCTGGGAGCTTTTCCCCTAAGGTTGAGAATAAGACAAACGTGTCCACTCTCACCACTTCTATTCAACATAGTACTGGAAGTCCTAGCCACAACAATCAGACAACAAAAAGAAATAAAAAGCATCCAAATTAGTAAGGAAGAAATAAAACTTTCACTATTTGCAGGTGACATGATACTCTATATAGAAAACCCTAAAGAGTCCACCAAAAATACTACTAGATCAATCAATTCAGTAAAATCACAGGATATAAAATCAATGTACAATAATCTGTTGCATTTCTATACATCAATAATGAAGCAGCAGAAAGAGAAATTAAGAAAACAATCCCATTTACAATTGCACCAAAACAGAAAGATACCTAGGAATAAACCTAACCAAAGAGGTAAAAGACCTTTACTCTGAAAACTACAAAACACTGATAAAAGAAATTGAAGATGACACAAAGAAATGGAAAGATATTGCATGCTCAATGATTGGAAGAACAAATCTTGTTAACATGTCTATACTACCCAAAGCAATGTACACATCTAATGCAATCCCTGTCAAAATACCAACAGCATTGTTCACAGAACTAGAGCACACAATTCTAAAATTTGTATGGAACCACTAAAGACTGCCAATAGCCAAAGCAATCTTGAAAAAAAAAAAAGAAAAAAAAGCAAAGCTGGAGGCATACAATTCTGGACTTCAAGTTATCTTGCAAAGCTGCAATAATCAAAACAGTATGGCATTGGTGTGAAATAGACACATAGATCAATGGAACAGAATAGAAAGCCATAGAAATAAATACACCCATATTTGTCAATTATATGGTCAATTAATCTTTGACAAAGTAGAAAAGAATGTCCAATGGGAAAATGACATCTCTTCAACAAATAATGTTGGGAACATACAAAAGAAAGAGACTAGACCACTTTTTTACACAAAAATAAATTAAAAATGGATTATAAAGATCTAAATGTGAGACTTGAAACCATAAAAATCTTAGAGAACACAGCAGTAACCTCTTTGACATCAGCTGTAGTAACTTTTTTCTAGATATGTCTCCTGAGGCAAGGAAAACAAAGCAAAAATAAACTATTGGGACTACATCAAAACATTTTGGATATTCTTATCTGATATTTGGCTTGCAAATATTTCCTCTCATTCTGTAAGTTACCTTTTCCATTTTGTTGATTGTTCTGCTATTTGGAAGTTTTATTGTTTGATCTTGTCCCATTTGTTTATTTTAGCTTTTGTTGCCTTGTGCTTTTGGTGTCATATTAAAAAATCATTGCCAAAATCAATGTCAAGGACCTTCTTCCTTAAATTTTATTCTAGAAGTTTCATGGTATCAGATCTTATGTTTAAGTTTTTAACCCATTTTAACTTAATTTTTGTGAGTGACTTAAAATAGGGGTCCAGTTTCACTTTTCCTGCATATGGTTATTCAGTTTTCCCAAAACCATTCATTGAAGAGACTATCCTTTCCCCATTGGTTGTTCTTGGCTGCCTGATCAAATAATAGTTGACCATATACACAGGTGTTTATTCCTGTGCCTTCAATTCTGTTCTGTTGGTCTCTGTGTCTATTTTATGTTGGTGCCATACTGTTTTAATTACTGAAGCTTTATAGTGTAGTTTGAAATCAGGAAGTATGGTGTCTTTGGCTTTGTTCTTCTTTCGTAGGATTTCTTTGGCTATTGGGGTCTTTTGTAGTTCCATAAAATTTTAGAATTGTTTTTTATATTTCTGAGAAAAAATTGGAAGTTTACTAAGGATTGAAGTGGACCTATAGATGCCTTTGGGTAATATGGACATTCTAACCATACTAATTCTTCCAATCCATAAATGGAGAATATCTTTTCATTTACTTGTGTCTTCTTAAATTTATTTCATCTGTCTTGTAGTTTTCTTCTTACAGATCTTTCACTTCCTTTTTTATGTTTATTCCTAAGTACTTTATTGTTTTTGATGTTATTGTGAGTGAATAGGATAGCTTTCTTTCTTTCTTTTTCAAATATTTCATTGTTAGAAAAAAAATTAAACTAATTTCTGTATATTGATTTTATATCCTGCAACTTTACTGAATTTGTTGATTAATTCCAACAGCATCTTTAGGATTTTCTCTATATAAGATCATATCTTATATAAATAGTGACAATTTTATTTCCTTCTTATTTGGATGTCTTTTATTTCTCTATTTTGCCTGATTGCTCTACTTAGGACTTCTAGAACTATGTTGAATAAGAATGGTCAGAGTGGACATCTGTTGCTTCTCAACCTCCTCAGGTGCTTCCCAGGTGTAATCTGAAACTGGTCCCTGTATGTCGACGGCAGGGAGAGACTAAAGGAAGAGATAGACCATTCTAAATTGATAGGTGGCAGGTTTAATAAGCAAGGGAACTTACATATTGGACTTGTCTTGGCTAACCTCAGGATGAGTAAGCCTTCACATTTGCCCACTAAATCTCAAAAGTTTATATAGAGGACTTAAGTAGGTTTAGTCACATATACCAGTGTCAGTACCACATCACAATCCTAAAGCTGTGTTCTTGTGGTAGCTTCTGGAAGGTGGGAAGGCAAGTGGAATGCACATTTCAAGAACAAAAGAGCCTTCTATTGCTTGGGTCCAGTTCATGGGTTAACCAGCAGTCATGTTCTCTTGGTGACCCCCCCCCCAACACTCAACCCCTTGTGACTGGCTCTTAAAATCTTACATGGCCCACTCTTTCACAGTGTTCCCCAAGCCATCCTAAAGGGGTTTCATTAGTATGGAGGTGGCTCCTTTGGTTGCTATCTGGCTGCATTGGAGGCAGATGCCACAGCAACAGTACCAGCACATGCAAGAGAAAATACATACAAGACAATGATTCTCCAAATTAGTGACAACTTTTTCCACCAGGAGCCTCATGATCTGAGCTACTGATTTATTGAGTCCTTAGGCTGGGGTCAGATCACTCAGAGCATTCTCTTGTATCTTCACATGACTTCCTAAAGATGACACATTAACAGACTCCTCAGTTATGAACATCTGACATTCTGTTTGGGTAATGGCATAGGTGCCTTCTTGCAAGGTGGTAATAATGTCCAAGGCCATCCTATTTCAGAGGACAGCTTTTCTCACTAGAGACATTTCAGTGTTCAGTAAGGACAGGTTTTGCTGGCTATCACTTAAGACTTGCTGGGTAAATTTTTAAGGGTTTCCATGTGTGCTATAATATCCTGTAAGCTAACAGAGGGAACAAAGACAGCAGCCAAATGATCCTACCAGTGGAAAACAGAACATGTCCAGTCCCCTCTTTTTTCTTCAGTCTCTGTGGGGAGTGTTTTGGTTATTTTTTTGGATGTTTACATTTCAAAAACATGATAAGACTTACAACCTCAAGGGACAGAGAAAGAATGTAAATTTTCTCCTAGTTTTTTGGGTAATTGCTATTTAAAATTTTCCTTTGTATTAGGGGTTGGATGGCATGGGGCGATCCATCCATTTCCTCACCAATCACCATGACATCCTCTTTTTCACTTTCATCACTTTCCAAGGGATTCCACCTTTTAGTGTTCTAATCAGGCTTTGTCACAAGTGCTTAGACCTTATCCCAAGGCAGCTTGTGCCTTCCTGGCTTTTCAAAAGAACATGCTAAGGTGTCCAACTGATTATCGTGTCTTCCCACCTTATCTGCCAGCCTTGAAGCCAGCAGACGAGTGGACAACCACATGTCCTTATCTAATCTCATCTCCTCTTCTGGCCTTCTAACTCAAGCTTCAGTCTGAGTTGGGCATTGGTGTCCAGCTGAACTGTGTAAAGTAGCGGCTAGCGCACTGCAGCAACCATTTGTTTCTCTTTTCTGCCACAGTGCAGCTGTGTAAAAATTCCTCAAAGAAGTGCATTAAAGCAACCAGCATTTTGGGGGTATCCCCATACTCAGGTAGCAATCCATAACCATCTGACATATGGGCCACCCCTCTCTATATAGAGGTTGGTGGTCAATTCAGGATTTTCCCTGCAGAGGCCTCATTCTCAAGGCCTATTTCTTTGGTCTCCTTCTGGTTCACCAGTTATTGGTTCACCCTCTCAGAAGCTTCTCAGGTGTAATCTGAAAATGGCCCCCAAACACAGAGGGCAGAGAGACCAAAGAAAGAGGCAGACTACCCTGGATTGATAGGTGGCAGGTTTAATAAATGAGGGAACTTAAATAAGAGGCTTATCTTGGATGGCCTCAGTATGAGGCAATCTCTGCACCTGCTCACCAAGTCTTAAAAGTTTGGTACAGGGGCACCTGGGTGGCTCAGTCAGTTAAGCATCCGACTTAGACTCGGGTCATGATCTCACGGTTTGTAGGTTTGAGCCCCATGTTAGGCTCTGAGCTGAGCCTACTTCAGATTCTGTGTTTCCCTTTCTTTCACTGACCCTCCCCTGCTGGCACACTGTCTCTCTCTCTCTCTCAAAAATAAATAAACATTAAAAATTTTTTTTAAGAGTTTAGTACAATTCATCAGTGAAGCTATCCATTCCTAAGCTTTTCTGCATGGGGAGGTTTTGGATTGCTTATTATATCTCTTTACTTGTTATTGGTCTGTTCAAATTTTCTATTTATTGCTGATTCAGTCTTGGTTTATGTTTTTAGTAATTTACCTATTTCCTCTCAGTTATCTGATTTGTTGGCATATAATTGTTTATAGCTGTCTCTTAAATTCTATGTATTTTCTGCATGTCTTATGCCACCACAATGCTGACATCACTCTCAACAACTTTTCTTCGGTTCATCAGAGAATGAGGTCACAGGGCAAACTGCTGCTCTTAACATTGGAGAGACAGGTGATTATGGAGAATCATAGCTTACCAGGATCAGAAGGCCAGGAGCAGAGGCTAACTACTAGAGCCAGTACCAGAGTAAGGAAGCTTAAATTTTAATTGGCAAATTGCTGGAGACTCAGTGTGCATAATAAACCTGAGAATTAAAAATTAAGAGGGGCCCAATCTTACTTAAGGGGTTTCACACTTTTGCAAGTCTACTCCCAGGAGCCCTACCCCTACCAGATGTTCAGGGTGAAAATCAGAGAAAACTCCCTCCTGTCTTCCACAGGGAAGGAGAGAAGTCACCATTTTGAAATATGCTCAGAGCATTCTGTTCTTCTTAACAAAGGCCTGCCCTAAAGCCTGACCACCTTGGGATTTAGCAGAGTCTAACAGACCTGAGATGTGGGGGAAATACCCAGCTCCCACCTCCCACAGCTCCCCTGTCTTACCTAAGGACAGGGGAGTGTCAGTTGCTTGAGAAACTCTTTGTGAAGGTCATAGCCTAGGGCACAGGTTCATTAAAAACTGAGGTCTAATAGAGTAGGTCTAAGAACATTCCCCCTCCCTCCACACCTCCTCACCACAGCAGCAAGTCTCCTGTACAATAACAGATTACACTGAAAGAACTACAAGACTCAGATCTTACTGAAGAAGTCTCTAGGACTTCTCTGAGACAACAAGGGACAAACAAGCCAAAGACACAGGGGAAAATTTAGCTTCTAACACTTACAGCTGCCGCACAGAGTAAACATAGATAAACTCCTATGCATACAAACAAAACTTCACAGTAAAAGCATATTTTTTTCAGTCTATTTACCTAGTACATGATGGTCATATTTCAACACAAAAAGACAAAGCATGCTAAAAAGGAAAAAAAGACAGCTTGAAGAGACAGAATAAGCATCAGAACTGGACTCAGATATGACAGAAATCTTGGAATTATCAGACCAGGGATTTAAAACAGCTATGATTAATATGCTAAGTGCTCTAATGGAAAAAGTGGACAACATGCAAGAACAGATGGGTAATGTAAGCAGAATGATGGAAATTCTAAGAAAGAATTAAAGGGAAATGCTAGATTGAAAACCACTGTTAACAGAAGTGAAGAATGCCTTTGATGGGCTTATTAGTGGCCTGAATACACCAAGAAAAGAATCAACCAGTATGAAGATGTGTCAACAGAAACATTCCAAATTGAAAAGCAGAGTGAAAAAAAAAAGAATGAAAGAAACAGAAGAAAATATCCAAGAACTGTGGGATGATTTTAAAAAGTATAACATATATAATGAGAATACCAAAAAAAAAAAAAAAAAAAGAAAGAAAGAAAAAAAAAGAGTAACAGAAATACTTGAAATAATAATGGTTGAATATTTTACAAAATTAATGATAAACGTCAAAGCACAGATCCAGGAAGCTCAACAAAAATACCAAAGGAAAATACCATAAAAAGAAAAAGATACTTAGGCATATTATATTCAACTGCAGAAAAAAGCAGGAAAGATAAAATCTTTAAAGAAGCCAGAGGGGGAAAATACAACTTATCTATAGAGGGACAAGTTTAAAAATTACTTTAGACTTATCTTTAGAAACTATGTAAGAAACCAAAAACAGCAAGACAGTAAATACCTATGAACCTGGAATTTTGTATCTACCAAAATTATCCTTCAGAAGTGAAGGAGAAATAGACTTTCTAGACAACAACAACAAAAAATGTGTCACTGCTAGATCTACCTGTCAAGAAATATGAAAGGAGGTTTTTAGAGAGAAAGAAAATTATATTCATCAGCAACTTGGATCTACATAAAGAAAGGAACAGTGTTAGAGAAGGAGTAAATGAAGTTTTTTGGTTCTCTCTACTGAGGCACTGTTGCCCAGCACCCAGACCCACATCCATGCTGAATAACACAGCACAAGGGATTGCTGTTTTTAAAAAGGGATAGGGGGTGCCTGAGTGGCTTAGTTGGTTAAGCATCTGACTCTTAATTTTGGCTCAGGTCAAGATCTCACGGTTCCTGAATTTGAGCTCCACGTTGGGCTTTGTGCTGACAGCATGGAGCCTGCTTGGGATTCTTTCTCCCCCTCTCTCGTTGCCCCTCCCCCCTCCAAATGAATAAATAAACTTAGATAGATAGATAGATAGATAGATAGATAGGATAGATAGAAGGAGCACCTGGGTGCCTCAGGTGGTTAAGTGTCTGACTTTGGCTCAGGTCATGACCTTGCAGTTTGTGAGTTTGAGCCCTGGTTGGGCTGTATGCTGACAGCTTGGAGTGTGCTGTCCAAAGCAGGATTTTGTGTTTCCCTCTCTCTCTGCCTCTCTCCCACTCACACTCTGTCCTTTCTCTCTCAAAAATAAACAAACATTAAAAAAAATTAAAAAAAAGAAAAGAGAGGTAGACTTGCTTTTTCAATCCACAGCTGCCAGCTCTACATTTAAGGATATTGAAATGGACACAGCAAGGCTCATGGACAGGAAGATTTTCCTCCAAAGACTTCCAACAAACTGCAATTAGAAATGCATATATGATGCAAGGGATCTCCCTGTCAGCTCTATATTAATGTACTGACTCTGTACTGTGCAGTATTAATGTAGCTGTATATTAATGTTAATAATGTACCTATTGTATATTATGCTACAGAACATTTTCTTATAGCATTGTGATGCCAGTTAAATTGTGGTACTGTTTTGACACCAATTTTTCAGAGTTTTTTTAAGAAGAGAAATGGAATTATTTAAGTGCAGACATAATGAGCTTTTTAGAAAACAAGAATGGTTAGCTTTGCAAACTGGAAATGAAGAGAATCCTACAGGTTTTAATTTCTAATGAGGTAAATATTGATTGCTATCACCCACAAAAACAAAAAACCACTGGGGTCCCTTCCTCCCCCTCCCCCTGTGCTTTTTAAAGAGTACAGGGTTCTTGAAATCAAAAAGTGATAAAACCACTGTGGACTATCCCCAGCCGTGATTGGTCCATTCTGGCTATGACTTCATAAGAAACAATTGTTAGGGAATTCCAAGCAGCTGTAGAAGTCCCTGGAGGACCTAGGTCTTTTGTCCTTTTAACGTACAATGCTCATTTTGGTGACCAGAGGGATCTGGACCACAGTTAGCATTATCTCTCTATTTGTCCATTTTATTTTTCTCTACTCATTTTTTTCTTTTCCTCAGTTTGTCTTATTCTTTAATTTTTTTAATTTTCATTTTTTCTTTACTTTCTTTTTCTTTTTAATTCTAATTTTTCTTTATTTTTGGGTTTTTCAGGGATTTTTTATTATTTAATTTTTGTGTTTCTCATTTTTCTTTATTTTTCCCATCTCATTTTTCCATTTCTTTCTTTATTGTTATTTTAATTTTTTATATAGTTGGCTAGTATTTTGGGATTGCTATGTAGTTAGTATATAAGTATTTTTAGTATCATTTAGTATTCCCAGTGTAGTTAGCAGGTCACCATGCTGCAGGGCATTCTGGCCACCTCTGCTGACAAGGAAACCCGTATTGACAACTGCCAGCTCCTCTAGACCATCAGCCAGGGGAGCTTCAGGTGAGGTTGATCTGGAACATCCTGACTGGGACAGGTGTCCATGAAGTTCATTAATAAGTTCAGCAGAGCTTCTCCAGCCTCCAAAGACTGTGCCTTGAAGTCCAGAGCATAATGACCTTGAATCATCCCAGTATTGTGAATCTATTTGAGGTGATTGAGACCCAGGAAACACTACCTGGCCATGGAATATGCTAGTGAAGGAGAGATGGTTGATTGCCCACCACACCACAGCCTCATGAAAGAGAAAGGCTCATAGCCAATTCTTCCAGATGGTGTCCACTGTGCAGTGCTGCCACCTGGAGGGCATGTTCACAGGAATCTAAAGCCAAAGAGCCTGCTTTTGGATGCTGACCTTAATGTCAAGGTTTTGGACTTTGGCTTTGGCAACAAGTTCACCTGTGGTATCAAGCAAGATACCTTCTGTGGCACTTCCTCTTATGCTTCCCCAAAGCTCTTTTGATGGCCCCACAGTGGGTGTGTGGAGAGGTGTTATCTTCGATACAATGGTCACAGAACTTCAGAGTGCTGCAGCAATGGATACTGAGATAAATATTCCATGTTCCCTTTTACATTATCTCTGGAGTGTGAAAAACCTGCTTAAGAAATTCTATCTTCAACCCCAGTGACAGTGGTGTTTTAGAGAAAATCATGATGGAACTATGGATAAACATTGGTAATGAGTAGTGATTGAGCCATTCTACAAGGATGCCCAGCAGACTGATTTGATGCTGTCATGGACTACAAATAGGCAGAAATCCAGGACTCACTAATGGGCCAGAAGTATGAGGAAGCAAAGGCTACCTATCAGCTCCTGGGCTACAAGACACCCAGCCCGAGAACTATACCATTTCCATGAAGCCCCTGCTTCAGATGATCCCACCAACAGCTGGGTCCCTCCCTGTCCCATGAGATAGAGCCTAGAGTTTCTGTCACCTCAAAGCAGTGGAGTTTCAGGAACCTGCCATTCCCACTTTTACTTCATTCTCTAACACAGAAGTAAGTGCCATGAGGACCAGGAGTGAGTGTGAAAGGCCAATAGAACAGCCCAAGCACCTGCCAGTCCCCTACCTGGACTGGAGACCACCACCTGCTGCACAGCCCCCCAGGGTGGCCCTGTAGCCTTGCCCTCTACCCACAACACCAGTGGTAGAGCCCCAGAAAGAACCTACTGCCTCCATGGTGTACCTCAAAAAAATTCTCTCCACACTGAGCAGCTTGGTCAGGAGCAGCAGAATTTGCCTGAAGGTGGGATCCCAGCCTCCCCCTCTGGTAACAGCCAGGGCCAGCAGGGGCCACTGGGAATTTCCTCACCTTCACAGACAGACACTTGTGTTTCAGGTCAGCCAGAAGGATCCAGTATGCAGCTCAAAACAGAGTGGAGCCTATCAAACATCACATGGTGGAGAGGAGATGATAGAAAATGTCAGGTCAGGCTAAGCTCCCTGCACTTTATATGGAACACAAAGATCCTGAGCTCCAGGGAGCCCGGACATGGTGCAGGACATGATCAGGTTCTGGACACAAACAGCTGCGGGCGGGAGCAGTGCAACAGGTACATGCTCCAGTGTGGGGGGTCAGGATGAGGGTGATCTGAGCTAAGGATTTAAGGACAGGTTCACCAGATGCGGTAGTCTTACCTATTATATTTTCAGGTACAGGCATGGAATGAGAATACAATGACCACAAACAAATGTAAGGATTTATAGTCTATTGAGGCAGACATACATTCATCAAATAATCACATAAATACATATAAATTTACATGGGAAGTTACCTAAATGTCGTATAAGAAAATGGTGAAGTAAATTATAACCAGTTTTTTGAGTTTAATATTATGTAGTCATTGAGATTTATAATTAAAGAATTGTGAAATGATTGCAATAACATTTGCTTAAAAAGTGCTTAAAAAGTGGGATATAATCCCTGTTTTTATAAAACCAATGGATGTTTCCCAATGCATAGGAAAGTAGATTATCTAGCACATTGAACAATGGTTATTCCTGGTGATGAGATTGTGAAGCATGGAGCATGTTCTCATTAAAGAGCACTGTTATTGCCAGGAAGTGAGTAGATTTGTTTTTCCATTGTTGAATTTATTAGATACTTTACATGCTTTAAATGAAGAACTAAACTTTTAATGTGTTCTTCCTGTTTTAGTTGTTTTGGTTTGGTTTTGATGGCGAGGGGGGGACGTTAGCTAAATGTCACTAAGGACTCCTGCTGAGTGGGGCAAGAATGGTTTTGGTGGAAGGGGCCCCTGGAGGTGTGAGGTCCAGGCACCAAGTCTTTCTCAGTGCTGCCCCCGCAGGGCTCACCTTCCAGGGTCTGCCGTGGGTCTTATTTTGCTTTGAGCTTTGTCTCTATTGCAAGATAAAAACTTGCTTCCAGAGGGAAAGCTCCAGAAATGCTTCTGAGGATGATGATAGGAGTTTGATTTCCAAGTAAGTATTCCTGGGCATTTGATTAAATTCCTTTGTTATTAATCAGTATTTGAGTTGTTCTGGATTAGTTCCATCATTCACAGGGATAGTTCCCATCTTCTACCAGCCCCACCAAACATGATTGTTTTGTTTGAGAATGTTCCCCTTGGAAGACAGCGGTGTGTTACTACTTTTATCAGCTTTGGAAAACAAAAATACTCTTCCCAAATTTTTCATTTTTTTTTCTTTTGGAGTTTTTTAAACAGTTTAAACGGGCATTTTCAAGATGAAAATAAAAAGTATGTATTATGGAGGAACTGATAGTAGGGGCAGAATAGGGCATATAATTTGTTATAAGGTGTGAAAATTCTAGTTGTTCCTCTGATCTGTAATATCCCCCCCACCCACAAGAAAGTTTTCCTTTATGGTCTATAGCTGATTTTAATCACCCAGTGGGTCATTTGAAGTGACATAATTCTGATGGACAGGATAATATTGCATACAGCCTGTCTTTCACGCCACCTAGGATCACCCTGTTTTGCACAATAGATACCAAGGGTTGCATTATGAAGACAGGGTTATTTTCCCATTATGATTTGAGATGCTGGAAAGACCTCCTGCTGCTTCCCTTATATACCAAGTTACACAAGAAGTGAGTTAGGTTTTTAAGTCATCATGAGTCTCTGTTGAAATACCAACATCTAGGATGGAGAGCAGCGGTCATCCAGAGTTTTGCTGGGATTTTCTGCCAGTCATCTGGAGGACATAGCAGAATGACCAGGCTGGGGAAGGTCTCGTTACTGCTGGGCCTTATGGAGGAGCAGGCAAGAAGCTCCTCACCGAGGACTTTGCACGGCTGGCTCTGGTTCTGCAGTGACGGCAGCTCCTATTGTACCGGGCTGTGAAATTATTCAGAAAAGAGTGGGGATGATGCATATACATTTTACCTGATTGAAACTAATAGGCAACTTCCTTCTGGGATTTGCTCTCTATGCCAATAATGTATAATCTGTTCTACTTTCTCTTCCCTTACCTGCCAATCACTGCTCTTTTTAGTGGTAACCGCAGGGAAGAGACTAGGATTTTCTACCAAGGTGTGTGTTACAGCTCCTTCCACTGTTGTGTGAACACGCAGGCCCTGTCACCTCTCAGACATCATCCCTTCCCGTTCTTAGTTCTTGGGCTGCTACTCGCACGTTTTGTGAACATACTGGTGAAGGAGCGGTTGAGCCATTTTGGTGGAGCGAATTTCCATTGACCAGTGTATGAGGAGGGCACGCTCGGGGACCCCAAACATAGGTATATGATACACTGCGTGCAAACAGTGCTAGAGGAAACCTAGCTGTTTCTCTAACAATTCAGCGTGACGAATGATGGAATCTACCTTTCCTCTGTCTCTCTGGGCTTGGCTCGCGGCCCCCGAGGTGCAGCCCTGCTTCTGGGAGGACGGGCGCTAAGGTTGCCGCGTGCAGTTGATGGGAAGTCAGACTGACTTTCCACCGAGAATGGACCACAGATTTTCTGTGTCACTTCCCTGCCTCCTCAGACTGTCATGTGGAGAGACATGCCATTCTGCTGCAGGACGGCGTTTGTTAGCAAGCCCCGGGAAATAACTGGTTCCTTGTACCTCCCATGCACCTCGCAGGTGCAGATCCCCAGAAATCTGAGCATTGTTCATATATAACTTTCACCTTCCATAATATTCCATTTCAGTTTGGTTAGTCATTTAGGTTGAAAAAAAGAGTGTTTCCGTGTTGCTTGGCTTACTCCATAGATACAAGGTATATCAATTATCCTGGATGTCTCAACCCCTTGTAAGGTGGAGATCTGGTGGATGTTTGAAAATCTGGTGTTTTTTGGTTTTTTGTTTTGTTTTGGTTTTTTGCTCAGTAGAAATGGAGGGGAATTGCTGATGCAGTGTGTACCAGAGCACTGGACACAAATCTATTTTCAGTTTGAATATCGCAGTTAAAAAAATTGCCAGATGGTACATTATTTTCTCCTCCCTGATGCTAAGTGCACACAACAAGTGTGCTGAGTACTGCCCTCTCCGCCATCCAGCGGCGTCAGGGACTGGCATGATCCCACCTGCTTTGTCTGCCTCCCTGAGTAGGGGCCGATTTCATCTGTGTCCAGCCTCCTCCAAGCATTAGGAGTATAAAGGATCACTCGCTTGCTGAAAAGCAGGGGCCACAAGCATTTCTGGTGGTTAATGGTAGGGTGTGTTATCTTCTACAGCTAAAGCAAGTTTCTTAGAAAACAAGTATCAGTTGGAACTATTTTGTGTACACTTTTAGACTACTCATGAAAAAACATGTCCACTTATTTAAGAAGGTGCTGTGATTAATGTGTTGTGATAAAATGTTTTTAATTTTTATTAAAATTTTTATTTTTAATGTTTATTTACTTTTGAGAGAGGGAGACAGAGTATGAGCAGGGAAGGGGTTAGAGAGACAGGAGGAGACACAAAATCTGAAGCAGGCTCCAGGCTGTTAGCACAGAGCCTGAACTGGGGCTTAAACCCACCAACCGTGACCTGAGCTAAAATAGGATGCTTAACTGACTGAGCCACCTAGGCACCCCAAAAATGTTTAAATGATTAATTATTAACCACCGTAGGCAAGGGTGAAAGACAAACACCAAATATTTCCAACATTTGCAGTATATATCATGGATAAATCAGTAAGAAAACAATCAAAGTGTGCCTGGGTGACTCGGTTGGACGCCTGACTCTTGATTTCCGATCAAATCACGATCTCACAGTTCACGGGTTTGAGCCCTGTGTTGGGGCTCTGTGCTGACAATGCAGAGCCTGCTTGGGATTCTCTCTCTCCTTCTGTCTCCACCCCTCCCCTGCTCTCTCTCTCAAAACAAACAAACAAACTTAACAACCACAATCAATAAATAACCTACTACTAAAATGTCAAGAATAGGGAGTTAAGGAAAAGAAATATAAAAATCTAATAAAAATATGAAGATTTTAGACATCATTAATAATCAAATAAATGAATATAAAAGCATATATATTTTTAATTCTCAAATTAGTTAGCATACAGTGTAGTCTTGGCTTTAGGAGTAGAATCCAGTGACTCATCACTTACATATGACACCCAGTGCTCATCTGAACAAGTACCCTCCTTAATACCCATCACCCATTTTCCCCACCCCCATCAACCCTCAGTTTGTTCTTTGTATTTAATAGTTTCTTATGTTTGTCTCCCTCTGTCTTTTTATCTTATTTTTCCTTCCCTTCCCCTATGATCATCTGTTAAGTTTCTCAAATTCCACAGAAGAATGAAATCATGTGATATTTGTCTTTGTCTGACTGACTTATTTCACTTAGCATAATGCCCTCCAGTTCCATCCACACTGTTGCAAAGGGCAAGATTTCATTCTTTTTCATCCCTTAGTGGTATTCCATTGTATATATATACACCACATCTTCATCAGTTGATGGACATTTGGTCTCTTTCCATAATTTGGCTATTGCCAAGCTTAGTATAAATGCTTAAGCATCAGAATGGCAGAAATGAAAAAACTCACAATACTCAATGTCAGAGAAGACCTGCAAATGTGTCTTCCAACTTGCTACTTGTAGGAGCATTCACGGGTACTGTGTTTTTATTCCTGTCTGCCAATACATTACACAATTTAGAAGATGCACACACGTCTTTTGACATGGAGGCTACCTTCATCCAGGATTGTTCAGTACAGCAATTTTTATTTCATATGACCATCAGTGGAGAGCTTACCCTGTCCTCCTGTTCTGCCTTCAGGACTCATGCTTGGTCCCAGTGCAAGCCCACGTTGCTGTGCTGGTCACTGAAAGGACATCTCTTTTGCTCTGGGCAGAATGATCACAGATTCTAGAGCAGGGGCCCTGACGTGGTATCAGAAGGAACATTTTTCATTTCCCTCAATCATTAGCATTTGGCACAGGACCATCCTGGTAAGTCTTCAGAGGAAGCCTTGCCCACATGGCTGCTGTCCCCAGGGCTCCAATGGCTGCTTTGAGATCCTCCTGGAGGTCCTTAATAAGTACAGGTCAGGTTTCTCCCACCCTAACTGGTACCAGCAAGGACTAAAGATTGGCCGGGCCTGGGGCTGCTGAGCTAATAGCAAGGTTCCTCCTTTTTCTCACTCCTTTTCTGCCACTTTTGTGAAGGCCATGTGTTCCAGGGGCGATGGCCCTGTTACTCTTCTCTCTAAACAAACTTGGGCCCAGAGCATATCAGCCACACGGGAGACCTCAAGTGAGCCACATGGCACAGTGTTTGCTCTGAGCATCACTGCATCTCCACCTGCAAGTGCCATCGGATGCTCAGAGTTGGGGAGCATGCAGTTGGGGTGTGGACTGTTCTTTCCCAAGAGGCAGCATTTTGAATTAGAGACCTATTTACATATACTTTGCATTAATTTACATACCAACCACTGATAACTAGCTCTAAATATTCTATGGATTCAACTAGTTAGTGCACCTGACCACTGTGGTAGCCAGACCTGGTATTCAGGGCATTACACACACGAAATACTGACAAGACTGTGAAAACAGAGTCATGAGAATGATAAATCAGCCCAGGCCCCTCACAGATGCACCTGCTCCTTAGCCTGCTTCCTTATGCTGGGGTGATAGCACATTTAACACTCTTGAGGGAGATCGTGGCTTTCTAGTGCTCAGCTGAGTTAACCCCCACCCTGGAAAAACAAGGAAGGAAAAAAATCTAACGTGTTTTTTTTTCACTATCTTTCACTTAAATTTATTTGCAATATTTCATTTAAATTGGCACTAATGGTGCCAGTTATCATTCAACAGTTTTTCTGTTATTTGATATGAAATCTCCATAGTTTGTGAAGCTGGTTGGTAAAGAGACGAACACAGAAAAGGTCACATGGACGGTGCAGATCGCCAGTAAGGTTTGCAGTGTGCAGTCTGCGTCCCTGCATGCAGTTCAGCTCTGAGTGACCTTTTCTTCCTTCCTTACCTTTCATCCTGGTGTCAGCCTACAGTCTGCCTCACTTGAGAATAGAAAGTTGGGGGGATGGGCAGGGGACAGCTACACCTGCACCGCCCCTTGCCATGTGTTGGTTCCCACTTCATGGGTTCCCCTAGGCATTGACATTATCCTTTATTGAAATAACACACTGACTACTTGTTTGTTGAGGTGACTTTTAATAGTATTGTTGAAAATTTTACCCCCTTCAGAAATCAGACAGGTAATAGGAGGGATCTGTTCTTAAACAGTGACAGAGTCCTTAAATTCATGCTACTCTTTGCAGATCACCTTAAAAATACCAAACTTAATAGATCTTGAAATAAGTAAATGTATACTTTTAATTTTTGTTTCTGTTAAATCAGACATCCATTTATACTACTATTCCAAGATAGGCCAGCATTAATAAGTGCCCATTCTCTCCTTCCCAAATTGTAGGAGAGTAAGTTGGCAATAGTCTACCTATTAGCTTTTTCTATAAGGATATAGAAAAAAAATTTTTTTAGAAAAACTTCTGCAGACTGTCTCTCTCACCATCTCCCACCCCAATTCAGTATGGGCAGAGTTATTTAAGAATGACATTCAGGGAAGGGCACCTGGGTGGCTCAGTCAGGTAAGTGACCGACTCTTGGTTTCGGCTCAGGTCATGATTTCATGATTTTGTGAGTTCAAGCCCCAAATCGGGCTCTGCACTGGCAGTGTGGAGCCTGCTTGGAATTCTCTCTCTCCCTCTGTTTGCCCCTCCCCAACTTGTGCTGTCTCTGTCTTTGAAAATAAATAAAAAATAAAACTTTAAGAAAAGAAGAATGACATTATAAGGAACAAAGGTGTAGTCTCAAAGAGCAGTATTGCCACCTTATGAGTTTTAAGCATGAATGATATAGAGGAAACTTTTTCTTTTCTTTAACATCAAGGAACATGTATTATCTTCTTCACCGGCAATGTCATACCATGAAAGATTAACAGCTTGAGACAGGAGATCCAGGTTCTGGCTGTGCTCTATCCCAAAAGCTCCCATATGATAATGGGAAACTTCTGCCTGTCTCCTAAGCTGATCATTCTGCTCCATCACACCTCTGAAATATACTCAGTTTACATCTTTTTATTAGTGTTAATTTGTAGTTTTTAACTGTAAATGGTGGGGGTGTATTTATGATGCCCTGATGTCTTGTATTTTATCCCCATGGGCCCTGTGGGCCCCATATATATGACATATGAGTTAGGATTCCTTCTGTAGTAAGAACAACTTCTGAATCATTCTCCTGGTGAACATCCACTGCAGCTCCATGGCCTAGAACTTGGCTCTGTGGATCTGTCAACAATGGGAAGGCTGACTTACTGCAGATGGACTGTTTTATGCTAAATAGCTCTTCTTTTCCCACTGCTGTTCCCAGACATTATCTTACAAACCTTTACCAGTCAATCTTTGCCATGGAGGGCAGCCATAGGGAAATCCACCCCTGTTGATCTTGAACAGAGGAAGTGCCCCAGCTGAGAAGGTAGCAAGAGGGAAAGTCTCTAGTCCTGCCATCAGGGCTGTGAAGTCAGAATAGAACTTTCCAAATGATCCTGTTCTATGTGGTGGATACAGTCAGGGATATTAAGTGCTGCATTTTAGTTACCCTGTGGCCTTACCTGCTTATGTAGCTTGCACTCTGTTGAACATTGTTTCTACCAAACAACTCAGAAACAAGTTGATAGAAGGTAATTCTTTTGTAGTTTGGGGAAGATTGCTGGTGTAATATTTTAGAAGTACTTTGCACACAGATTTTTTTTTAAATAAGTCAATTTCTCTCAACATTACAGTAATGTTTTAAAATGTGAGTAAAATTAGAATGAACTCATCGGTATCTCTAAATTTGCCATGCTTATTGCCCTGCCCTGGTTGAAGTTCCATTGTGTTCTGTGCCATATTTTTTTGTGTGTGTGCCAAATTTTATTCACCCATTAAGATTTCACTTTCTTCCTTCTATGATTTCCTCTTCTTTGAATGTCTGAGACCTCCCTGGTTAGGCAGTGTTTGCTCTGCTTTTTTTTTTTTTTTAAATATCCTGAAACAGGTTTTAAGTCCCATGAAGGCAAGAGATGTATCTTATGCTGTTTCTGCATTGGCAGAATCATTTGGCTTAGGATTATGAGTCTAGATAAGAAGATGTGTTTCTCAAGCTGGGTTATAGGCACATAGTGATAAATGGGTCACATAGTAATAAATGGGTCAATTCCCCAGAAGATATATAATCTTAAATGTATATGCACCAATTACAAAGCATCAAAATATGTAATGCAGAAAGTGTTAGAACTGCATGGGGAAATAAATTAATCTACTATCATGGTTGGAGTCTTCAACATTCCTTGATCAGTAATTGGCATTCAGAAGAAAGAATATTGTAAGGACATAACTTGTTAGTTGTACTGAATAGCAGCATCAGTCAACTGGATCTTATTGAAATTACAGAATAGTTTATCTAGCAACAGCAGAGCACCCATTCTTCTTAAACTCACACAGAAGATTCAGCAAGATTCTGGACCATAAAACACATCTTAATTTAAAAGAATAGAAATCAGGGCACCTGGATGGCTCAGTTGGTTAGGTGTCAGACTCTTGATTTTAGCTCAGGTCATGATCTCACAGTTCGTGAGTCTGAGCCCTGCATCCGGTTCCACACTGTCAGCGTGGAGCCTGCTTGGGATTCTCTCTCTCCCTCTCTGACCCTCCACCACCTCAAAATAAATAAACCTAAAAAAAAAAAAATAGAAATCACACAATGTTTTCTCTGGACACAATGGAGTTAAAGTAGAAAGAAAAAACAGAAAGATTGCTGGAAAAATCTCAAAATATGGAGATTGAACAACACATGAGTCAAAGAAGTCTCAAGAGAAGTTAAACATATTTTTAACTAAATAAAAATGAAATACAATGTCTTAGAATTTGTGGATGCAGTAAAAATGGTGTTTAGAGGACAACTCATAGCACCCAATGCATATATTAGAATAGAAGATGTACAATCAATAATCTGAGCTCCCGCCTTAGGAAACCAGAAAAAGAGAAAATTAAATCCAAAACAAGCATAAGAAAAATAGTACAAATTAGAGCAGAAATCAATAAAATTAGAAGCCAAATCAATAGAGGAAATCAACCAAACCAAATCTATTTCTTTGAAAACAAACTGAGAAACATCTAGCTAGGCTAACTAAGAAAAAAAAAGACATAAATACTAATGTCAAAAATAAAAGAGGACCCAATTACTGATTCCACGGACATTAAAAGGATAATAAAGTTGACACAGTATTAAAGCAGAAAAAATTAGAGGTTTAATACCACATTATTTCAAGGCTTACTATAAATCTACAGTAATAAAGACTGTGATATTAATAAAGGAAAAGATCAACTGGGCACAATAGACAGCCAAGAAAGAAGCACACCTAAGTATAGTCAACTGATCTTTCACAAAGGAGCGGAGGCAATATAAAGGAGCAAACAGTTTTTTCAACAAATAATGTTTGAACAACAGGACATTCACATGCAAATAAATGAATCTAGACACAGACTTTACATCCTTCCTAAAAACTGATTCAAAATGTATTATAGACCTAAATAAAATGCAAAACTATAAAACCCTTACATAACAGAGAAGAAAACCTAGATGATCTCAGATATGGTGATGACTTTTTAGAAACATCAAAGGCATGATCTATGAAAGAAATAATTTGGTAACCTGAACTTTATTAAAATTAAAACCTTCTGTTCTACAAAAGACAATGTCAAGAGAATGAAAAGACAAGCCACAGACTGGGAGGTTATTTGCAAATGACACATCTAATAAGGACTGTTATCCAAAATATATACTCTTAAAATTCAACAATAAGGAAAAAAAGACGATTTTTTTTAAAAACAGCCCAATTTTTAAAAATAGGCCAAGGGCCTTAACAGACACCTCACGAAAGAAGTTTAAAGATGGCAAATAAGCATGTGAAAAAATGTTCCACATTATATGTCATCAGAGAAATGTAAATTAAAAATGAGATACTGCTACACACTTATTGGAATGGCCAAAATCCATAACACTAACAACACCAAATGCTGGTGAGGATGTGGAGCAACAGAAACTCTTAATCATTGCTGATGAGAATGCAATGTATTGCCAGTTTGCAAGGCAGTCTGGTGTTTTCTAACAAAACTAAAGATACTACTATCATTTGATCTAACAATCCTTGGTGTTTACTGAAGGGAGTTGAAAACATGCCAAAACAACAACCTGTACATGGACATTTATGGCAGCTTCATTCATGATTGCCAGAACTTGGGAGCAACAAAGATGTCCTTCAATAGGTAAATAAATAAATAAAAATGGAGACAATGGGAATATTATTTGGTGTTAAAAAGAAATAAGCTATCAAACCATGAAAAGACATGGAGGAAATTTAAATGCATATTACCAGGTGATATAATAAGCCAATCTGAAAATGCTACATATTGTATGATTCCAAGTATATGACATTCTGTAAAAGCTAAAGCTATGGAGACAATAAAAACATCAGTGATTGCCAGGGTTGGATACTTGTGGCAAGGGATGACTAAGCACTGCAGAGAGGATTTTGGGGGCAATGAATATACTGTATGATATAATGATGGATACATGCCATCATACATTTGTCCAAACCTATAGAATATACAATACCAAGTGTGAATCCTAGTGCAAACTATGAATTTTGAGTGATCATGATGTATTAAGGTAGGCTCATTGATTATAACAAATGTACCACTCTGGTGGGGTATGTTGCTAATAAGTGAGGCTATACAATGTGTTGGGTTAGGGGCATATGGGAAATCTCTGTACCTTCCTTGCAATTTTTCTGTGAACCTAAAACTACTCTAAAAAAGCAAAGCCTTGACAATAAAAAAATTATAATAAAGGGATATTAAAAACTCTGTGCCCACACAGTTGATAATCCAGGTGAAATGGATGAATTCTTTGAAAGACACAATCTACCAAAACTCACACCAGAAATTAATCTGACTAGGCCATACCTGTTAAAAACATTGAATCAGGGGCGCCTGGGTGGCGCAGTCGGTTAAGCATCCGACTTCAGCCAGGTCACGATCTTGCGGTCCGTGAGTTCGAGCCCCGCGTCAGGCTCTGGGCTGATGGCTCGGAGACTGGAGCCTGTTTCTGATTCTGTGTCTCCCTCTCTCTCTGCCCCTCCCCCGTTCATGCTCTGTCTCTCTGTTCCAAAAATAAATAAATTGATAACTTTCCAAAAAACACCAGTCCAGATGGGTGCACTGGTGAGTTCTACCAGATGTTTAAGGAAGAAATGATATCAATTATCTATAATCTTTTTCAGAAATTAGAAAGTAGAAACAAAAGAAATACTTCCTAACTAATTCTGGGAGGCCAGCATTACAATAATACTTAAACCAGGTAAACACATTACAAGAAAGGAAAACTACAGACCAATATCTCTATGAACATAGACACAAAAACCTTCAACAACTTGTTAGTAAATAAGATCCAAACAAGTATTAACATTATACATCACAACCCAGTGCAATTCATTCAAGGCATGAAAGTCTGATTTACCATTTGAAAATCTAATCCCAAATTTGATAGACACTATCTACGAAAATGCTGCAGCTAACATCTTATGTAATGGTGAGAAACTGGAGGCTTTCTTGTTAAGATCAGGAACAAGACAAAGATATCCTGTCACACGATTTATATTCAACACTGTATTGGAAATCCTAGTTAATGCAATAAGGCAAGAAAAAGGAAAAAAGAGTATATAGATTGGGAAGGAAAAATAAAACTTTGTTTGCAGATTATTATCTATATAGAAAATCCCAAAATATCAACACAGCTCCAGAATAAGCAACTATAGCAAGGCTACAAGTTCAATACACAAAAGTAAATTGTTTTTCTACAGGCCAGTCATGATCAATTGCAATTTGAAGTTAAAAACACAATGCTATTTACATTAGCGCCTAAAAAAAGTGAAATGTTTAGAAAAAATATGTACAAGATCTGTATGAACAAAACTACATAATTCTAGAGAAACAAGTCAGAGAGCTAAATAAATATAGACACACTCCATGCTCATGCTGGCAAGACAACATTGTCAAGATGTGAGTTCTTATAGGCTTGATCTACAGATTTAACACAATCCCAATAAAAATCCCAGCAAGTTATTGTGTGGATATTACCAAACTAATTATAAAGTTTATACAGAGAAATAAAAAAAGAAACAAAACATCAGAATACCCAACAAAATATTGAAAAAGGAAGAACAAAGTCAGAGGAATGGCGCTATCCAATTTTAAGACTTACTATAGAGCTACAATAATCAAGACAATGTGGTGTTGATGTAAGAATAGAGAAATCAATAGGCAAAATAAAGAGCCCAGAAATAAAGCCACAAAAGATAGTCAACTGATCTTTCACAAAGAATCAAAGGCAATTCAATGGAAACAGGATAAAATTTTTAATAAATTGTGCTGGAAGAACTGGCCATATACATGCAAAAAAAGCAATAAATCTGGACATCTATCTTACACTCGTCACAAAAATTAATTCAAAATGGATCATAGACCTACATGTAATATGCAAAAATATAAAACTATTAAAAAGATAACATAGAAAAGAATCTAAATGACCTTGGGTTTGGTGATGGCTTAGATATAACACCAAAAACATGATCCATGAAAAAAATTGATGACAGTCATCTTTATTTTTTTTTATTTTTTATTTTTTTATTTTTATTTTTATTTTTTTTATTTATATATGAAATTTATTGTCAAATTGGTTTCCATACAACACGAAATAAGCCATACAGAGAAAGACAGATACCATATGGTTTCACTCTTATGTGGATCCTGAGAAACTTAACAGGAACCCATGGGGGAGGGGAAGGACAGTCATCTTTAAAATTAAAAACTTTTGTTCAGCAAAATACACCGTTAGAGAATGGAAATTACAAACCAAGGACTGGGAGAAAATAGTTGTGAACACATATCAGACAAAGGACTATTGTCCAAAATATATAAAAATCTCTGAAAACTATCAGAAAATAAACAACATAATTATAAAATGGGCAATAGATCTAAACAGATACCTCAGCAAAGAAGATATATGGATGGAAGATAATCTTATGAAAATATGCTGCATATCACATCATTAGAGAATTGCAAATTAAAATAACAGTGAGATGGTGCTATGTATACATTAGATTTTAGCCAAAATCCAAAGCATTGTCAACACCAAATGTTGGTGGGGATGAGCATCAGGAAGTCCTATTCATCACTGGTAGGAATGCAAAAATGGTACAGTAACTTAGAATTTGGAAATTTCTTTCAAAGCTAAATATACATCTTACAACCAAGTAGTTTTGCTCTTTGATCTTAACCCAAATGAGTAAACAATTTGCATTCACATAGAACCATGTACATGAATATTTATAGCAGTTTTATTTATAATTTCTAAAATTTGGAAGAAATCAAGATGTCCTTCAAAGGTGAGTGGATAGATTGTGCTACATCCAAACAATGGAATATCAGTCAGCATTAGAAAGAAATGAACTTTCAAGCCATGAAGAGACAGGGAGGAAACTTAAATGCAAATTAGTAAGTGAAAAGAGCTAATCTGAAAAGGCTGTATACTGTATGATTCCAACTATATGACATTCTCTAAAAGGCAAAAATAGAAACAGTGAAAAGGTAAGTGGTCATCAGGGATTCAGAAGAGGATGCCAGTGGTGGAGCGGTATAGCATAGGGGATATTTTAGGAAGTTAAACTCTTCTATATGATACTATAATGATGGATACATGTCATTGTACATTTTTAAAACCCATAGAATGAGGAACACACACAGTGAATCCTAATGTACATGTAGTGCTATTATTTTAAAAGTCCAAATCATGACCATCAAGAATAGAATGGATAAATTGTTTTATATTCATATCATTGAATGCTATGTGACAGTTAAAATGAACAAATTATAGCTACAGTCAATGACATAGATGAATACAACAGGCATAAATGGGAGTTGCATAAATGGGAGCAGATGCAAAAGCAGAAATACTATATAATTCCAAATATATAAAATTCCCCTAACAAACAAAAGCCATATGTATATACATATTTATTACATGTAGAGTTTTATATTTGTGTTTCACATACATGTACATATATATGTATATGTAAATGTGTGTATGTTTATAATACACCTCCAAAAACAAGGAGAACTAGATGAATGATGGGAATTGCAAGAGGTGATATTTTCAAGCTAGAGAGTGTTTGCCTCAAAGCATGTTATAATTTATACATAGATTAGGAAAACACAATTCTTGTGGAATCAGAAGATACATTCTGTGGTTGGCAGAGGAGAAATTGTGTTAGAGGAGAAGTTCTGGAATGGAGAAGAGCCACAAAGAAGCAAATTCCCAAATATGTAAGTTTCCTTCAAATGAAATATGGTGGATCTTTGAACTACACTTGTACAGGGCAACCCCAGGGGGCCTAGTATAAATACAACAGTTAGAAGCTGTGCTCACTGTAGGGAACATAGAGATTTGAGTTTGAATTCTGCCAATTTAACTCTACTGGAAAACTATCATCATACTTCAGAGGAATAAAACTGAATCCAGAATCTCTAGAACTTTAATTCATAGTATATATTACATAAAAAAAAATCATGGGAAGACACAAGAAAATGTAATCCATACACAAGACAAAAAGTAGGCAGTAGAAACTAACCCCAGGATGTTCAAGATGTGGTATTATCTGACAAGGATTTGAAAGCAGCTATATACATATGTTAATGGAGGTAAAGGAAAATATGCTCATAATCAATAAACAAATGTGGTAATTCCACATAGAAATGGACATTATATAAAAAAAGAACCAAATAGACTAAACAGTTGAAATGAAAAAAAATTAGTTTTTCAGCTTATCTGCAGATTGGAAACAGAAGGAAAAAATCTGGAAGATAGAGTAATAGAAATTATCTAATCTGAATAAAAGAATGAAAAAAACTTGAAGAAAATGAACAGATCCTTAGAGACATGAGGGATGACTGAATCACAAAGGGGAGGAGGAGAGACAGAATAAGTAAATGAAGCCAAAAAGTAAACCAATAGTCAAAAACTAATAGCTGAAAACTTCCAAAATATGGTATGAAACCTAAATTTTTAGATACAAGAAAGTCAACACCTTTCCAAAAAAATAGGTATGAATTAAAACGTATCTAGTCACATCATAATCAAACTGCTAAAATCCAAAGATAATAAGGTAATCTTGGAAGCAGATATGTAAAAAACAACACATTACACAAAGGCAAAGTATATGAATGATGGATGACAAACTGTCAAAAACAATAGAGACAAATCATCTTTAAAAAAAATTTAATTCCTGGGGGGTCTGGGTGGCTCATTCGGTTGAGTTCTGACTTCAGCTCAGATCATGATCTCATAGCTTGTAATTTCAAGCCCTGCTTTAGGCTCTTTGCTGACAGCTCAGAGCCTGGAGCCTGCTTTGGATTCTGTGGTCTCCCTCTCTCTCTGCCCCTCCCCCCGCTCACACTCTGTCTCTTTCTCAAAAATAAATAAACATTAAAAAAAAAATTAAAAGAAAAAATTAATTCCAGTATAGTTAACATACTATATATTAGTTTTAGGTGTACAGTACAGTTATTCAACAATTCTAGACATTACTCAGTGCTTATCATAAGTGTCCTCTTAATCCCCTTCAGCTATTTCACCCATCCTTCCACCCACTTCCCCTCTGGTAATTATCAGTTTGTGAGCTACAATTTAGAGTGTGTTTTTTGGTTTGTCTCTTGTTAATTTGTTTTGTTTTTTAAATTCCATATATAAGTGAAATCATATATTTTTCTTTGACTTATTTCAATTAGCATTATACCCTCTAGATCCACCCATATTGATGCAAATGCCAAGATCTCATTCTTTTTTTTTATGACTAATATTCTGTTATATATATTTATATATATACCACATCTTCTTTATCCATTCATGGCCACTTGGGCTGCTTCCATAATTTGGCTATTGTAAATAATGCTGCATAAACATAAGGGTGTGTATATACTTTCAAATTAGTATTTTTGTATTCTTTGGGTAAATATCCAAGAGTGGAATTATTGTATCATATGATAGTGTATTTTTAATTTTTGGGGGGACTCTCCATGCTGTTTTTTCACAGTAGCTGCACCAGTTTGCACCTCCACCAACAGTGAGCAAGGATTCCTTTTCCTCCATATCCTCACCAACACTTGTTTCTTGTGTTTTTTATTTTATCCATTCTGACAGGTGTGAGGTGATATCTCATTGTACTTTTGATTTGCATTTCCCTGATGATGAGTGATGTTGAGCATCTTTTCCTGTGACTGTTGGCCATCTGAATGTTTTATTAGGAAAAATGTCTGTTTGTGTCTTCTGCCCATTTTTAATTTGGATTATTTGGGGATCTTTGGTGTTGAGTTTTATAAATTCCTTATATATTTTAGATACTAACCTTTTATCACATATGGCATTTGCAAATATCTTCTCCCTTTCAGTAGGTTGTATTTTGGTTTTGTTGGTTGTTTTCTTTGCTGTGAATAAGCTTTTTATTTTGATGTAGTCCAATTGTTTATTTTTACTTTGGCTTCCCTTGCTTCAGGAGACATATCTAGAAAAATGTTGCTACAGCTAATGTCAGAGGAATCACTGCCTGTGTTTTTTTCTAGGATTTTTATAGTTTCAGGATTGCATTTAGGTCTTTAATCCATTTGAGTTTATATTTGTGTATAGTGTAAGACAGTGGTCCAGTTTCTTTCTTTTGCATTAGTTGCCCAGTTTTCCCAACACCATTTGCTCAACAGATTGTCTTTTTCCCATTGCATATTCTTGCCTCCTTTTTCAAAGGTTAGTTGACCATATAATCCTGGGTTTATTTATGGCCTCTCTATTTTGTTCTATGGACATATCTGACTATTTTTTGTTCCAGTACCATGCTGTTTTGATTACCACAGCTTTGTAGTATATCTTGAAATCTGGGATTATGATTCTTCCAGTTTTGCTTTGTTTTTGTTTTTTCAGTATTGCTTTGGCTATTTAGGGCCCTCTGTGGTTCTATGCAAATTTTAAGATTGTTCTAGTTCTGTGAAAAATGCTGTTGGTAATTTTAAAGGGATTGCATTAAAAACTGTACATTGCTTTGGGTAGTATGGGTATTTTAACAATATTTTTTCTTCCAATCCACGAGCATGAAATGTCTTTCCATTTCTTTGTGTCCTCTTCAATTTCTTTCATCAATGCTTTATACTTTTCAGAAGTACAGATCTTTTACCTCCTTGGATAAGTTTATTCCTAGCTATCTTATTATTTTTGGTGCAGTTGTAAATGGGATTGTTTTTTTAATTTCTTTCTGCTACTTCATTATTAGTGTATAGAAATGCAACAGACTTCTGTATATTGATTTTATATACTGCAACTTACTGATTTATCATTCTAGTAGTTGTTTTGATATATATAGTTTTTTAGTATATATATATTTTTGGTATATATAGTATCATGTTATTTGCAAATGGTGACAGTTTTACTTCTTACTGATTTGGATGTCTTTTATTCCTTTTTCTTGTCTGATTGCTGTGGATGAAACATCCAGTACTATGTTGAATAAAAGTGGTAAGAGTGAACATCATTGTCTTGTTCCTGATCTTAGGGGAAAAACTCTGTTTTTCATTATTGAGTATGATGTTAGCTGTGGGTTTTTCATATATGGCCTTTATTATGTTGAAGTATGTTCCCTGTAAACCTACTTTGTTAAGGGTTTTTATCATGAATGGACATTGTACTTTGTCAATTTTTTTTTGCATCTATTGAAATGATAGTATGGTTTTTACCTTTTCTCTTGTTAATGTGATGTATCATGTTAATCAGTTTGTGAATATTGAACCACACTTGCATCCCAGGAATAAATCCAACTTGATCATGGTGAATGATTTTTTAATGTATTGTTTGATTTAGTTTGTTAATATTTTGTTGAGGATGTTTGCATTTATGTTTATCAGAGATATTGGCCTGTAGTTGTATTTTTGTGTTGTCTTTATCTGGCTTTGGTATCAGGGTAGTGTTGGCCTTATAAGATGAAGTTGGAAGCTTTCTTTCCTCCTCCTTTTCTTGGAATGGTTTGAAAAGAATAGGTATTAACTTTTCTTTAAATATTTGGTAAAATTCACCTATGAGGCCATCTGGTCCTGGACTTTTGCTTGTGGTGAGCTTTTTGATTATTGATTCAATTTAATTGCTAGTAATTGGTCAGTCCAGATTTTCTATCTTTTTCTTATTCAGTTTCGGGAGGTTTTATGTTTCTAGGAATTTATTTCTTCTAGGTTGTCCAATTTGTTGGTGAATAATTTTTCAAAATTTTCTCTTATAATCCTTTGTATTTCTGTGGTATCAGTTGTTATTTCTCCTCTTTCATTTCTTGTTTTGCTTATTTGAATGTTCTCTCTCTATGTCTCTCTCTTTTTTGATGAGTCTGGCTAGAGGTTTACCAATTTTGTTGATCTTCTCAAAGAACCAGATCCTGGTTTCATTGACCTATTCTATTGTTTTTGTTTTTTAGTTTTTATTTCATTTATTTTTGCTCTAATCTTATTTCCTTCCTTCTACTGGCTTTGATTTTTGTTTGTTCTTCTTTTTCTAGTTCCTTTAGGTGTAAGGTTAGGTTGTCTATTTGAGATTCTTCTTGCTTCTTGAGGTAGGCCTGTATAGCTATAAATTTCCCTCTTAGAATCACATTTGCTGAATCCCAAAGGTTTTGGATCATTGTGTATTGTATTTTCATTTTCATTTGTCTCTATGTATTTTTTTATTTCTTCTTTAATTTCTTGGTTGACCCATTCATTGTGTAGTGGCATGTTATTTAATCTCCATGTATTTGTGTTCTTTCCAGACTTTTTCTTATGGTTGATTTATAGTTCCCATAGTGCTGTGATCAGAAAAGATTCATGCTGTGACTTCAATTTTTTTGAACTTATTGTAGACTCGTTTTGTGGCCTAATATGTGATCTGTTCTGGAGAATGTTCCATGTGCACTTGAAAAGAATGTGTATCCTGCTGTTTTAGAATGGAATGTTCTGAATATATCTGTTACATCCATCTGGTGTAATATGTCATTCAAAGCCACTGTTTCCTTGTTTTCCTGTTTAGTTGATCAATCCATGATGTAAGTGGGGGTGTTAATGCCCTCTACCATTATTGCATTACTATTGATTACTTCCTTTGTTTTTTATTAGCTGCCTTATGTATTTGGATGCTCCCATGTTAAGTGTTTAAATATATACAATTGTTATATCTTCTTGTTGGATTGTTTTCTCTTTTTAAATTTTGCTTATTTTGAGAGAGAGAGAGAGAGAGAGAGAGAGAGAGAGAGAGAGAGAGAGAACGAGTCAGGGAGGGGCAGAGAGATGGAGAGAGAAAGAGAATCCCAAGCAGACTCCACGCTTTGCATATTGTCCAACATGGGCTTGATTTCACTACTGTGAGATCATCACCTGAGCCAAAATCAAGAGTTGGATGCTTAAGTATCTGAGCTACCCAGGTTCCTCTGTGTTCTTTGTCTCTTGTTATAATATTGGTTTTAAAGACTATTTTTTTCTGATATAAATATTGCTACCCCAGCATATAGATGGGTCCTGCTTTTTTATCCATTCCATCACCTTATGTGTTTTTTTTTTTTTTTGACAGAGACAGTATGAGTTAGGAACAGAGGTAGAGGGTATGAAAGAAAATCTTAAGCAGGCTCCATGCTCAGTGTGGAGTCCAATACAAGGCTTGATCCCACAACACTGGGATCATGACCTGAGTTGAAATCAAGAGTCAGATGCTCAACCAACTGAGCCACCTAGGTGTACCACCCTATGCCTTTTGATCGAAACATTTAGTTTACTTACATTCAAAGTAATTATTGACAGGTATGAACTCACTGCCATTTTGTTACTTGTTTTATGGTTGTTTTTATAGTTCTTTTTTGTTCGTTTCTTCTCTTGCTCCCTTTCCTTGTGGCTTGATGGTCTTCTTTAATAATATGCTTTGATTCATTTCTCTCTCTGTGTTTTGTGTATATCTATTACAGATTTTTGATATGTGGCTACCATTAGGTTTGTATATAACATTTTATGCATATAGCAGTCTATATTATGTTGATAGTTGCTTAATTGTCAATCTATTCTTTATTACTCTTCCCCCAGGTTTTAGGTATACTTTATATCCTTTTATTTTGTGAATCCCTTGACTGGTTTTAATAGTTACATTTAATTTTACTGCTTTTGTGCATCTTACTTTTTTTCTTCTTCTAATTACGGTCTTTCCTTTATACTCCAAGAGTCACCTTTAACATTTCTTGTAAGGATGGTTTAGTGGTCATGAATTCCTTTAACTTTTTCTTGTCTGGGAAACTCTGTATCTCTCTTTCTATTATGAATTATAGCCTTGCTGGGTAAATATTCTTGGCTGTAGGTTTTTTTCTTTCTGCACTATGAATATATCATACCACTCCCTTCTGGCCTTCAAAATTTCTACTCAAAATTAGCTGGTAGCCTTATAGGGTTTCCTTTATATGCAACCATTTTCTATTTTTCTTGCTGCTTTTAAGGTTCTCTCTTTATAACTACTTTTTGCCATTTTAATTACTATGTTTCTTGGTGTGGATCTTCTTTGGTTGATGGGGAAATGTATCTGTGCCTCCTGAATCTAGATTTCTGTTTCCTTCCTCAGATTTGGGAAGTTTTGAGTTATTATTTCTTCAAATTTTCTGCCTCTTTTCTCCTTCTGGGAGCCCTATAATATAAATGTTATTATGCTTGATTGTGTCCTTGAGTTCCCTAAGTCTATTTTCACTTTTCATTAGTATTTTTTCTTTCTCATTTTCAGCTCAATTGCTTTCCATTACTCTGTCCTCCACGTCGCTGATCCATTCTTCTGTTTCCTCTATTCTACTATTTATTCAATCTAGTGTATTTTTAATTTCACCTTTGAGTTCTTCTCTGGTTATTTTTTGTTTTCTGTTTCTATCATTAAGGTTCTTGCTGAAGTTCTCCACTCTTTTATCAAGTCCAGTATCTTGAAGGCTATTTCTTTAAATTCTCCATCAGCAATATTATTTATTTCTGCTTTGTTTATCTCTCTTGCTCTGACTTGTCCCTGTTCTTTCATTTGGGACATTCTCTTCTGCCCACAACAAGCAAAGGAAATTTCATCTAACTCTCTGTGTCTTTTCTCTGTGTTTGGAAAAGTAGCTATTCTCCTGCTCTTGAAAGTAGTGGCCTTAGGGGCGCCTGGGTGGCGCAGTCGGTTAAGCGTCCGACTTCAGCCAGGTCACGATCTCGCGGTCCGTGAGTTCGAGCCCCGCGTCAGGCTCTGGGCTGATGGTTCAGAGCCTGGAGCCTGTTTCCCATTCTGTGTCTCCCTCTCTCTCTGCCCCTCCCCCGTTCATGCTCTGTCTCTCTCTATCCCAAAAATAAATAAACGTTGAAAAAAAAATTAAAAAAAAAAAAAAAAGAAAGTAGTGGCCTTATGAAGAAGAAGTCTTGTAGTGTCCTGCAGTGCAATGTCCCCTATTCACCATAGCCTGGTGCTTAAAGAGTGTTTCCAATATGTGTTGTGTGTGCCTTACTGTTGTGGTGGTTTTCCCTTCAGTTCAGTTGTCTACAATTGCTCTCTTTGCCTACTGTGGGCAGGTTTTGTCCCTTTTTTCGTTAGTGGGCCAATATGGGCCTGCCTTGGGCTTCAGTTGAGTCAGACCAGAGATGCAGTAGCACCAAGCTGCAGGGCACTTCCTCTGTTGTTCCCTGAGAAGCTTTTATTGGGGGTGGAGCCTGCAATTAGACCAGCTGTCTGCCTCCAGCCCACTGCTCCCAGCCCCATCTCCTGTAGTGGGACTACTGTGTGTGGTTATCATCCCCTCTCCCTGGGGCAGGGGTCACTTTGGAGTGGTGCTTGTCCCTTTTGGGGTTGTTTGCATGCTGCCAATCTCATAGCATACTTTAGATTGACTTCAGCTATGGGCATATTCAGGGCGCAGGTCCTCAGGAGAACATGGGTGTGGAATGCATGAGGTTAGCAAGGTTTAAGCAGATCTGCTGTAAGAGGAGACCTGGAGCAGAGGCCCGGCTGAAGGGGGCAGGTCTGTAGAATGCAGTGGCAAGGTGTGCTGTTAGCAAGTTAGGTAGTGAGTATTGGTGCTGTGCTGGTTCCTGCAACTGTGTGTCTAGTCTGGGGCTGGGGGGAGCAAAATGGTGCCTGCCAGCTCTTTTGTTCTTGAAGTCTTTCACTGATCCTTCCCCTCCAGCACACTCTGTGATTAGTAAACAAATCTGCCTCTTGTATATCCCAGGCATTTTCCAAATTTCTGTTTCTATTCTGTATCTCCACTGGGCTATTTGTTGTGCTGTCTCTTTAAAGGTGGGGACTCAGTTTCCTGTTGCTCTCCTGGCTCTCCCAGAGCCAAGCCTACTGATTTTTAAAAATTCTTTTAGGGGCGCCTGGGTGTCTCAGTCGGTTAAGCGTCCGACTTCAGCCAGGTCACGGTCTCGCGATCCGTGAGTTCGAGCCCCGCGTCGGTCTCTGGGCTGATGGCTCAGAGCCTGGAGCCTGTTTCCGATTCTGTGTCTCCCTCTCTCTCTTCCCCTCCCCCGTTCATGCTCTGTCTCTCTCTGTCCAAAAAATAAATAAACGTTGAAAAAAAAATTAAAAAAAAAATTCTTTTAATGTTTATTTATTTTTGAGAGAGACAGAGACAAGAATGCGAGTGGGTTAGGGGCAGAGGGAGAGGGAGACACAGAACCCGAAGCAGACTCCAGGCTCTGAGCTGTCAGCACAGAGCCCGACGCGGGGCTCCAACTCACAAGCTGCGAGATCATGACCTGAGCCAAAGTCGGATGCTTAACCGACTGAGACACCCAGGCGCCCCAGCAAGCCCACTGATTTGTAAAGTTCTAGGTATTAAGCACTGCTGATTTAAGACCTCATGAAGTTTGGCCCCTCTGATTTTCAAAGCCAAATGTTATGGGGATTTGTTTTCCCTGTGCAGGCTTTCTGATGTGAGTCTGTTTCTCCCTCCTATCTGTCTTCCCAGAATCCCTCTTTCCTATGGACAGTCCCACTGGTTCATTTTGGGCCTAACAACATCTCTGCCCTTCCTACTCTTCAGTGTGGCCTTTTCTCGACATTTAGCAGTAGAGAGTCTTTTCTGCCAGACTTTGTGTTGTTTCCTGGGTTATTTACAGTGATGTGGGTGTTATCTAGTTGTATCCATGGAATGAAGTGACTTTAGGGTCCTCCTACTCTTCTGTCTTCCCCATAATCTTTCCAAATCAACATTTTTGAAGTGCAGAAAGAAAAACCTAATGTCAGTATAAGATTCTATATTTGCAGAACTCTTTTTCAGAAAGGAAGCAGAAGCCAAAATGAGATATCACACACATATTAGAATGGCTAAAATAAAACCATTTTTGTAAATATAAAGTACTGGTTAGGATTTGGAGCAATAAGAACTGGAAATGCAAAATAGTATAGTGTCTTTGGAAAAGAGTTTAATGGTTTTTTATAAAGCTAAACATACACTTATGTGACCCAAATATCCTACTTTTAGGTATTTCAATTTTCAAGCAAATTGAAAGGTAATATTTAAACAAAAACCTTATGTAAATATTTATATCTACTTTAGTCATATTCACTAAAAACTGGAAATAAACTAAGTGCCCTTAAATAAATGAATAGATAAACTTGTACATCCATACAATAAAATAATACTTGGCAGTAAAAAGGAGCAAACTATTGATTCATACAAGAACATGGATGTATCTTAAATACATTACTCTAAGTGAAGAAAGATCCAAAAAACTATGTATTATATAATCGCATTTATAGGACATTCTAGACAAGGTAAAATTATGGGGATGGAAAATGATCAATGGTAGTCAAGGGATGAGGTGTGACAGAAGGGGTCGATTATGAAGGGGCCACCTGGGAGAATTTTGGGAGTGATGAAATAGTTCTGTATGTGTAAGGAAAACCTCAGTATTCCTTCTGTGTTTCTCTCTTTCACACTGATACCACACAACACTTCTGGCACCAATGTTTGGGGATTTCCCCTCACAACAAGCAATTTTCTGTGACACCATCTGGGTGTCCAACAATTTGGCTCAGTCCTGACACTATCAACCTAGACATAGCATCAGATCCCACAGGTTAGGAGTCAGTCCTACAAAACTGCCCATTTTCCTAACTTCAGATGTCATTGCAAGTCCAGGTTGTTAACTATGCTCTGGACCTTGGAGCTTATATTGGAGGTCCCATGAGCCCCTCTTAGGGTTTGATTAATTCACTAGAGTGGTTCACAGAACTCAGGAAAACAGTTTTACTTACTATTTACCAGTTTAGTATAAAGGGATATAATAAAGGATACAGATGAGCACTCATATAGAAGAGATGCAGTGGACAATGTATGTACATGGGAATGGCTAGGTACACCACTCTGCCAGCATCTCCACATGTTCAGTATGGAGGCTTTCTGAACACTGCACACTGGAGATTTTTATTGAGGCTTTATCACATAGGCATGATTGATCATTAACTATTTTCAGCCCCTCACCTCTCTCTGGAAAATAGGGGTAGGGCTGAAAATCCAAAGTTTCTCATGCTGGCTTGGTCTTTCTGGTGACCAGCCTTCATCAAAGGGCCAATAATGAGTCACTTCATTAGAATAAAAGATCCTGTTATCACCCAGGAAATTCCAAGTGATTTAGTAGCTTTATTCCAGGAACAGGGGTCAAAGACCAGCTGTTAGGAAATCTGTACCTAGTGTTCTTATTACTTAGGAAATTACAAAGGTTTTAGGAGCTCCATGCCAGGAAGCAGGAGCAGAGGTCAATCTATATATTTTTAATTATATATCTTATTTATTTAATTATAATATATATATATAAATATATAATTATATATTTAATTATATATCTTATATTTTAATTAATTATCTCCCAGGCCCAGGGTGGCCCTGACTGATCAACCAGGCAGCACTGACAAGTGGTGGGGCAAGTGGAGTTGCTAATTTTTCCTACATCTTAGCCTAACCCATTGAGGAGAGGTAGAATGTGCTTTGGAGGTGCTGGGGTATTGGGAGCCACTCACAGAGTTAGTGTGAGGAACCATGGCACTCCACAAAATGTGCTGTTCCAGACTTGACCTCTTGTGTTGTTGCTTAAAGGATCTTAAACCCTCAGAGACCAGGGGCATCATGCTTGATAAAAAAGGAGAGAGAAAAAAGAGCATGTTGTTCCTGTCCTGATTAAGGCCCTTGAGGAGGTCATACAATTGACTGAAGAAGGTAAAGAGCCCAGAAAATGTACATGGGCTTTATTGAATATTTTTGCTTACCGGCATGCCAAGGGCCTTAAACTCAAAAATCCAGAGCCTCAAAAATACTGGTAAGCCACTGCTACTCTCCTAGAAGTGGATCAAACCCCTCAGATGTCAATTGAAACACTCTAGAGAGGGAGACCACTCCCTATGGACAGGGCCATTTAGAGTTACTATGAGTTTATGCAGTAAGCCCCAAAGACTGAGACAGACAGGGAGCTTAAAAAAAAAAGTCAAAAGCAGAAAAAAACCTCTTTGACCTCAGCTGCATCAATTTCTTACTTGACACATCTCCAGAGGCAAGGGAATTAAAAGCAAAAATGAACTATTGGGACCTCATCAAGATAAAAAGCTTCTGGGGAGGAGCCAAGATGGCAGAACAGCATGGAAGTTTTTTGTGTTTCGCGTCCATAAATACATCCAGACCAACACTAAACCATCCTAAACACATAGAAAACTGATTACAGGATTAACACAACAATCTGCACAACCTGAACCACAGAATCCAGCAGGTATGTGGTGCAGAGAGGTGAAATTGGGGAGCTAGAAGCCGCAAAAGGTAGGGAACCGCTTTTGTGGGCAGAGAGAGGATGGAGACTGGGGAGGGGGGGAGAATATGGAAAGGCACCCCTCCCCAAAAACAGCTGGAGAGAAAGTGGAAAATTGGAAACAGCCGCAGGGACTAAACTAAAAAGGGAGAAAGGAGAAATGAGAAAGGAGAGGGTTCAAATTCCATTAAGACTGTAAACAAGGGGAGTGCAAAGGCTGCAACTCCACAGCTCGATACCTGGCAGTGCTCTGGTGGGAAGGATGAATCCCCAGGAAAAGATTGGGGTCCGGAAGGTTCTTGGGCCACACGGGGAAAAGCAGTTCCACTGCCGGAAGGACATTTGGTCAAGACTGTTGAAGCCACCTGGTCTCAGCGGACCCCAGAAGGCAGCCACATTCACTGGTACTGGGGCAAGGTCATTGAGGGTGAAGCCTGGTGCCAGATGTGTGTTGTGATTTTCCATAATCCCTGAAATGCTGCTGCTACACTATCTCGTGAGCTTTTTCTGGGGCGGGCTGACACCTGGCTGCAGTCTTAGGGCACTGGCAACAGGGTTCAGTGGGTGTTCCTGGGTGCAGCCGATATTTGGCCATTGCTCATTCAGCTATTGCTCGGTGAGACCCTCGTGCAGAGGGGCAGAATGGGTCAAATCCACAGTCCTTCAGAAGTAAGAGGCCAGGGAAAACAGCCACATCTAAGACAAAACTCGGGAGAGAGGTACGGCCTAGATCCTGGTCACGGAGAGGGAAAAAGCAGGGAGTGATGAGAGCTGAAGACAGAGGATGGGTGCACTATTGCTGATCTGGGAGAACAGACTAGGTAGCTGGGTGGCGCCAATTTTACTGCTCCCGCACATGTGAATATGCACCTAGGAGCGCCACAACAATCTACCCCAGTAGGCTAGCAGTGCCATCTAGTGGAGAGCAGAACTGTAACACTGAGCCCTGCCCAACTGGACCAACTCTGCTCTTCAAGAACACAAGTCTCACTGCTGGCTTAATTTATGGACTATGAAGAGCTACATAGACTGACTTCTAGGGGAAAACGAAGCAATTTCAGTCCTACTTCACTCTGTTAGCAGGTTCATCTATTCAATTTTTTTCTTTGTTTTTCCTTTTTTTCTTTTTCTCTGTTACAATTCTTTTCTTTTTCTTGAATACAAAAAAGAAAAAATTCATTTTTATTTTCAATTTTTATTAAAAATATTTTTCTTTAATTTTTATTACTATATTTTTTACTTTTGTGTGAATTTTTTCAAATTATACTTTACTTCCATCATTTTATCTTAATCTACTTCATGGCGTTCATCTTTCCAAATTTTCAATTTCCTTTTTTTCTTTCTTTTTATTTTTTCTCTTTTTTGTTTCTTTTCTTTTTCTTGAATGTAGAAAGAGAAAAACTTCATTTTATTTTCAATTTCTATTAAAAATGTTTTCATTTAATTTTTATTACTATATTTTTTGCTTTTATGTAATTTTTAAAAAATTCTATTTTACTTCCATCATTTTATTTTAGTCTATTACAGTGTATTCATTTGTTCAAATTTCAAACAATTTTTTTCTTTTTTCCTTTTTTATCTTTTTTTCTTTTTCATTTCTTTTCTTTTTTCTTAAATAAAGAAAAAGAAAAAATCATATTTATTTTTAATTTTTATTAAAATATTTTTCTTTATTTTTTTACTATATTCTTTACTTTTGTGTATATTTTTTCAAATTATACTTCACCCCCACCATCTCTTTTTAGTCTACTTCAGTGTATTCATTTTTTAAAATTCTCAAATGATTTCCTTTTTTTTCTTCCCCCCCCCTTTTATTCCTCTAATCTGTCAAACCACTTTCAACATCCAGACCAAAACACACGTATAATCTAGCATCATCTATTCAATTTGTGTGTGTGTGTGTGTGTGTGTAATTTTTAATTTTAATATTTTTAAAATTTTAATATTTTTTTAATTTCAATTTCTCTACCTCATTAATTCCTTTTCTCCCTTCAAAATGACAAAACGAAGGAATTCACCCCAAAAGAAAGAGCACGAATAAACGACACCCAGGGATTTAACCAACACAGATACAAGAAAGATGTCTGAACCAGAATTTAGAATCACGATAATAAGACTACTAGCTGGAGTGGAAAATAGATTAGAATCCCTTTCTGCAGAGATAAAAGAAGTAAAAAATAGCCAGAATGAAGTTAAAAATGCTATAACTGAGCCGCAATCATGGATGGATGCAGCGGTGGCAAGGATGGATGAGGCAGAACAGAGAATCAGTGATATAGAGGACAAACTTATAGAGAATAATGAAGTAGAAAAAAAAAGAGGGAGATTAAAGCAAAAGAACACAATTTAAGAATTAGAGAAATCAGTGACTCATTAAAAAGGAACAACCTCAGAATCATAGGGGGTCTCAGGGGGAAGAGAGAAATAGGGGTAGAAGGGTTATGTGAGCAAATCATAGTGGAAAACTTCCCTAACCTGGGGAAAGACACAGACATAAAAATCCAGGAAGCACAGAGAAACCCCAATAGATTAAACAAAAACTGACCATCGACAAGGCATATCATAGTGAAATTCACAAAATACTCAGGCAAGGAGAGAATCCTGAAAACAACAAGGGGAAAAAGTCCCTAACCTATTAGGGGAGACAGATAAGGTTTGCAGCAGACCTATCCACAGCAACTTGGCAGGCCAGAAAGGAGTGGCAGGATATATTCAGTGTGATGAATCAGAAAAAATATGCAGCCAGAATTTTTTATACAACAAGGCTGTCATTCAAAATAGAAGGAGAGATAAAGAGTTTCCCAAACAAAAATTAAAGGAATTTGTGACCACTAAACCAACCCTGAAAGACATTTTAAGGGGGATTTTCTGAAGGGAAGAAAAGATGAAAACATATATATTTCATATATATCATATATATATCATATATATTATATATATATGATATATATCATATATATATCATATATATATATAATATATATATATGCCAAAAGCAACAAAGATTAGAAAGGACCAGAGAACACCACCAGAAACTCCAACTCTACAAGCATCATAATGGCAATAAATTCATATCTTTCAGGGGAGCCTGGGTGGCGCAGTCGGTTAAGCGTCTGACTTCAGCCAGGTCACGATCTCGCGGTCCATGAGTTCGAGCCCCACGTCGGGCTCTGGGCGGATGGCTCAGAGCCTGGAGCCTGTTTCCAATTCTGTGTCTCCCTCTCTCTCTGCCCCTCCCCCGTTCATGCTCTGTCTCTCTCTGTCCCAAAAATAAATAAACGTTGAAAAAAAAATTAAAAAAAATTCATATCTTTCAGTACTCACTCTAAATTCCAATACTCCAATCAAAAGACATAGGGTAACAGAATGGATAAGAAAACAAGATCCATGTATATGCAGTCTACAAGACAACCACTTTAGACCTAAAGACACTTACAGATTGAAAATAAGGGGATGGAGAACCATCTATCATGCTAATGGTCAACAAAAGAAAGCCAGAGTAGCCATACATATATCAGACAATCTAGACTTTAAAATAAAGACTGTATCAAGAGATGCAGAAGGGCATTATATCATAATCAAGGGATCTATCCACCAAGAAGACCAAACAATTGTAAACATTTATGCACCAAATGTGGGAGAACCCAAATATATAAATCAATTAATCACAAACATAAAGAAACTCATCGATAGTAATACCATAATAGTAGGAGACTTCAACACCCCGCTCACAACAATGGACAGATCATCTAATCAAAAAATCAACAAGGAAACAATGGCTTTGAATGACACACTGGACCAGATGGACTTAACAGCTATATTCAGAACATTTCATCCTAAAGCAGCAGAATATACATTCTTCTCCAGTGCACATGGAACGTTCTCCAGAATACACTATATACTGGGACACAAATCAGCCCTAAGTACAAAAAGATCAAGATCATATCATGCATATTTTCAGACCACAATGCTATGAAAGTTGAAATCAACCACAAGAAACAATTTGGAAAGGTAACAAATACTTGGAGACTTAGGAACATCCTAATAAAGAATGAATGGTCTAACCAAGCAGTTAAAGAGGAAATTTAAAAGTATATGGAAGTCAATGAAAATGATAGCACCACAACCCCAAACCTCTGGGATGCAGTAAAGGCAGTCATAAGAGGAAAGTATATAGTAATCCAGGCCTTCCTAAAGAAGGAATAAAGATCTCAGATACACAACCTAACCTTATGCCTTAAGGAGCTGGAAAAAGAACAGCAAATAAAACCCAAAACCAGCAGAAGACAGGAAATAATAAAGATTAGAGCAGAAATTAATGCTATCAAAATAAAAAAAACAGATCAATGAAACCAGAAGCTTGTTCTTTGAAAGAATTTAAAAACATTGATAAACCACCAGACACTTTGATCAAGAAGAAAAAGGAAAGGACCCAAAAAATAAAATCAAGAATGAAAGAGAAGAGATCACAACCAACACAGCAGAAATACAAACAATAATAAGAGAATATTATGAGCAATTATATGTCAATAAAATGGGTAATCTGGAAGAAATGGACAAATTCCTAGAAACATATACACTACCAAAACTGAAACAGGAAGAAATAGAAAATTTGAACAGACCCATAACCCGTAAGGAAATCGAATTAGTAATAAAAAAAATCTGCCAAAAAACAAGAGTCCAGGGCTAGATGGCTTTGCAGGGGAATTTTACCAAACATTTAAAGAAGAATTAACACCCATTCTCTTGAAACTGTTCCAAAAATAGAAATGGAAGGAAAATTTCCAAACTCTTTCTATGAAGCCAGCCTTATGTTGATTCCAAAACCAGACAGACCACACTAAAAAGGAGAACTATAGACCAATTTTCCTGATGAACATGGATGCAAAAATCCTCAACAAGATATTAGCCAACCGTATCTAACAATACATTAAAAAATTATTAATCACGACCAAGTGGGATTTATACCAGGGATGCAGGGCTGGTTCAATATCCACAAAACAATTAAGGTGATTCATCACATCAATAAAAGAAAGGACAAGAACCATATGATCCTCTCAATAGATGCAGAGAAAGCATTTGACAAAATACAGCATCCTTTCTTGATAAAAACCCTCAAGAAAGTAGGGATAGAAGGAGCATGCCTCGAGATCATAAAAGCCATATATGAACAACCCAACACTAATATCATGCTGAATGGGGAAAAACTGAGAACTTTCCCCCTAAGGTCAGGAACAAGACAGGGCTGTCCACTCTTGCCACTGTTATTCAACATAGTATTGGAAGTCTTAGCCTCTGCAATCAGACAACACAAAGAAATAAAAGGCATCCAAATTGGCCAAGAGGAGGTCAAACTTTCACTCTTCAAAGATGACATGGCACTCTATGTGGAAAACCCAAAAGATTCCACCAAAAAACTTCTAGAATTGATTCATGAATTCAGCAAAGTTGCAGGATACAAAATCAATGTACACAAATCGGTTGCATTCCTATACACCAACAATGAAGCCACAGAAAGAGAAAGCAAGGAATTGATCCCATTTACAGTTGCACAAAAAACCATAAAGTACCTAGGAATAAATCTAACCAAAGAGGTGAAAAATCTATATACTGAAAACTATAGAAAGCTTATGAAAGAATTTGAAGAAAACACAAAAAAACTGGAAAAAGATTCCATGCTCCTGGATAGGAAGAACAAATATTGTAAAAATGTCGATACTACCCAAAGCAATCTACATATTCAATGCAGTCCCCATCAAAGTAACACCAGCATTCTTCACAGAGCTAGAACAAATAATCCTAAAATTTGTATGGAACCAGAAAAGACCCCGAATAGCCAAAGCAATCTTGAAAAAGAAAACCAAAGCAGGAGGCATCACAATCCCAGACTTCAAGCTATACTACAAAGCTGTAATCATCAAGACAGTATGGTACTGGCACAAGAACAGACACTCAGATCAATGGAATAGAATAGAGAACCCAGAAATGGACCCACAAACGTATAGCCAACTAATCTTTGACAAAGCAGGAAAGAATATCCAATGGAATAAAGACAGTCTCTTCAGCAAGTGGTGCTGGAAAAACTGGACAGCGACATGCAGAAGAATGAACCTGGACCACTTTCTTACACCATACATAAAAATAAACTCAAAATGGATGAAAGACCTCAATGTAAGACAAGAAGCCATCAAAATCCTTGAGGAGACAGCAGGCAAAAACATCTTTGATCTTGCCCACAGCAATTTCTTACTCAACACGTCTCCAGAGGCAAGGGAAACAAAAGCAAAAATGAACTACTGAGACCTCCTCAAAATAAAAAGCTTCTGCACAGTGAAGGAAACAATCAGCAAAACTAGAAGGCAACTGACAGAATGGGAGAAGATATTTGCAAGCGACATATTGGATAAACAGTTAGTATCCAAAATCTACAAAGAACTTATCAAACTCAACACCCAAAAAACAAATAATCCAGTGAAAAAAAATGGGCAAAAGACAGGAATAGACACTTCTCCAAGTAAGACATCCAGATGGCCAACTGACACATGAAAAAATGCTCCACATCACTCATCATCAGGGAAATACAAATCAAAACCACAATGATTTGTATACCACCTCACACCTGTCAGAATGGCTAACATTAACAACTCAGGCAACAACAGATGTTGGTGAGGATGTGGAGAAAAAGGATCTCTTTTGCATTGTTGGTGGGAATGCAAGTTGATGCAGCCACTCTGGAAAACAGTATGGAGGTTCTTCAAAAAACTAAAAATAGAACTACCCTACAACCCAGCAATTGTGCTACTAGGTATTTATCTAAGGGATACAGGTGTGCTGTTTCAAAGGGACACATGCACCCTCATGTTTATAGCAGCACTATCAATAATAGCCCAAGTATGGAAAGAGCCCAAATGTCCATCGATGGATGAATGGATAAAGAAAATGTGGCATTATTATACAATGGAGTATTACTTGGCAATCAAAAAGAATGAAATCTTGTCATTTGCAGCTACTTGGATGGAACTGGAGGATATTTGCTAAGTGAAATTAGTCATAGAAAGACAAAAATCATATGACTTCACTCATATGAGGACTTTAACAGACAAAAGAGATGAACATATGGGAAGGGCAACAAAAATAATATAGAAACAGGGAGGGGGACAAAACAGAAAAGACTCATAAATATGGAGAACAAACTGAGGGGTACTGGAAGGGTTGTGGGAGGGGAATGGGTAAATGGGTAAGGGGCATTAAGGAATCTACTCCTGAAATGATTGCCTCACTATATGCTAACTAATTTGGGTGTAAATTTAAAAAAATAAAAAAAAATACAAAGCTTCTGCACTGCAAAGGAAACAATCAACAAAACTAAAAGGCAACCGACAGAATGGGAAAAGATATTTGCGAATGACATAACAGACAAAGGGCTAGTATCCAAAATTTATAAAGAACTCACCAAACTCCACACCCAAAAAACAAATAATCCATGAAGAAATGGGCAGAAGACATGAATAGACACTTCTCCAAAGAAGACATCCAGATGGCCAACAGGCACATGAAAAGATGCTCAACATCACTCCTCATCAGGGAAATACAAATCAAGACCACACTCAGATACCACCTCACACTGGTCAGAGAGGCTAAAATGAACAAAACAGGAGACTATAGATGCTGGAGAGGATGTGGAGAAATGGGAACTCTCTTGCACTGTTGGTGGGAATGAAAATTGGTGCAGCCACTCTGGAAAACAGTGTGGAGGTTCCTCAAAAAATTAAAAATAGATATACCCTATGACCCAGGAATAGCACTGCTAAGAATTTACCCAAGGGATACAGGAGTGCTGATAAATAGGGGCACTTGTACCCCAATGTTTATAGCAGCACTTTCAACAATAGCCAAATTATGGAAAGAGCCTAAATGTTCAACTGTTGAATGGATAAAGATGATGTGGTTTATATATACAATGGAATACTACGTGGCAATGAGAAAGAGTGAAATCTGGCCATTTGTAGCAATGTGGATGGAACGGGAGAGTGTTATGCTAAGTGAAATAAGTTAGGCAGAGGAAGACAGATACCATATGTTTTCACTCATATGTGGATCCTGAGAAACTTAATAGAAGACCGGGGGTTGGGGGGGGGGGAGGGGAAGGGGAAAAAAAAAGTTACAGAGAGGGAAGGAGGCAAACCACAAGAAACTCTTAAATACTGAGAACAAATTGAGGGTTGATGGGGGGTGGGGGAGAGGGGAAAGTGGATGTTGTGCATTGAGGAGGGCACCTGTTGGGATGAGCACTGGGTGTTGTATGGAAACCAATTTGACAATAAATTTTATGCAGTGAAAATGGACTGATACTTCAAACAGAGCTAACTGCATTGTTCCAAGAGGCTGCTATAGCTTTGCGAGTACAAACTCCAAGCCCTGGGAAATGTATTGAGCAGACTTGGAATGAGATCTGGCTGCCTTTCAGGCACCCACCAGGCATCTTATCCCTTTTCCTATAATTGTTTATAAGTTCTACACTAGGAGTATCAACCAGAAACTAAAATCATGACTTCTGGTGGTTAATAGCCTAAAACAAAAAATAAAAAATAATGGCAACAGGGAAAAAAAAAAAAAGTAAAAGAGAAAAGAAAAAAAGCCACATAGATACAGAGGGAGAAAATATAAGGTAAATATGTACCTTATTTTTTATAAATACACACTATTTTAATATATAGAATAAATTACATATATATACATACATGAAAACTAAATTAAAATAAATATTCATAATTTGATCCAACTGGAAATCCAAAATTTATATACTAAAAGAATTTATATAACAACAACAAAAAATGAAAGCACTGATTGGTTTTTGTGCCTCTACAACATAGGTTCTAAATCAACTTTAGCATTGTCTAAAATGAAACAACTGACAGAACTTCATGTGCTTAATCAATATTGGGGCTGAAATTATACATGGGGTACATCGGGATCTCACTAAATTTAAACATTGTAGCCCTTATTATCTTAGAAAAAGTAGCTATAAAACAGAGGAAAAATAGGTTTGCTTCACTTTAACTGTAGCCTTGCCTAAATTTCTTATACTCCTAGTACTCACTGCCCTAAAATATTATATTTGGACACAGATGCCCCAATACAGTGAATAATAACATTACATTAAATGAAGTATCAGCACTTACAAATCAGCTTGATAAAATGGAACCCATGAACCCCAGCTAAAATAGATGATATGGCCCCCAATAATTAAAACAGGACCTTCAAGGATTAAAACTTATTACATAACCCCTAATTAATAAAGAATATTATCCTGTTTATCCATTTAACAGCCCTGTTCTTAACTTTGTCTGTTCTTAAACCTGGAAAAAAGAAATGTCTCCTACAATCGTAATGATATGGTCCCATCCATTAAGGTCACTATACCCCAAACCCAGCATTTTAAAAATTACTGACTTTAATAAACAATTGGTAAATGTTTTTATATAGATTTGACTAATGTGCTCTGTTCAGCACCTCTTTCAACAGCCTCTTGGCCACAGCTTGCCTTCTCTCTGAACAGACCCAATATACCTTTTCCAGACTATCCACTGGTGTCTCAGCAGCTTTGCCATCACACATTATCTTTGCACAAGATCCTTAACTACATCCATCTTCATATAGAAGCACAGGCATAACATTACATCGATGCCATCCTCTTCCCAGGAGATTCATGCATTAAGGACGTACAAGTCCAATATCTGCTAGTCCTGCCTGGGGTTCTAGTGACAACATATTCCTCATTTACAGATTTTGCTTATCTCACAGACGCTGCTAATTGCAAATCAGCCTGGCTTAAATGAGCATCCCTATAACAAAAGGCTCTAGAATCTGTCTACATTAAAATCCACAGGCACTCTCATTAGTGCCTCAGAGCCTCCTTAACCATAGAGGCTTTGATAGCCTCTTTTCATGCCTCCTGGAATCTCTGGACCACCTATTATGGCTGTAAATTGCTCAAAGTCTTCTGGTGCAAGCAAGTGCTCCTTCTGGGCCTGTGCTATACACCATTAAAACAAAAAAGCTGATGCATACCGGGTTTCCTTGGAAATGGAGGTTCTTATAGACTCTGAGCCTATGACTCTACATACCTGGCTGCTCACTACACTTTATATCACAGAAACAGCATCCCACAAGCTTGGCACAGCTACCAATGCCTCCTTAATACAGGATGAAGCCAAATCTTGGCCCTCTGGCATATTTCACTTGTAGAAGGAGGTGGCCTCTCTTGACCTCAGTCCCTTGCCAGAGATGCTATCCATCCTCCAGATCCTTTGGCTACTGAGGAATCCTTTGGGCTTAACTGAATGCACAGCAAGAGGAATTTGGAGACTCTAAGAATGGCACTGCTATTGTCATAAAAATGATGAAGCTCAGTAGAATATGGCTGCTTTCCATTCCTTAGCCAGGATGTCTCTGATGAAGGATGGAACTACTTCAGGCAGACATCGTCGTAGTGGATGCTTGGCCAACAAATGCCCCATCTTCATATTTGTTATAAATTGTTGGGTAGTTGCCTAAGAGCTGACCCTTCAGGAAGTCTCTTGCCTCACAGATACTCAAAATGTCTCTTCATATACTAATACCACAATACAAGGTCTCTTTACCCCCTTAGCAGTTACAGACATTACTAATAATCACCAAGGCACGCATTTCATTTCTCAAAATATACAGTGTTAGGCTCTCATAAAAGGCATTAAACAAAAATTTCATGTCTCTAAGGAGTCCCAAACACTTTAATTAGAGATATAATAGACTCCTCAAACAAGTCCTTTACAAATTCTAATCCAAAAAATGGCTATCTAGCTTGCTCCAAGCCTTAATTTCTCTTAATCCAAAGCTTTCTGGCCAACTCATACCTTACACCAAATTGAAAAAAAAACAATTTTCCCCATCACTTTTTCTTATATTTAAAGGAGGATATATCTCTTTCAATGTATATAAGGACTCATTATATGAGGCCTTTTATTTTATTTATTTATTTATTTATTTATTTATTTATTTATTTATTTTTTTTATGTATTTATATTTATTTTTTATTATGAAATTTATTGTCAAATTGGTTTCCATACAATACCCAGTGCTCATCCCAACAAGTGCCCTCCTCAATACCCATCACCCACCCACCCCTCCCTCCCACCTCCCATAAATCCTCAGTTTATTCTGTTTTTAGGAGTCTCCTATGTTTTGGCTCCCTCCGTCTCTAACCATTTTTTTTCTTCCCCTCCCCCATGGTCTTCTGTTAAGTTTCTCAGGATCCACATAGGAGAGAAAACATATGGAATCTGTCCTCCTCTGTATGACTTATTTCACTTAGCATAACACTCTCCAGTTCCATCCATGTTGTTAAAAAAGACCATATTTCATTCTTTCTCATTGCCATGTAGTATTCCATTGTGTATATAAGCCACAATTTCTTTATCCATTCATCAGTTGATGAACATTTAGGCTCTTTCCATAATTTAGCTATTGTTGAGAGTGCTGCTATAAACATTGGGGTACAAGTGCCCCTATGCATCAGTACTCCTGTATCCCAGCAGTGCTACTGCTGGGTCATAGGGGTAGGTCTATTTTTAATTTTTTAGGAACTTCCACACTGTTTTCCAGAGTGGCTGCACCAGTTCGCATTCCCACCAAAAGTGCAAGAGAGTTACCATTTCTCCACATCCTCTCTAGTATATATAGTCTCCTGTTTTGTTCATTTTAGCCACTCTGACTGGCGTGAGGTGTGGTTCTGAGTGTGGTTTTGATTTGTATTTCCCTGATGAGGAGCGACATTGAGCATCTTTTCATGTGCCTGTTGGCCATCTGGATGTCTTCTTTAAAGAATTGTCTATTCATGTTTTCTGCCCATTTCTTCACTGGGTTATTTGTTTTTTGGGTGTGGAGTTTGGTGAGTTCTTTATAGATTGTGGATACTAGCCCTTTGTCTGATATGTCATTTGCAAATATCTTTTCCCATTCCGTTGGTTGCCTTTTAGTTTTGTTGATTGTTTCCTTTGCTGTGCAGAAGCTTTTTGTCTTCATGAGGTCCCAATAGTTCATTTTTGCTTTTAATTCCCTTGCCTTCGGGGATGTGTCAAGTAAGAAATTTCAGTGGCTGAGGTCAGAGAGGTTTTTTTCCTGCTTTCTCCTCTAGGGTTTTGATGGTTTTCTGTCTCACATTCAAGTCCTTCATCCATTTTGATTTTATTTTTGTGAGTGGTGTAGGAAAGTGGTCTAGTTTCATTCTTCTGCATATTGCTGTCCAGTTCTCCCAGCACCATTTGTTAAAGAGACTGTCTTTTTTCCATTGGATATTCTTTCCTGCTTTCTCAAAGATTAGTTGGCCATACTTCTGTGGGTCTAGTTCTGGGGTTTCTATTCTATTCCATTAGTCTATGTGTGTGTGTTTGTGTCAATACCATGCTGTTTTGATGATTCAACTTTGTAGTAGGGGCTAAAGTCTGGGATTGTGATGCCTCCTGCTTTGGTCTTCTTCTTCAAAATTACTTTGGCTATTCGGGGCCTTTTGTGGTTCCATACAAATTTTAGGATTGCTTGTTCTAGCTTCGAGAAGAATGCTGGTGCAATTTTGATTGGGATTGCATTGAATGTGTAGATAGCTTTGGGTAGTATTGACATTTTAACAATATTTATTCTTCCAATCCATGAGCACAGGATGTTTTTCCATTTCTTTACATCTTCTTCTATTTCCTTCATAAGTTTTCTATAATTTTCAGCATACAGATCTTTTACATCTTTGGTTAGGTTTATTCCTAGGTATTTTATGCTTCTTGGTGCAGTTGTGAATGGGATCAGTTTCTTTATTTGTCTTTCTGTCGCTTCATTATTAGTGTATAAGAATGCAACTGATTTCTGTACATTGATTTGTATCCTGCGACTTTGCTGAATTCATGTATCAGTTCTAGCAGACTTTTGGTGGAGTCTAGCGGGTTTTCCAAGTATAATATCATGTCATCTGCAAAAAGTGAAAGCTTGACTTCACCTTTGCCAATTTTGATTCCTTTGATTTCCTTTTGTTGTCTGATTGCTGATGCTAGAACTTCCAACACTATGTTAAACAACAGCGATGAGAGTGGACATCCCTGTCATGTTCCTGATCTCAAGGAGAAAGCTCTCAGTTTTTCCCCACTGAGGATGATATTACCTTTTCTGCATTGATTGACCGGATCATATGGTTCTTATCTTTTCTTTTGTTAATGTGATGTATCACATTGATTGATTTGCAAATGTTGAACCAGCCCTGCATCCCAGGAATGAATCCCACTTGATCATGGTGAATAATTCTTTTTATATGCTGTTGAATTCGATTTACTAGTATCTTATTGAGAATTTTTGCATCCATATTCATCAGGGATATTGGCCTGTAGTTCTCTTTTTTTACTGGGTCTCTGTCTGGTTTAGGAATCAAAGTAATGCTGCCTTCATAGAATGAGTCTGGAAGTTTTCTTTCCCTTTCTATTTTTTGGAATAGCTTGAGAAGGATGGGTATTATCTCTGCTTTAAATGTCTGATAGAATTCCCCTGGGAAGCCATCTGGTCCTGGACTCTTATTTGTTGGGAGATTTTTGATAACTGTTTCAATTTCTTTGCTGGTTATGGGTCTGTTCAAGCTTTGTACTTCTTCCTGTTTGAGTTTTGGAAGTGTGTGGGTGTTTATGAGGCCTTTTAATTATGTCTCCCATCTTTATAAATTTTCAATCTTTTCTCCAATCCCATAAAGGCTAGAGCCAGAGGACACATACATTTCTGGGACTCATTAGCCATAGAGTGTTCCATGGACCAGGAAGCTTCTCATCTGATTTGGGTCCATTTGAGCCCCAAAATTCCACCACCCCCAAAACAAAAACAAAACAACTATTATGTGCAACTGCACTCCATGCCATTGGCTATTGGTCTTATTACTGTTGGTCTGGGTGCTTTTATTGGTTTGCAATGGGGAGTCCCAAACCCACAGTGAAGCCCACATGTCATCAGGTTTGACTAATACAAACCCCACAACCCAAAGACCTTGCTGACTTGCTCGTCACCAACCAAACCAACAACTGAGGCAAAGGCCTTATAGTAACTGGCCAAATCAGAAGGCCTGCCTACAAGCTAATGCTAAAGTGTCAAACTTAGCTGCAAATAATTTAATGGTTACTCTTATACCCCACTGTATTAACATCAACATTACAACAACATATAACATATCAATTTTAGTTGTACAACATCATAATTTGATATTTGTATATATTGTGAAATGGTCACCACAATGTCCAGTTAATTATCTATCACACACATAGTTACAAATTTTTTTATTATAAAAACTTTTAAGATTTGCTCCCTTAACAACTTTCAAGTGTACAGTACAATGTTATTAACTAGTGACCATGATATACCATATATACCCATGACTTACTTATTTTACAAATGGAAGTTTGTACCTTTTGATCACCTTTACCCATTTTCCTGCTTCCTATCTCATCAATCTAATTTCTGTATCTGATATATACATATATTAGATTCCACATATAAATGAGATTATATGGTATTTGTCTTTCTCTGTCTGGCTTATTTCATGTAGCATAATGCCCTCAAGGTCCATCCATGTTGTCTAAAATGGCAAATCAAAAAGATTTCCTTCTTTTTCATTGGCAAATAATATTCCATTGTATATATATCAGAACTTCTTTACCCATTCATTTATTGACAGCCACTTAGGTTTTTTCATATTTTGGTTATTGTGAATAATGCTACAATGTACATGGGGGTACATATATCTTTTCAAGTTAGGTATTTTGTTTACTTAAACATCCAGAATTAGAATTGTTGGATCATATGGTAGTTTTATTGTTAATTTGCTGAGGAACCTCATAATGATTTCCATCATGGCTGTAGCAATTTACATTTCCACCAACAGAGTACAAGGGTTCCCTTTTCTTCACATCCTCATCAACATTTGTTATTTCTTGTATTCTTTGATAATAACCATTCTAAAAGGTATGAAGTGATATATCATTGTGGTTGTGGTTTGCATTTACCTAGTAATTTGTAATGTTGAGTACCTTTTCATGTACCTGTCAGCCATTTGTATTTCTTCTTTAGAAAAACATTCGTTCAGAACTTCTGCCCATTTTCTAATTACATTGTTTTTCTTTGTTATTGAATTGTATGAGGTCTTTGTGTATTTTGGATATTAATCCTTCATCAGATTATAAAATGCAAATATTTTCTCCCATTTGGCAGGTCGCCTTTTCTTTTCAATTTTTTCCTTCTTTCCTTCCTTCCTTCCTTCCTTCCTTCCTTCCTTCCTTCCTTCGTTTTTTTTTCTGTCCAGAAGCTTTTTTTTTTGATTTAGTGCCATCTTTTTTTTTTTTTTTTTTTTTTTTTTGCTTTTATTGTCTTTGATTTTGATGTTAAATCCAAAAACTCATTACCAGAGCCAATGTCAAGGAGCTTATTGCTTATGATTTCTTCTAGGAATTTTATGGTCTCAGGCCTTATGTTCAAGTCTTTATCCAATTTGAGTTAATTTTTGTGTATAGTGTAAGATAGTCATCCAGTTTCATTCTTTTGCACGTGGCTGTCTAGTTTTTCCAACACCACTTGTTTTTTGATATTTATTTATTTAAGTAATCTCTACACCCAATGTGGGGCTTGAACTCATGACTCTGAGATCGAGTCACCTGCTTTTCTGATTGAGACAGACAGGTGCCCATCTAACACCATTTATTGAAGAGACTGTCCTTTCCCCATTGTATATTCTTGTTTCCTTTGTTGTAAATTAATTGCCCAAGTACATGTGGGTTTATTTCTGGGTTCTTTATTCTTTTCTACTGACCTATGTGTTTATTTTTATGCCAATATTTTGCCACTTTTTATTAATATACTTTTGTGATATAGTTTGAAATCAGAAAGTGTGATGCTTCCAGCTTTGTTCTTCTTTCTCAAGATTGATTTGGCTATTTGGGGCCTTTTCTGATTCCATACAAAATTTAAGATTCTTTGTTCTATGACTATAAAAACTGCCATTAGAATTTTGATAGCAGGCTATACCATTTAAAATCTATTTGCATCAGAACCCCTCTCATCACCCGTCTGGGAAAAAAGTTGGATTGTTGGAAACTTTAAGACTTAGCCACCCCTAACTGGGGCTTGAATCAAGCTAGTTGGGCTCTGGTATGGGTACCAATATCACCTTTGCTAGCTTTTCACCCATGTACACCTTGACATATAAGACACTACAAGTTAAGTTCCTAGGCCCCAGGTGGCATTCAAATTACACAAGTGGGTCAGTCTTGCTCTAATATCACAAAGAGCCACAAAACAAGACCCACATCAACCCAAGTAGGTATCCACTTGGAAAGGATATTTAAGTTCTACATCTCAACTGACATCATTGTGGCACAGATGCCTGCTGTTGGAGATGACAGAACTTCAGAAGACTTCATCCCAGCCCAAGGTCTCACTGTTGGAGATGATTTAGCCCTCTGCACGTAAACCAACTTTATCTCAGACACTAAAACCTCCACCCCAGAAATAAAAGTGTAAACTTTACATGTTGTATTGAAATTGACATCAGTTTAATATAGGGTGTTATAAATTTAAGATATTTTTTAATCCTCATGGTAACCACAAGGGAAAATCTGGTAGGAATTGCACCAAAGAATGTGATAGAGAAGTCAAAGAATACTGATACCAAAAGACACCAAATCACACACACAAAATAGCAGAACAAATAACAAGGAACAATGGCTCTACAAAACAACCATAAAATAATTGACAAAATTGCAATAGTAGTCTTTATCTATCAATAATTACTTTAGGGGTGCCTGGGTGGCTCAGTCATTTAAGTGTCTGGCTTTGGCTCAGGTCATGATCTCACAGTTTGTGAGTTTGAGCCCTGCATCGGGCTCTGGGCTGACAACGCAGAGCCTGAAGCCTGCTTCAGATTCTGTGTCTCCCTCTTTCTTTGTCCCTCCCCTGCTCGTGCTGTCTCTGTCTCTGTCTCTCTCTCTCTCTAAAAAATAATTAAACATTAAAAAGATCTTAAAAATTTTTAAATAAGAAAATAATTACTTTAAATGTAAACAGATCAAATTCTCCAATTAAAAGATATAGAATGGCTGAATGGATAAAAAAAAACAAAAAACAAAAACCCAAGATCCAGCAATATGCTACCAGCAAGAGACTCACTTTAGCTTTAAAGATACAGGTAGATTGAGAGTGAAGGGATGAAAAAGACATTTCAAGAAAGTGGTAACCAAAAAAAAAAAAAAAAAAAAAAAAAAGGCAGAGGTAACTATACTCGCATAAACTTATATCAGACAAAATAGACTTTAATCTAAAAATGGTAAAAAGAGACAAAGAAGGTCATTATATAATGACAAAGGAGTCAATATATAGAAGACATAACAATTATAAATATTTATGCATCCAATATTGGATCACCTAAATATATAAAGCAAAAACTAACAGAACTAAAAGGAGAAATAAACAGTAATACAATAGTTTGAGACTTTAATACCCCACTCTCAACAATGGATAGATCATCCAGATAGAGAGTCAATAAGGAAACAGTGGATTTTAACAACACTATAGGCCAAATGGACCTAATAGACATGTACAGAACTTTGTATCAACCACAGAAGAATACACATTCTTCTCAAGTGCACATGGAAAATTTCTAGGATAAACCATAAGTTAAGCCACAAAAATTTTAGCAAATTCAAGAAGACTGATATCATACCAGGTATCTTCTCTTACCACAATGGCATGAAACTAGAAATCAACACCAAGAAGAAAACTGGAAAATTCACAAATACATGGAAATTAAATAACCCTTTCCTGAATAATAAATGGATCAAGGAAGAAATTAAAAAGGAAGTAAAAAGTTTCTTAAAAGAAATGAAAATGGAAACACAGCAAACCATAACTTGTGGGATGTAGCAGGGAAGTTCATAGCCATAAACACCTACTTTAAGAGGCAAAAAAGATCCCAATAAACAACCTAACTCCACATCTTAAGGGACTAGAACAATAAGAACAAACTGAACCTAAAGTTGGCAGAAGAAAGGAAATAATAAAGATTACAGCACAAATAAATGAAATAGAGAACAGGAAAACAGTAGAACAGATAAACCAAACTAAGAGTTGGTTCTTTGAAAAGATAAACAAAATTGACAAACCCTTAGCTAGACTTGCTAAGGAAAAAAGAGAAAGGACCCGAATCAACAAAATTATAAACAAAAAAAGGAGACATTAAAACTGACAACACAGAAATTCAAAGGATCATAAGAGGCTATTATGCCAACAAATTGTACAACCTAGAAGAAATAAATAAATTCCTAAAAACATACAACCTACCAAGATTGAATCAGGTAGAATTAGAAAAATCTGAAAAGACTGATTACTAGTAAGGAGATTGAGGCAGTAATAAAACAATTCCCAATGAGGAGAGGCCCAGGATGACTTCACTGATGAATTTTACCAAACCTTTAAGAAAGAATTAACACCAATCTTTCTCAAACTCTTTTAAAAAATTGAATAGGTGGAACACTCCCAAACTCCATTTTACAAAACCAGCATTATCCTGATACCAAAGCCATGCCAGAAAACTACAGGCCAATATCTCTGATTTATATAGATGCAAAAATTCTCAATAAAATACTAGCAAACAGAATTTAGCAGCACATTAAAAGGATCATTTACCATGATAAAGTGGGATTTATCCCTGGGATGAAAGGATGGTTCAACACATGCAAATCAATTAATGTGATAAATCACATTAATAGAATGAAATAAAAACTCATGTGATTATTTCAATAGGCACAGAAAAAGCATTTGACAAAATGTAACATCCATTCATGATAAAAACTCTGAAAAATTAGGTATAGAAAGAATATATCTCAACCTAATAATGGCCGCATATGACAAGCTCATAGCTAACATCAATGGTGAAAAGATGAAAGTTTCTCCTCTAAGATTAGGAATAAGACAAGAGTGCCCATCCTCACTTCTCCTATTCAACATAGTACTAGAGGTCAGAGCTAGGGCACTCAGGCAAGAAAAATACATAAATGATATAGGAATTGGGAAGGAAGAAACAAAATCATGTCTATTTACAGATGGTATGATTTTATACATAGAAAATCTTAAAGACTCAACTAAAATATTATGTCTAACCAATAGATTCAGTAAGGGTGCCAGATTGAAATTAACATACAAAAATTAGTAACATTTTCTTACACTAACAATGAATTTTCTAAAAAAAGAAATAAAGAAATTGATCCTATATGCAATAGTTTCAAAAGCAAAATAGTTAGGAATAGGTTATCTAAGAAGGTGAAACATCTCTACTCTGAAAACTATAAGACATTGATGAAAAAATGGAAGACACAAATAAATGGAAAGGTATCCTGTGTTCGTGGATCAGAATTAATGTTGTTAAAATGTGAAATCAAAAGCAATTTATAGATTCAATGTGCTCTCTGTCAAGATTCCAATGGCATTTATTACAAAGGTAAAAAAAAACCAACAACATTCCTAATGTAGAACCACAAAAGACTCTGAATAGTCAAAGAAATCCTGAGAAAGAAGAATGAAGCAGGAGGCATCATACTTCCTAATTTCAAGATATACTATAAAGGTATAGCCTTCTAAACACTATGTAACTAGCATAAAAACAGACAAATAGACCAACGGAACAGAATCAAGAGCACAGAAATAAACGCAAGCACATACAATTACCTAATATTTGACAAGGAAGAAAAGAATACTCAATGGAGAAAAGTAAATCTCTTCAATAAACAGTGCTGAAATTATTGAATATTCACATGTAAAAGAATAAAACTGGACCCATATATTATACCACTCACAAAAATTAACTCCAAATGGATTAAAGACTGAACTGTAAACTACTAGAAGAAAATATCAGAATAAAGTTCCTTGACATGGGTCTTAGTAATGATTGTTAGGATTGGCATCTAAAACAAAAGCAACAAAATAAAAAATAAACAGGTGAAGCTCATCAAAGTAAAAAACTTTTGCATGACAAAAGAAACCATCAACAAAATGAAAAGAAAGCCTAGGAAATGGGAAAGAACATTTGCAAGCCATATATCTGATAGGGGTTAATATCCAAAACATATAAAGAACTCATTCAGCTCAATAGCAAAAAAAATACAAATACCCCAGTCAAGAACTTGGCAAAGGACCTGAGTAGACATTTCTCTAAGCAAGATATATGAAGGGTCAACAGTTATATGGACAACTTCTCAACTTCTTGAGGGAAATGCGAATTAAAACCACCATGAAATATCATCTCACACCTGCTAGAATGGTCATCATCAAAAAGACAAGAAATCACAAATGGATTGAAGGAAAGGGAACCCTGGTGCCTGTCCTTTTGGTGGGGATGTAGACTGGTGCAGAGATTATGGAAAACAGTATAGAAGACACTCAAAAAATTAAAAGTAGATCTACCATATGATCCAGCAATTCCACTTCTGAGAAAATGTCCAAAGGACACAAAACACTAACTTGAGGAGATATCTACAACCTCATATTCATTGCAGCGTTATTTAAGATAGCCAAGACATGTAAACATCTTAAGTGTCTATGGTGAATGGACAAAGGAGTTGTGGTATATGTATGTATGTATCTCTCTCTCTCTCTCTCTCTCTCTCTCTCTACTAATGTACATATATAATGGAATATTTTTAAGCCATAAAAGATGAGGAAATTCTGCCATCTGTGACAACATGGCTGGAACTTGAAGGCGTTTTGCTAAGTGAACATGTCAAAGAAAGACAAATACTATATGATCTCACTTATATGTAGAGTCTAAAACAAACAAACACCAAACAGGAAAAAGAGCTCAGTCTTGAGGTTACTAGAGACAGGAGATGAGGGGAAGGGGAATTGGAGGAAGGTGGTCAAAAGGTACAAAATTACAATTAGGAGATAAGTAAGTACTAGCGATGTAATGTACAATGTGATGGCTATAGCATTGCTGTGTGATAGAAGAGTTAAGAAAGTTATTCCTAGGAGTTCCCATCACAAGGAGAAATTTTTCCCCCTTTCTCCTTTTCCTCTTCTTTTTCTTTTTATTGTATCTGTATGAGAATATGGATGTTAGCTAAACCTACTGTGGTAATCAGTTCACAACATATGTAAATCAAACCATTACACTGTATACCTCAAATTTTTATATTGATGTATGTAAATTGTTTCTCAATAAAACTGGGAGGAAAAAAACCCTCCACCCCAGCAATGCCCGTGGACTGCCTCTTTATAGGTGATTCAACAATTTTATACCTTGCTCAGTGCTCATCAGTCTGATTGGATTGGATTTCACTTAGCATAATACCCTCTAGATCCATTGATGTTGTCTCAAATGTCACAATCTCAGCCTTTTTATGGCTGGGTAATATTCCATTGCATATATGTACCACATCTTCCTTATCCATTTGTCCAACACCCATTTTTAATCTACAAAGGGCTGGAACTCCCTGTGGCTTTCCAAGCCTGGACTTAACAGTGTGTGGGAGAAAGAGCACAGGAGTGGAATTAAGTGGTTGGATTTTCAATCTTGGTTCTGCCACAAGCTTGCTATTTCTCTTAGCTGGATTATTTTATACAACTTCTAGGACTTAGTTACTCAACTATAAGGTAAGGCCTGTGACATAGGTATTCTCTGAGACAGTGCTGTGCTAGAACTTCCGTGGTTAACAGAATATGTTCTGTGTCTGCACTGTCCAATATGGCAGCCATTAGCCACTTGTACAACTGAGACCTTGAAATGTGGTTGCTGTGACTATTGGGAGCTCATCTCTAAGTCCCTTCCAGCTTTAAGATATCACTTTCATTATGTTTCTGCATATCTTTTCCTCTAATCTTGTTTTCAGATTCTAATGTACGAAAGTAGAAAACTCAAAGGTCTTTTTGATTTTTGTTTGTTTGGACAAATTGTCAACTTGTTTATGACATAATTAATGATAAAGGAATCTTCGTAGATAATTATTTTGGAGAACTGAGGAAAAACCAGAAGGATGCCCTAGCTGCAGAGAGTAGGGAGGAGAGTCATGAGTCCTGGGAGGACCTGGGCAGTGCTGTGAGCAGATAAGACTTGCCGATAACCTTAACTCCTCCAATGTGCTATATAGACAACCCTTATTGTGCCTCTCCTGTCAGGGGGTGGGAATGCCCAACTAGCGGGAAATGCGAATGTGGAATACACAGACCTACTGCCACCTGGGACCTGTGTCCTCAGTGTGTAAAAGGTGGCTCATTTGTGCACAGAAATGCTACTGTAGGAGTGGTACTCAAGTGGTTCTCAAATGTCTCCCAGGGGCATTTGGCAATGTCTGGACAGTTTTGGTTGTCACAAATTGGGGTACGGGGTGCTATTGGAATGTAGTTGGTAGAGGCCAGGGATCATGCTAAACATCTTACAATGCACAGAAGCCCCCAAACGCCCACTCCCAACACAAAGAATTATCTAGCTGTTCCAAATGTCAATAGTGCTGAGATTGAAAAATCCTGATTTATAGCAATGTTCTATCATTGTATACTCCTGGATTTCTGATTTTTTTTTATTATATTGGTCAACCCAAATACTCAGTTTTAGATGAAGGAGATATTTTTCTACTTTGCTTTTTGATAATTTTGGCTTTCTTTTTCTTTTGGTGTATATATATATATATATATATATATATATATATATTTGTGTATATTTTCAAATGGGCTATAATTTGTAATTACAAGTTGGCTTTAAAAATGCAACTTCATGTTTATAAATGTAGTTAAGTAATACTTCCCAGACAATATTTATCAAGTATTTATTGTGTTCAACAATTTCATACATATTAATTAACCATGAATGGTCTCGTAAGATGATACTGTTTTCATCTCATAGTGAGAGAAACCAAGATGAAATAAGGAGTAAATCTTTTCTCAAGGCTTTAAGATGGATAATGTTTAAAACATTCAAATATTTCTATTCCTTGGAACTTTGAATACAAAATAATTTAGCAAATAATTAGTTTTTTACTTTAAATAGCTAAATGTTTTTGCTCTGTTTTTAAAAACTAAGTTTTATTAATGTATACTTAACATATATTAAAATGTTAATGTACAGTTTGATAACTTATGACTCCTATTGTTTCTAAACTTATTATTTACAGCAAAATTTGTTAAGTGAGCAATGTAAATACATTTAAGATGTATTGCACAGATTGACTCTATAGTACCTTAGTATATGGAAAGGCTAACAGTTGTTCTGATACATCAACAAAATCTCAGTAAATCACATTGGGAAAAAGTCCAGCATGACTGAATAGAAACAGTTTTGAATTTTAGAATATTTGTAGAAAAAGTATATTATTACTCCTTAGTCATCTGGGATCCTGCTATGAAATCACAGTGTGACCTCAAGCAACTCACTTCACATCTTTGAATCTCGATTTCTTCATCAGAAGAGATAAGGGGATTCGATTAAAGGATCTCTTGGGTCCCTTCTGGGTCAAAAGTTCCATGACTTTCAGTTTGTGCTTTCAGAACAGTAACTGTGCTCACTTCCTGCTGGGAATTCTCCTTCCCTGCCCTCCATCATCCCACGCTCTCCTGGTTTTCCTCCTCCTCCTGCTGCTCTTTCTTGATCTCCTTTCCAGCCTCTTCTGTGCTGGAATTCCTCAGGCTTCGTCTTTGGGGAACGACCCACTTTTTGTGGCTATTGCAGCCATCGGCCTGCTCATAACTACTAAGTCCTTATGTCTCTCCCCCAGCTCCCCTGCTCTGGCCTCCTGGGAACAAATCAGCCAGCCACTAGGTCCCGTACATAGATGTTCACAGGCACGTCCAACTCACGTGTCCAACGGACTCCTCTCCTTCTCCCCTAGCCCCACAAGCTGCTGCTTTTCCTATTTTCTTTATTTAGGTAAAAGCACCGGCACTTATTTAAATCTCAAAATCACTCTGAGGTGTTATTTTCCCATTATATAGATTCTGTACACTGGAGAAGAGAACACTGAAGCTTAGAGAGGTGAAGGAGAATTCTCACAGCTACACAGCTAGTGAGTTGGTGGAATTTGGATTTAAACTCAAGCATCTCTGACTGAGAGACTGGAGCTCTCACCCATGGCCCTACACCGCTCATCAGCCCAAGCCAGAAGCCTGGGGGTTGTTCCCAATTCCTCCCACACCACTCATGCCCAGCCCAGCGCTGGCACCTGGATTCGGATGGCTCTCAGATCAGCTCCTCAAACCTCTGCCCTGGCTGAGTTCTTTCACCCTCACCTTCAACTGGATTCAGCTATTCCCCACTGTCTCCAGTCTAACTCTCCTCAAACCATGTGTTACACTTAGAAAAAGTGTTTTTTTCTACAGCAGAGATCTCGTCACTCTCTTGTTTAAAATCCTTTGGTGGCAATGTACAGCGTTTGTACAAGAGCAAGCCTTTCACTTACAACAGGCTTCCACCCACTTCCCTAGCATTGCAGTCCATCTTCATTATTTACAGAGTCTGTGTTTGCCAGTTTGCCTGCTCTCTATGATGTATTTGTAATTCCAAAATCAATACTTTCGGCACATTTGCAGTTATTCCCAGACATGCATAGAGTGGCAAAAACTTGGAGTTGTGTGATGTGCATACTGCCAGATGAGGGTGAACAAGGTGACACTTTGCCATCTGTTTCAGTTCTCACACTGTAAACAAACGTCCCTTCCAAAGTCTATTCAGTATCATGTTTTCCACATTTCTGTCCTTTTTTGTTGGTGCCTCCTTGTTTAAAATGGCCACCAAGCACAGTTCTGAAGTGCCGGCTCATGCCTTATGAGGAAAGTACATGTATCAGATTCTCTTTGGTCGAGCATGAACTCTAGTGCTGTCAGCCATGAGTTCAATGATAATAAATTAACAACATATTTTATATAAGGTATCTTTAAGCATAAACACACATAAAACAAGGCGATGGGTTGATTGGTTAATGATAATGTGAGCACAGGCTCATGGGAACCTAACCTTGTATCTCCCCTATTTCAGCATTTGCTAATTCAGTGTTCATGGCAACTTTGTGTAAGAACATAACTACCTCAGAGAAGGAGAATCAATTGGACTTCTTAGTCTGTGGCTAGTCTGTTCATTTTCCTAACATTGTCTTTTGAAGAGCAGAAGCTTTTAATTTTGATAATTTAAGTCCACTTAAAATTTTTTAACTTTTATGCCTTGTAAATCAACAGATTGAATGCAATTCTTGTCAAAATACCAACAGCATTTTTCACAGAATGAGAACAAACAATCCTAAAATTTTCATGGAACCACAAAAGATCCTGAATAGCCAAAGCAACTTTGAAAAAGAAAAACAAAGCTGGAGGCATCACAATTCCAGACTTCAAATTATATTACAGGGGTGCGTGGGTGGCTCGGTCGGTTAAGCATCCGTCTTCAGCTCAGGTCATGATCTCATGGTCCATGAGTTCGAGCCCCGCGTCGGGCTCTGTGCTGACAGCTCAGAGCCTGGAGACTGTTTCAGATTCTGTGTCTCCCTCTCTCTCTGCCCCTCCCCTGTTCATGCTCTGTCTCTCTCTGTCTCAAAAATAAATAAACGTTAAAAAAAATTAAAAAAAAAACAAATTATATTACAAAGCTGTTATAATCAAAACAGTATGGTACTGGCACAAAAACAGACACATAGATCAATGGAACAGAATAGAAAACCTAGAAATAACCCCCAAATTATATGGTCAATTAATCTTCCACCAAGTAGGAAAGAATATCCAATGGAAAGATAGTCTCTTTAACAAATGGTGTTGGGAAAACTGGACAGCAACATGCAAAAGAATGAAACTGGACCATTTTCTTACACTCAAAATAAACTCAAAATGGATTAAGGACTTAAATGTGAGACCTGACACCATAAAAATGCTAGAAGAGAGCACAGGCAGTAATTTCTCTGACAATGGCCCTAGCAACATCTTTCTAGATATGTCTCCTCGGCAAGGGAAATAAAAGCAAAAATAAATGATTGGGACTACATCAAAACACAAAGCTCCTGGAGAGTGAAGGAAACAACAAAGATAAAAGGCAGCCTACCTAATGGGAGAAGATATTTACAAATGACATTTCCAATAAAAAATTAGTATCCAAAATATGTAAAGAAGTTATAAAAGTTAACATTCAAAAAACAAATAATCCAATTAAACATGAATACACATTTCTCCAAAGAAGACATACAGATGGCTAACAGACACATGAAAAGATGCTCAATATCACTGATCATCTGGGAAATGCAAATCAAAACCACAATGACATATCACCTCACAGCTGTCAGAATGGCTAAAATCAACAACACAAGAAACAACAGGTGTTGGTGAGGATGTGGAGAAAGGGGAACCCTTTTGCACTGTTGGTGGGAGTACAAACAGGTGCAGCCACTGCAGAAAACAGTATGGAAGTTCTGCACAAAGTTGAAAATAGAACTATCCTGCAATCCAGTAATCACACTATTTATCCCCAAAATACAGAATTCAAAGGGATACATGCAGCCCTATATTTATTGCAGCATTATTTACAATAGCCAAATTATGGATACATCCCCAGTGTTCATAATAGATGAATAGATAAAGAAGAGGTGCTATATGCATATATGGAATATTACTCAGTCATAAAAAAGAATGAAATGTCATTTGCAATGACATGGATGGAGCTAGAGAGTACAACAATAAGTGAAATATATCAGTTGGAGAAAGATAAACACCATACTATTTCACTCATATGTGGAATTTAAGAAACAAAACAAAGGAGCAAAGGAAAAAAAGAGAGCGAGAGAAACCTAGAAATAGACTTTTAACTATAAAGAATAACCTGATGGTTACCAGAAGGGAGGGGGAGGGATGGTAAAATAGGTGATGGGGATTAAGGAGTGTACCTGTCATAATGAGAGCCAGGTAACATATAGAATTGTTGAATCACTGTATTATGCATCTGAAACTAATATAACATTGTGTGCTAACTATACTGGAATTAAAATAAAAAAGAATAAAAATATTAAAAAATAAAAAATATATTTAAAAATTTTATGGCTTGTGCTTTTTGTGTACCATCAAAGAAATTTTGCCTAACTCAATGTGACAAAATTTTCTTCTAGATTCTCTTATAGAAGTTTTATAATTTTAGCTGCTACATTTAGGTTATTACCCATTTTTAATTGATTTTGAGTTGATTTTTTGTATATAGTATGAAGTAAGAGTCAACGTTTTTATACTTTCTTTTTCTCCTTTTTTTTTTGGTGGTGGGGGGGTACCATTTGTTGAAAAGCCTACCCTTTCCCCCATTGAATCACTTTGACAAAGTACTTTTATTGAAAACAAATTGACTATATTGTGTGAGTCTATTTGTGGGCTCTATTCTGTTTCATTGATCTATATTTCTATCCTTAAGTCAACACCACACTGTCTTGTAGTCTTGACATCAGGTACTCTAAGTCCCTAACTTGTTCTTTTTCAAAATTGCTTTAGCTATTTTAGGTCCTTTGCATTTCCATATACATTTTAGAATCATCTTGGAAATTTCTACTTAAAAACCTGCTGGGATTTTGATTGGTATTTGACTGAATCTGTAGGTGACTTTGGAAGGAATTAAAATCTTAATATTACATTGCAATTTTAAATGGTATTTTTTCTTTCATAATAGAGATTTTATTAGTTTTTTTAACATTAGTACTAGGCATTATGAGCAATTATAAGTACTGAAAATTGAAAATCTAAAAACCCATGTAGTTGTCATTATTTCTGAACAGCTATTCCAGTAATTTCATGGGTTAAATTTGAAGGCAAATTGTCTTTATGAAGAAGACAACAAATGCCCAAACCTTCTTGATATTGATAAGCTGTTAGGTCTTAGGTTCTACTATTTTATAACTTAACACCATACACATGATGTGTTCTAAATTCTAATCTTTCACAGCACATTAACAAAATCATTAGGGAAAAATGGATTATCATGACCAAAGGTTTAGAGAGATCACCCAATTCTGTCAGGGGTGACAAAGATCAGGCCACAATTTTACAAACAACTTGGGAATAGAAGTTAATGAATTTAGCACTTGAATACATATTAAATCTGTGGTTGTGACTCCAAATCGCCATTTCCTTCATCTCGTATCATGGGATATAAAAACTCTCCTCTTAGCAGCCGATGGAATATTAACATCCAAGGAGTCAAAACCTCCCTTATTTCAATATCCCACTATTTTTCTATCAGAAAAATGAACAGCCAGCACTTGATTTCACTTCTAAACACACACACACACACACACACACACACACACACACACACACACAATTTCCATTTATCTACATACATTTTAAAAAATGATGAAGTAAATTTCCTTCTTTTTAAAAAACATGTTTCTTAGGTTCTAAAACTGGTATTTACAGAACAGCTGGTAGACTATGTCCTTGTATGAGAAGAAAGATCCGGGAGCACTGATAAGACTCCGTTGCAGGCTGTTAATCAGATTTGGCTTCCTTCTTTCCTTCTTTGGAGGCTGGCCTCTCCTAGTTACTCGTTTTTCAGTTTTTTATAGGCAAGGCTTCTTCAGTTTCTTTGTTGACCAGTTTCCTGTTTTGTTCTCCTTTCACCTTTTGTTTCCACTTTATTTATTTGTTTATTTTTGCCTGAAGATTTATCTTTTTTGTTGGCCATTTGTGGCTTAATTTCCAGTTCTGTAGGGACAGGTTTGGCTGACAACTGCTTGGGCTCGTCCTTTATAGTGCCTCTAGCTGAGCTGACTTTCCCTTGGGCGTCTCAGGATGATTTCACCAGAGAGAAGTCTGCTTGGCTACAGACTGGGAGAGACTTCCCCGCGAGGAGCTGCCTGGCCACTGTGTCATTGCGCCCAAAGCGCTGGGACCTGATGCTGTTGCTTAAATTTAAACTTCTAATCATTCAATACTCCTTATAGAAATGTAGTGACTTTTGAAAAGCAGACTATATTTTTTAGAGCAGTTGTAGGTTCACAGGAAACTTGAGAGGAAGGTACAGAGAATTCCCATATACCCCCTACCTCCACACATGCACAGTCTCCCCATCATCAACATCCCCCACCAGAGTGGGACATTTGTTACAATGGATGAACCCACATTCATGCAAAATCACTCAAAGGCCATAGATGACATTAGGATTCACTCTTGGTGTTGTACTTTCTATAGGTTTAGACAAATGTATGATGACATGTATCTACCAGTGTGGTATCATACAGAGTATCACTGCCTAAACATTCTCTGTGCTTGCCTGTTCATCCCTATCTCTCTGCTAACTCCTGGTGACCACTGATACCTTTACTATCTATGTAGTTTTGCCTTTTCCAGAATGTCATGTAGTTGGATTATATAGTATTGGCTTCTTTTACCTACTAATATGCATTTAAGTCTCCTCTGTGTGTTTTCATGGATGATAGCTTATTTCTTTTTAGCACTGAATAATCTTCCATTGTCTGGATGTACCACAGTTTATTTATCTATTCGCCTCCTGAAGGACAGACATCTTGGTTGCTTCTAAGTTCTAGCAATTATGAATAAAGCTGCCATAAACATTTGTGCACATGTTTTTGTATGAACATAAATTTTCAATGTCTGCTGGATTGTATGGTAAGAGTATGTTTAATTTTTTAAAAGTTTTTAATGTTTATTTATTTTTGAGAGAGAGAGAGACACAGAGTGTGAGTGGGGGAGGAGCAGAGAGAGAGGGAGACACAGAATCTGAATCAGAATCCAGGCTCTGAGCTGTCAGCACAGAGCCCAATGAGGGGCTCGAACTCCTGAACGGTGAGATCACGACCTGAGCTGAAGTTGGACGTTCAGTCGACTGAGCCACCCAAGTGCCCCAGTATGTTTAGTTTTTGAAGAAAGTGCCAAAGTGTCTTCCAAAGTGTCTTTGCAAGGTTGCATTCCCACCAGCAATGTGTGAGAGTTCCTGTTGCTGTACATCCTCATCAACATTTGGTTTTGCCAGATTTCTGGATTTTGACCATCCTAATAGGTGTGTAGTGGTATCTTATTGTTGTTTTAAGTTTCATTTTCTTGATGACAAATAATGTGCAGTATCTTTTTATATACATATCTGTCATCTGTTTATCTTCGATGGTGGGGTATCTGTTAAGGTCTCTGACTTCTTTTTAAATGGAGGGTTTTTTTCTTATTGCAGAGTTTTAAGAGTTCTTTGTGTATTTTGGATAACATTCCTCTATCAAACACATGTTTTGCAATCTTTTCTCCCACGTGGTAGCTTGGTCTTCTCATTCTCTGGACTGCCTTTGAAGAGCAGAAGTTCTGAATTTTAATGAAGTTTAACTTATCAATTATTTCTTTCATGAATCATGCCTTTGGTATTGTTTCTAAAAAGCCATGGCCATACCAAAGGTCACCTCAATTTTCTCCTCTGTTATCTTTTAGGAGTTTCATTGTTTTGTTTTGTTTTTACATTTAGATCTATGACTCATTTTGTGTTAATTTTTGCTAAGGGTGTATGGTCTGTGTCCAGATTTTTTTTTTTTATGTGATTTCCAGTTGTTTCAGAACCATTTGTTGCAAAGGCTATCTTTGCTCTGTTGTATTGCTTTTGCTCCTTTTTCAATGACGGAAGATTTGGGAGAGTCTATTTCTCAGCTCTTTGTTCTGTTCCACTATTTGTCTATTCTCTACCAAGCTACACTGCATTGATTACCATAGTTCTCTAATTACTGAAGTTAGATGCTGTCATTTCTCTGATTTTGTTCTTGTCTTTAACTATTGTGTTGGTTATTTTGGATCTTTTGATTCTTATAAAAACTTTTATTTTTTTAAGTTTTTATTTGAATTCCAGTTAGTTAACATACAGTGTAATATTATTTTCAGGTGTACAATATAGCAATTCAACACTTCCATACATCACCCAGTGTTCATTATAAGTGTACTCCTTAATTTTCATCACCTGTATAACCACACCCCCCCCCCCCCCCCCACCTCTCCTCTGGTAAACATTAGTTTGTTCTCTATAGTTAAGAGTCTGTTTCTTAGTTTGCCTCTCTGTCTCTCTTTTTTTTTTGTCCTTTTGCTTGTTTGTTGTTTCTTAAATTCCATATATGACTGAAGTCATATGCTTTCTGTCTTTCCCTGACTCACTTAGCATAATACTCTGTAGCTCCATCCGTGTTGTTGCAAATGGCAAAATTTCATTCTTTTTTATGGCTGAGCAATATTCCATTGTATATATATATCACCTATTCTTTATCCATTCATCTGTTGATGGACATTTGGACTCTTTCCATACTTTGTCTATTGTTGATAGTGCTGCTATAAATATTGGGGTGCATGTATCCCTTTGAATTTGTGTTTTTGTATTCTTTGGGTAAATACCTATTAGTGCAATTGCTGGGTCATAGGGTAGTTATATTTTTAATTTTTGAGGAACCTCCATACTGTTATCTACAGTAGCCGCACCCGAATGCAGGGTTTGCATTCCCACCAACAGTACAAGAGGGTCCCTTTTCTCCACATTCTTGCCAACACATCTTGTTTCTTGTGTTGTTGATTTTAGCCATTCTGACAGGTGTGGGGTGATATCTCATTGTAGTTTTGATTTGTATTTCCCTGATGATCAGTGATGTTGAACATCTTTTCATGTGTCTGTTGGCCATCTGGATATCTTTTTTTGGAAAAATATCTATTCATGTCTTCTGCCCATTTTCTAATTGGGTTATTCACTTTTTGGGTGTTGAGCTTTATAAGTTTTTTATATATTTTGGATACTAACCCTTTATCAGATATGTCCTTTGCTGTGCAGAAGCTTTTAATTTTGATGAAGTCCCAATAATTTATTTTTGCTTTTGTTTCCCTTGCACATATCTGGAAAAATGTTGTTACAGCTGGGGTCAGAGAAATTACTGCTTGTACTCTCTTCTAGGATTTTTATGGTTTCAGGTCTCATATTTAGGACTAAATCCATTTTGAATTTATTTTTGTGTATGGTGTAAGAAAGTGGTCTAGTTTTATTCTTCTGCATGTTGCTGTCCAGTTTTGCCAACATCATTTGCTGAAGACACTGTCCTTTTCCATTGCATATTCATTCCTGCTTTGTTTAAGATTAACTGACCATACAGTTTTGGGTCCATTTCTGGCTTTTCTATTCCATTCCATTGATCTATGTGTCTATTTTTGTGCCACTACCATATGTTTGGATTATTACAGCTTTGTAATGTAACTTGAAGTCAGAAATTATGATGCCTCCAGTTTTGTTTCTCTTTTTCAAGGTTGCTTTGGCCATTCTAGGTCTTTTGTGGTTCCATAAAAACTTCAGGATTATTTGTTCTAGATCTGTGAAAAATGCTGGTGGTATTTCGATAGGGACTGCATTAACTCTGTAGATTTCTTTGAGTAGTAGAGACATTTAAACAATATTTGTTCTTCCAATTCATGAGCATGGGATGTCTTTCTATTTCTTTTTGTCATCTTCAATTCCTTTTACCAGTGTTTTATGATTTTCAGAGTACAGGTCTTTCACCTTTTTAGTTAGGTTTGTTTCTAGGTATCATTGTTTTTGGTGAGATTATAAATGGGATTGATTCCTTAATTTCTGTTTCTCCTGATTCATTATTGTTGTATTGAAATAAACAGATTTCTTTATGTTGATTTTGCATCCTATTATCTAACTGAGATCATTTATCAGTTATAGCAGGGTTGTTGTTTTTTTTTTTTGTGGAATATTTCAGGTTTCCTATATGTAGTATCATGCCATCTGCTAACCATGAAAGTTTTATTTCTTCCTTGCTGATTTGGATACCTTTTATTTCTTTTTCTTTTCCGATTGTTATGACTAGGACTTCCAGTGCTATGTTAAAAAACAGTGGTGAGAATGGATATTCTTGTCTTGTTCCTGACTATAGAGGAAAACCTCTCAGTTTTTCCCTATTTAGGATGATACTAGCTGTGGGTTTTCATATATGCACTTTGTTATGTTGAAGTATGTTTCCCCTATCCATATTTTGTTGAGGGCTTTTATCATGAATGGATGTTGTACTTTGTCAAATGCTTTCTCTGCATCTACTAAAATTATCATATGGTTTTTATCCTTTCTTTTATTAATGTGGTGTGTTACATTGATTTATTTGTGAATATTGAACCACAGTTGCAACCCAGGAATAAATCCCACTTGATTGTGGTGAATGGCTTTTTAAATGAACTCTTGGATTCAGTTGGCCAGTATTTTATTGAGAATTTTTGCATCCATGTTCATCAGGGATATTGGCCTATACTTCTCTTTTTTAGTGATGTGTTTGGTATCAGGGTAATGCTGGCCTCATAGAATGAATTTGAAAGTTTTCCTTCCTTTTCTCTTTTTTTAGAAGTTTTAATAGATAATAACTCTTCTTTGAAAGGTTAGTAGAATTTGCCTGTGAAATCATCTGGGTCCAGACTTTTGTTTGTTGGGAGTTTTTTTGATTACTGACGCAATTTCTTTCCTGGTTATCAGTATGTTCAAGTTTTCTATTTTTCCTCTTTCGATTTTGGTAGTTTGTATGGTTCTAGGAATTTATCCATTTCTTCTATGTTGTCCAATTTGTTGGCTGATAGTTTTTCCCAATACTCTCATAATTCTTTGTATTTTTGTGGTGTTGGTTGTTATTTCTTCTCTCTTGTTTGTGATTTTATTTATTTATGTCCTTTCTCTTTTGTTTTTGATAAGTCTAGCTAGAGGTTTACCAATTTTATTATTTTTTTCAAAGAAACCACTCTTGCAAACCAGGAATAAATCTCATGGTGAATGATATGGTTTCATTGATATGTTCTATTGGTTTCACTGATATGTTTTATTGTTTTTTAGTTTCTGTATTATTTATTTCTGTTCTAATCTTTATTATTTCTTTCCTTCTTCTGGCTTTAGGCTTCATTGTTGTTCTTTTTCTAGCTCCTTTAAATGTAAGTTTAGGTTGTTTATTTGAGGTTTTTATTGCGTCTTGAGGTAAGCCTGTACTGATATAAACTTCCCTCTTAGGACTGTTTTTGCTGCATCCCAAAGGTTTTGGATTGCTGTGTTTCCATTTTTATTTGTTTACATTTATTTTTTAAAATTTGTTCTTTTATTTCCTGGTTAACCCATTTGTTGTTTAGTAGTATGTTGTTTAACCTCCATGTATTTGTGGTCTTTTCAAATTTTGTCTGTGGTTGACTTCTAGTTTCATAGCATGTGGTCAGAAAAGACACATGGTATGGCTTAATATTTTTGTACTTGTTAAGGCCTGTTTTATGACCTAATATGTGATCTATTCTAGAGAATATTGCATGTTCATGTAAAGAATGTGTATTCTGCTATTTTAGGATGGAATGCTCTGAATATATCTGTTAAGTCCATCTGACCTATGTGTCTTTCTAAGCCATTGTTTCCTTTTTGATTTTCTGTTTAGATGATGTGTCCATTGATGTAAGTGGGGTGATAATGTCCCCTATTATTATTGTGAAATTATCAATTAGTTATTTATGTTTGTTATTGATTGTTTTATATAGTTGGGTGATCTGATGTCAAGTGCATAAATATTTATAATTGTTATGACATTTTGTTGGATTGTTCCCTTTATTATGATATAGTGCCCTTCTTTGTCTCTTGTTACAGTCTTTGTTTTAAAGTCTACTTTGTCCTATATAAGTATTGCTATTGCAGCTTTCTTTTGACATTCATTTGGATGATAAATATTTCTCCACCGCTCCCTTTCAATCTGCAGGTGTTTAGGTCTAAAAGGAATCTCTTGTAGGAGGCATATAGACGGGTCTTCTTTTTTTCATCCATTCCAACACCGTATGTCTTTTTATTCGAGTGTTTAGTCCTTTTACATTCAAAGTAATTATTGATAGATATATATTTAGTGCCATTTTATTACCTGTGTTGTCATTGTTTTTGGATATTTTCTCTGATCCGTTCTTATCTTTGTCACTTACCTCTCTCCTTTGCACTCAAAGTGTCCCTTTTTAACATTTCTTGCAGGGCTGTTTTAGTGGTCATGAACTCTTTTAGTTTTTGTTTGTCTGGTAAACTCTTGCTTTCTCCTGTTATTCTGAATGGTAGCCTTGCTGAATAGAGTATTCTTGGCTGCAGATTTTTCCCATTCAGCACTTTGAATATATCATGCCACTCTCCCTTTTATCTTGTCAAGTTTTTGTGGAGAGACCTGCAGCTAGTCTTATGAGTCTTCCTTTGTAATATAGGGACTTCTTTTGTTCTGTTACTTTTAAGATTATTTTCTTTATCAGTATATTTTTCAAATTTAATTACAATATGTCTTTTTTTAATTTTTTAAAATGCTTTTATTTATTTTTGAGACAGAGAGAGGCAGAGCATGAGTGGGTTAGGGGCAGAGAGAGAGGAAGACACAGAATCTGAAGCAGGCTCCAGGCTCTGAGCTGTCAGCACAGAGCTTGATGTGGGGCTCAAACTCACAGAGTGTGAGATCATGACCTGAGCTGAAGTTGGATGCTCAACCGACTGAGCCACCCAGGTGCCTCTAATTACAATATGTCTTGGTGTTGGCCTGCTTTTGTTGATTTTGATCTATGCCTCCTGGATTTGGATGTCTGTGTCCTTCCTCAGATTAGGGAAGTTTTCTGCTATTTCTTAAACTTAAATTTCTTCCCCTTTTTCTCTCTCTTCTTCTGCAACTCCTATAATATAAATGAAACATTTCATGGAGTCACTGAGTTCCCTAAGACTATTCTTGTGTTTCATAATTCTTCTTTATCTTTTATTGTTCACCTTACTTTCCATTATTTTATCTTCTAGGTCACTAATTTGTTCCTCTGCTTCTTCCATTCTTGTGTCATTGTATTAAGCCTATTTCCAATCTTATGTATGGCCCTCTTCCTTTTTGATTAATTCCTTAACTCTTTTATCTCTGTGATGGAGGTCTCACTGATGTCTTCTATTCTTTTCTCAAGCCCAGTGAGTATTCTCATGATTATTGCTTTAAGTTCTCCATCAGTCATGTTACTTATATCTGTTTTGTTCATATCTGGCTATGGCCTTATCTTGTTCTTTCATTTGGGATAAATTCCTCCATCTTTGCATTTTGTCTAAGGCTCTGCCTTCTTCTGTGTGCTAGAAAAACTGATTATATCTTCTGCTCCTGAAACTAATGGCTTTATAAAGAAGAGGTCCTGTAGTGCCCAGGGCCTGGAGCTTCAGGGAGTATCTCTGTGTGTGCTATGCTTTTATCTTCTGGCTACTCTTTCCTTCAGGTCAGTCATCTGCAGAGGCTCTCCTTGCCTGCAATGGGCAGTGTTTTGTCCCTGACCTGAATGTACGAGTTTTAACCAGGTGTGCTCTGGTCTGCTTATGAAATGAGACCTGATACTACCTCCACCAGGACTGAGGCCCTGAAAAGAACTCTTTGGTTGGGAGATGTGGTATGGGCAGGGGTTTGTGCTGGTCTTCTGGGGGAAAGGCCCACCATACTGGGACTGAGGCAAGCTTGCCAAAGAAGGGCACTCCTGCCAGAGCACAGGGAGTGGGGCTTGTGTAAGGAAGTTAGGCAGACAATGTTGGTGCTGCACTCCTTCCTACAGGTGGCTCTGCATTTATGCCAAGGGGTGGGGAGAAAAATGACTCCAGCCAGCTCCTTTGTTCACAGAAAGGCATGTCTGTGAATGCTGTCTCTCAAGGATGTGCTCTGAGAAGAGCAAATAATCTCTCTGTGTGCTCCAGGCATTCTTCAGACCACTGTTTCCATGCTGTCTGCCCCTGAATTGTTTGTATACTTTCTCTCCAGGAGCAGCACAGTGCCCTCTGGGCTCTATCCCAGCCAAGCCTGCTGACCTTTAAAACTTTAGGCTTTAAGACCTGCTTTTGCAAGAATTCATGAAATTCAGCCCCTTTTGTTTTCCAAGCTGATGGCTTTGGGGAAATATTCTCCGTGGGCATTCCTCTGTGCACTCCTCTCTTTCTTGCCCTTCTCCCTGACCACAGCTTCTTTCCTCTGCAGCATTAATGATCCATTTCTGCCCTAAACCATGTCTTCATACTTCCCACCTTCTTCAGTGTGGCTTCTTCTGTCCCTTTAGTTGCAGAGTTTGTTCTGTCAGTTCTTAGGTCTATTTCTGGGTTATTTAGGATAATTTCATAGCAATCTAGTTGTATTCCTGGGACAAGGGGAGCTTAGGGTCCTCTTACTCCATTGTCATCTTCTTATCAGACTTCTCATAAAAACTTTAGAATCCATTTGTTGCTATCCATAAAATAACTTCTTGGGATTTTGATTGGGATTGCATTGGATCTACAGATCATGTTGAGAACAACTGATATCTTGACAATATTTAGTCTTTATATTCTTGAATATGGAATATCTCTGCATTTATTTAGTTCTTCTTTGATTTCATTCATCAGAATTTTGTAGTTTTCATACAGACTTAAATAGGCATGTACCTTTATATTTATAGCAGCATTATCAACAATAGCCAAACTGTGGAGAGAACCCAAAATGCCCATTGACTGATGAATGGATAAAGATGTGGTATATATATATATATATATATATATATATATATATATACATACACTGGAATATTACTCAGCCATAAAAAAGAATGAAATCTTGCCATTTGCACCATGGTTGGAGTTAGAGTATATTATGCTAAGGGAAATAAGTCAGTCAGAGAAAGACAAATACCACATGACTTCACTCATATGTGGAATTTAAGAAACAAAATAGATGAACATATGGAGGGCGGGAAGAGAGAGAGAAATAAACCATGAAAGACTCTTAAAGATTGAGGGTTGATGGGGGGGGGGGGATGGGCTAAATGGGTGATAGGTGTTAAGGAAGGCACTTGTTATGATGAACACTGAGTAGTGTATGTAATTGATGAATAACTGAATTCTACTCCTGAAACCAATATTGCACTGTATGTTAACTAACTAGAATTTAAATAAAAATTTGAAAAAAAGTTTTTTGTAGTTTTCTTCATATAGGTCTTATACATGTTTTGTTGGGTTTATAACTAAGTATTTAATTTTGGAGGGTGCTAATGTAAAAGGTTTGTGAATGTCACTTGCTCATTATAAGTATATAGGAAAGCAAATGACTTTTGTATATCAACTTTGTACCCTGCACCCTTGCTATAATTGATAAGTTCCAGCAGGGTTTTTTAGTCATTTCTACATAGATGATCTTTTATATAGATGATCATGTCATCTATGAACAAAGATAGCTTTATGTGTTTCCTTCCCAACTGGTGTATTTTTTCTTTCCTTAGTGCATTAGCAAGGACTTCCAGGGCAATGTTGAAAAGGAGTAGTGAGAGGGGACATCCTTGCCTTGTACTATATCTTAGTGGGAAAGCTTCAAGTTTCTTACCATAAGTATGATGCTACCTGTAGATTTTTTATAGTCTTTATCAAGTTGAGAAAGTTTCCCTCTACTCATACTTTACTGAGAGGTTTTTTTTTTTTTTAATTGAAATTGGACGTTGGATTTTATTAAAGGCTTTTTCTTAATCTATTGATATGATCATGTGATTTTTTTTTCATTTCGCTTGTGTGATAAATTATATTAATTGATTTTTGAATGTTGAACCAGCCTTGCATACCTGGATAAATCCCATTTGGTCATGGTGTATATGTGGGATTCTATTTGATAATATTTTGTTGAGGATTTTTGCATCTATGTTCATGAAAGATCTTGGTCTATAGTTTTCCTCCCTTCTAATGTCTGTCTATTTTGAGTATTAGTGTAATTCTGGCCTCATAGAGTGAGTCAGGAAAGATCCCCTCTGCTTGTAACTTCTGAAAGAGATTGTGGAGAATTTATATCATTTCTTCCCTAAATGTTTGGTAGGATTCACCAGTGAACCCATCTGGATTTGTTGCTCTCTATTAGGCAATGTTGTTGATTCAATGTCTTTAGTGGATATAGCCTATTCAGACTTTCTTTTTGTGTGAATTTTGGCAGATTGTGTTTTTCAAGGAATTGGTCCCTTTTTCTAGGTTATCAAATTTGTGGGCATAAAGTTGCTCATAGTATTATCCTTTTAATTTCCATGGGACCTATAATGATGCTCCTCTTTCATTTTGGATATTAGTAGTTTGTGTCCTCTTTTTATTTTTATTTATTTATATTTTTAGTTAGCCTGGCTAAGAGCTTATCAGTTTTATCAATCTTCTCAAAGAACCAGATTTTGGTTTGGCTGAGTTTTCTTTATTTACAATAGCCAAATTATGGAAGCAGTCCTAGTGTCCATCAATATATGAATGGATAAAGAAGATGTGTTATATATATATATATATATATATATATATATATATATGCAATAGAATATTATTCAGCCATAAAAAAGAATGAACTCTTGCCATTTGTAATGACATGGATGGAGCTAGAGAGTATAACTCTAAGTGAAATAAGTCAGTCAGAGAAAGACAAATACCATATGATTTCACTTATATGTGAATTTAAGAAACAAACAAACAAAAAAAAAACAAGCAGAGAGAGAGAGAGAGAGAGAGAGAGAGGATGGAGATAGCCAAGAAACAGACTCAACTACAGAGAACAAACTGATGATTACCAAAGGGGAGGAGGGTAGGGGAATGGGTTAAATAGATGATGAAGATTAAGGAGAACACTGGTTGTGATGAGCACCAGGTGTTGTATGTAGGTACTGAGTCACTATATTGTATACCGGAAACGAATATAACACTGTATGTTAACTATACTGGAATGAAAATAAAGTTGAAAAAGGAAAAAGAAAAAATTTCATTGATTTCTGCTCTAATTCTTATTCTTTCTTTTCTTCTGTTGATTTTGGATTTTATTTTCTCTCCTTTTTTAAGTTCCTAAGGTAAAAATTTATATTACTGATTTATATCTTTCTTCTTTTCTAAAATATGCATTCAATGCTATACATTTTGCTCTAAGCACTGTTTTCACTGCATCCTACAGATTTTGATAATTTATGTTTTTACTTTCATTTAGTTCAAAATATTTTAAAATTTATCCTGAGATTTCTTCATTTAGTTCAAAATATTTTAAAATTTATCCTAAATAACCCACGTGTTATTTAGAAGCCTGTTGTTTAACTTCCACATTTTTGAGGGTATTTCAGCTACCTTTCTGCTTTTGATTTGTAGTTTAATTCTACTGTGGCCGAGGAGCAGAAATTGTATGATTTCTACTCTTATAAAATTATTAAGGTGTGTTTTATGGCTTAGAATGTGGTCTGTCTTGGTGAATTTTCTATGTGAACTTGATAAAAGTATGTGTTCTTCTGTAGTTGGATGAAGTAGTTTATAATGTCAGTTATATCTAGTTGACTGATGGTGTCGTAGAGTTCAACAATGCTCTTTCTGATCTCCTGCCAGCTGGATCTGTCCATTTCTGAGAGAGGGGGTTAAAGTTTCCAACTGTCATAGTGGATTCATCTATTTCTCCTTGCATTTCTACTAGTTTTTGCCTCACACAGCCTGTTAGGCACATACACATTAGTAATTGTTATGTTTTCCTAGAGAGTTCCCCTCCTTATCACTATGTACTGCTTTTCTTTATTCCTGATAACTTTTCCTACTTTGAAGTCTGTTTTGTCTGAATTTAGGATAGCTACTCCTGCTTGCTTTTGATTAGTGTTAGCATGGTATATTTTTCTTCATTCATTTACTTTTAATCTATGTATATCATTATATTTAAAATGGGTTTCTTGCAGACAAAGCATAGTTGGGTCATGTTTTTTGATCCACTTTGGCAATCTCTGTCTTTGGTTTGTTTGTTTGTTTGGCAATCTCTTTTAATTGGTATATTTAGATCATTGACATGGGTCTGTGATTTTGATGAGGGCTTGGCAGGTCTCAGTAGCAAACAGTCTTTTTTGGATATATTTCAGTGGTAAGCAAGATAATGCAAATAATCCACTTAGTACAGTGTCTAGGACATAACAAGTGCTCAATAAACATTAGGCATCATTGTTAGGATTATGATTTTTACTTGTCAGCCTCAAAATTTACCCCTTGGATGTTCTTTGTGGTGCCTTAGTGTGACTGAAGAAATTGCTGTTTATTACCCTGTCTTATTCTATTCATATATTGCCACTTCTAACACTCTGTTTCAAATTACATCAAAGTAAGCATTCATTTAGCTGACAACCTATCACAGGACATCTTTCCATGTAAAATGAACCAATTTATAGTCATTGCTGACAGCTGGTTTTTGAAGGAAAGGCCATTTTCCTTAGTTGATTGTGAAGAACAGTGATTAATTCAGCTCATCAGACTGCAGCAGCAAATGCTGAAAAGGGCCTCATTGTGTGAAGCCCCTCACCCCCAGTCTCTTGCAACCTACATTTCCAAATTTATCAGAATTTCCTGAGTCTAGGCTGGACTTCGGAGGTCACTTAATCTACCCTCCCACCTCCTACACTATTTTTAAAGACTTCTAAATAAAACTAGGGCCTGTTTTTCCTTGGCAATGGACCATCAGGAGAGGCGAATTTGGCAGTATCCATATTTTAGGATTCTGTGGATTTAAGAAAGGGGGCCCTGCCTCAAAAAGTGACTTGCCAGCTTCTGAAAGGGGACAAAGTTTGATGCTACAATTATAAGGAATGTTTAAAGAGAAATCCCATATGGTGAGGTTGGTTTTTCCCCCCTCTTGGCATCCAGTAGGAGAGGAGGTACATGGTAAGATGGAGTTGAAACATAAATTTGTTCCTATGATACCCAAGGGACTTTGGCTATAAGAGGCATTGCTGTAGCAGGAAAATATTTTGAGCTCCTCCTGATGGTCTCCTATGAGGAGAAAATGTGAAGACCATATTCAAAATGACCTCCAGGACCTCACTGTGGATGGACCTCCTGGTAGGAGACAGGACTCTTTTTTCAGGAGAACGGTGTGGGTAGAAAAGACCAGGAAAATGTCAGAGAAAGAAAAGAGAGAGAGCAAGAGTAGCGAGAGAAGGGACTTGCAAACCCAAATCCCTGTGGAATGGATGTAACTAGATGGATAAGAGAAATGTTGAACTGTGTTCTGGACCCTGTGATCAGCTGACCCTGGGGGCATTTCTTTCTAGCAGCAGGTAGACCTGTTCCCTGGACCATACATTGACATTGCTGACCAGACCTTCTCTGTGCAGATTCAATTTAGCCTGAAGCATCTGAACCAATCTGCAGAGCAGGGACCACCAGCAAGGGAAACATAGGTTGTGGAGAACTTCCCACCCCCCTCAAGCGGGACCTCCATTCAGCAGTTGGTCATGGAAGTCCAGCTCCTGTTAGCTGCAGACTCAGGCACTAGCCCCAGTGTTGAGAAAGCACTTGCCTTCATGAACATGTTGTCCTGGCTGGGAGGGAAAGTGAGAATGTAGACAACTGAGTTCCTTCATTTTGGTCCAGATAAGAATTTAGGAAGTGAACTTGCTTCGGAAGATCATTCACTTGTTTACCATGTCATTCATTGAAAGAGGGAAGAGTTGCGTCATCTTGGGGAGACAGTAAATTCATGTGGGTTAAACATGGATGTTCCAAACAGGTGCCACTTTTGTAAACCTGGTCAAAAAGTCAACTTTGAAAGGTTTTGGCCACCTGCAGTGGGAGGGTGAGATTTAGGGCAGATCTATTCCCCTTTAGGAAGCGACGGCTTCGACGTGTTCTGTGCTGCACATCTGCAATCTGTGAACATTGCAGGGGCTCAGATTTCCAGAGCAGTTGGCAAGAACTGTGCTCCATATTTCCCAGAGAACACACACTGCTGTGAAAGGAAGAAATAGTTAGTTTTCCTCCAGCCACTTCACTGTGAAGCAAGAGGCCATATCTCTAAGCAGCAGTCATCTCCACCGGAAACAGTAGAACCCTTCCTCAGGATGAATGAGAAACTCAACAAACGCCCCTGCCCCAGCTCACACGGCTGCCCTGTCCGTGGTCATTCTGGGGCATCACTGCCTGGAGGAACCATGGGCTCCACACAGAAGATGGCATCACTGGTGCAGGGGCATATTGGGCACTCAGGATTTGTGCCCAGGAGCACAGACCTAGCTGGGCAGGGTCAAAAAAGATCACATCCCACAACAGGGAGAGCAAAGCAACATCTTCCTATTAGTGTTCAACCCAACATGCTGGGAACGAGCAGTTTCATGCCTTTTTCTTGGTTTGTCAAAACATTAGAAAACTTTTTTAAGTTTATTTATTTATTTTGAGACTGACAGAGACAGCACAAGTGGGGAAGGGGCAGAGGGAGAGAGACAGAACCCCAAGCAAGCTCCATGCTGCCAATGCAGAGCCCAAGTGGGGCTCGAACTCATGAACTGCAAGATCATGACCTGAGCTGAAACCAAGAGTCAGACGCTTAACCCACTGAGCCACCCCGGTGCCTCTGTAAAGACATTTTTTAAAATGCTAACGTGACTGGAAGTAATTTTCCAAAACCCATGGATGAGGTAGTGTCAGTAACTCCTTGTCATGTTGTTACTTAGAGGACAGTTTGTTGCCTCAAGTGTAGCAGTGCTTAATAAGTAGGTCAAGGTGACTCAGGAACCAGGCCCAACACTGCATATAAAGCACCATCCTGCAGTTTACCCAGTGAATGTGGGGGAGTTGACCCTTGAATCATTTGCTTGATAGATTTTTTTTCTTTCTCTGGAAACAGGAAAAAGAATTTCTCCCTAAGCCTTAGGCAATAGGGCTCCGGCTCCTGCAGGAAGTCTCTTTCCTTTCCTTGTGCAGAAAACAAAGATGCATACATGCTCCCGGAGCACTGCGAACACAGCTCTGCTTTGAGCAGCAGCTGGGGCCCCGGATCACCTTCCCCTCCCCTGGGCTTGGCCCAGTGTAAATTGTCACAGCTTAGGGTTCATTTGTTTTTTACACAAGCTGCTCTGTAAGTGGGAAACAAAATCCACAAAATCTTATACTAAATCTCCACAGGAACCAGCTGGGTCAGTGTGCATTTGCACACAAACCTGTACACATCCCACATGACCCAGAAAGCCGGCGACCTAGCTGATTCATAAAGATTCTTCCTGGTAATGCTGTCAGTATCAGCATCGTGAGGTTTCAGTTTGTTACCCCAACACTCTTCAGTGCCTTCCTCAAGCTGGCAGACAGCACAGGGCCAGACATTGAGAACTTCCAGGGTAAGTCACAGCACTGCTGTGCCCTTCACCTTTTGTAGGCTGGGTGGACTCCCTAAAATAGTTTCCTCAGCCACTGGTCCTGCCCAGGACCTGACTGATTGCTCAGTTGGCCAACCACCTGAAGATCCCCAGCTGCCACTGAGGACGGAAGCCTCTAACACCTGCAAATGATCATCACTGATCACGGCATTTGTGACACTGTTGTGACACCTTCACGTCTCTTCTTGCATCCAAAGGGAGCTCAGAGGCCAGGAGAGAAGCCACCGGTTGTTTCTGGAAGTAGCCAGCCTGGTTTTCCGTTTTCCCCATTGAGTGTTTGCTAAAACAGCATCTTAAAATTGTCAAGAACTCTGCCATCATAGCTGCGGTTTGCCTGGAGTACCAACTAGGAAAGCAAAAAAGCTGAGGTGGGAATCTGTATGGGTGTCCACCCCAGCAGTCAAACCCCAGCACCTCCTGCTTTGTTTGTTTGTTTGTTAATATTTATTTTGAGATAGAGAGAAGGAATGAATGGAGGAGGGGCAGAGAGAGAGAGAGAGAGAGAGAGAGAGAGAGATTTCTAAGCAGGCTCCATGCTCTCAGCATAGAGCCTGTCATGGGTCTCAACCTCATGAATGGGTGAGATCATGCTGAAATTGCATGGCTAAGGGACTGAGCCACACAGCCTGCATTATTTAAATCACCTCATCTTTTCTATTTTCCCTACTCTCTTCCTCCCTTTTGAGGCTTTTTCTCTTAGCAGTAATCTCTAAACATCTCAGTTTTCAGGGTGATTTTGATTTTCTTTTGGTTTTAAGTAAACCTTTTAAAATTAAGCATAACATTCGTACAGAAAACCACAGTGCCCAGAGGGTTCAGCTTGAAGAATGTTCACAAAATGAGCAGATGACTATAGTAAGCACTCAGGTTAGGAAACAATATCAGCAGCATCCCAGAAGCCCGCTTTGTGCCCTTCCCGGTCTCTACACTCCCACCAGCGTAACCCCTACATGACCTCTGTTACTGAATATTGATTTTGCTTAGTTTTCAGTTTTACTTAAAGGGACCGGTGCAACAGTATCTCTGTGGGTTTCATCCATGTTGTTGAGCGTGGAATTGCTGAAGAGTACTCAAATTTGTGATTTTCTCTGAAAGAACACTTGAAGAATAACAAGTGGAAGAATAACTAACATGTGCAAAGGAACTTTAAAACCAGCTGGAGTGTGGACGGGAGATCTTAGAGACTTGCGAGCTGAGCTGATCTTGAAGAGCCCCCCAGCCCCTGCTCTGTCTGCTCTGAAATGTGGTCCCAGGACAGCCCCAACATCTGACGTCTTTTAATCCATGATATGATGATTTAAATTATGACAAATTAAATATCACTCATTTGCTTAAGTGAGTTTATGTATCAAGTTGTGTATACCTCATTTAAAGACAGTTCACCTGATATTTGGATTCAGAGTCAAGTGGATCAATTGAGAATCTAATTCCAAGAGATGTGGGGTCAGAACCAATCAACCAATGAATTAATCAACAGGCATTTGTAAGTGCCTCCTGTACTTTTCTTCATTCACCTCTGTCCACAGGCTTTGAACTAAGTCCTTCATTTTTTAAATATGCAAATGAGATTACTGTATCATAGAGATAAGGTGTAAACAATCATTTTATATACCATTGTTTTATATACAACTAAGAAGTAAAAAAATGCCCGAGATGGAGCGACTAATAGGAGACCTCCACATAAAATTAGGACACCAACATCCTTCTCTGTGTAAGATTAAGAGAAATAACTGTGCCATGCAGAAAGGTCAGTGAGAAAAGTACCCTGCCTCCATCTGGGTACATGGAGGAGAGAGAAAAATAAAACTTCCATGAGGATTTGAACCACAAACCAGGATTCTTTTTTTTTTTTTTATTTTTTTTTAACATTTATTTATTTTTGAGACAGAGAGAGACAGAGCATGAATGGGGGAGGGGCAGAGAGAGAGGGAGACACAGAATCAGAAGCAGGCTCCAGGCTCTGAGCCATCAGCCCAGAGCCTGACGCAGGGCTCGAACTCACGGACCGCGAGATTGTGACCTGAGCTGAAGTCGGACGCTTAACCGACTGAGCCACCCAGGCGCCCCACAAACCAGGATTCAGATCAGTTAGTGGATTGAATTCACACTAGCAAACATGGAATTCATTTTAAAGTGGCCTCTGTTTGGTCGTGCCCCAGGTTCTGACAGGAGCAAATGCAGGTATTCTCTGGAAGAAATCATACTTCCATTGCTGTGACTGCAGCAGTAAGATGCCATCCACTGTTAAGATGCTTCAAATTTCAGAGATCTTAGAATGCAAATCCATGACATATGGTAATAACAGTACTTCTTGGATTTGTGGTAGAGATCAAAGTGGAAACACAAACACTGTCTAGTACATAATAAGTTCAGTAAGTTGTAGTCACCACTGAGCAGAGTGTCCAGTCTTTCTGTATTTAGGTGTAATAGGTAACTTGGAGATCACCTGTAACTCTGGCCAGAAAGCAAAGTAAAAGCAGCAGTGGAGGACACCCGGGTGGCTCAGTCAGGAGAGTGTCCGACTCTTGATTTTGACTCAGGTCATGATCCCAGGGTTATAGGATCGAGCCCTGTGTCAGGCTCTCTTTTGGGTATGTAACCTGATTAAGATGCTCTCTCTCTCTCCCTCTGCCCCTCTCCTCCACTCATGCTTTCTCGCTTTCTCTAAAATAAAAGAAAAAAAGGTAGGAGCGGAGAAGCCGGAATGGCCAGAGAAGACTTCATGGGCAAGAGAGGTCTTGAGATTGGCTGTGAAAGGTTGAACAAGTAAAGGGAAGAGAATATTCCAGGCTGTGAAACAGAGTGAAGAAAGGTTTGGAGGTGCATATGAATGTGACATACAAAGGAGAAGGAAGGAGAGAAGCTGAAGGGGATGAGTCTAATGGGTACAGGTGTGAGGAGGAATGCACTAAGGTATCCTGAGCTGTGCTGCCATCTGGTAAGTGTGCTTTAGAGAACTGCATTAGGACAATGTGCTTGGAGGACTGGAAGGGACAGGCTGTCTAGGAGACTACTGCATTGATCCACACAAGTGGACAAAGAGAGCCCCTTGGCCAACAGAGTGGCTGTGGGATGGGGAAGAGAAAGAGTGTCTAAGAATAACAGGAGAATGAATGGGAAGGATTTCACTCTACTGATTTGATAGATGAAAGAGATAAGCAAGAGGGAGGCATTAACAATGAAGAGCATTCCCCTTTTCCCAGCATGGACCCTGAGCACAAAGCTGAGACAAGGGTCCTGTGGATTAAACTGAAACCCCTGGGGAGTGTGTCAAGTCTGTTTTTCCTGTCTCCTGGCCTACCTGAGTCCCTTTCTGCCCATGGTCCTTCTCTCTACTTTCCCCAGTCTCCAAATGACCTAATTTATAACCTCCTTCATTTTCTCACCTTCCCAAAGTCAGCTTAAACCTCACTCACCCAGACCATACCTTGGTTGAATCTTTGACAAAAATGGTTACAGGAGCCCCCAGTAGAAGACTGGTTCCCTTTATCTTTCTTTTATAGTATCATTGCTAAGTTCAGCCTCTCCAATAATTCTCTCCATTCTGGGATAGTTTATACCAGTGGGAATTGGCAGGGACATCCCCCACCCAGACAAAAACAGCTGAGAGCACAGGTGTCCCACTGGTATACCAGCAAAGTAACCACCACAAAGAACAGGAAATGTTTTGAATGCTTCCAGAACCTTCCAAATTCACCCTCACTACCCATACAAATAATCAACCATGAGACAAACAATCCAATGGAAAGTATCATGAAGCTGAATGAAAGGAAGCTGACAGGTCAATAATAATAATGAAAAGATGCAACCTAATAGTAACTGAAAATATAAATGTCCGATGTTACCAAGTCTTGGAGAGAATAAGGCTGGTGGGAACTTGTAAAAATTTGTCCCCCACTTTGGGGACAGATCTGTCACTTTCTACTAAAGGTGAAGATGGATATGGTGGAGGATCCAGTGATTCATCTACAGGCAAGGAGTCACAGCAAACAACCTGCTCAAAATGTTTGCAGTAGCAGCAAAGTGGCAACAAGCTGACCTCTCGCAGCAGCCGAATGAATCAGCTAGACTCTTCAGTCAATACGGCCATGAAAACGAGTGATTAGGTCTGGGTCAGCTTCAACAGTGTAATGTGGAAAGGTAAAATAAAGAGCCAAAGGATACAATAGATTATCATTTATGTACATTGCAAAAACACCCGGGAAACAGCAGCAGATGTTTATGAATACATATAATATGCAGTAAAAAGTACAAAGTCAGACCTCCCGCTACTGCGTGCTGCCTTCAGCACAATGTGGTCTCAGCATGTGGGGGTGTGGGGGCTGATATGATCCAAGGTGGAACTCTTGCTATATCCATCATGATTTATTTCTTCATTTAAAAAGAGAGATCTGCAATTACATAGTAAAATGTTGGCATATTTTTTAAATTTTAGTGGTGAGTATATGGATGCCTATAATGTTATTTTCTGTGTTCGAAAGTTTTCCTGAATTTTGAAAAAAATTAAACAATGAAGAATTGCAAAGAAATATGTCAAAGTGTCCCTGGAAATAAATTACGAGGTTTACAGCTGCTTGTGTCAGCATGAGAGGGGGTGTGTGATTCTTTTCTCTCTTTGGTTTTCCAAGTTTTGTGACTGTAGCGTTTTTATAATAAAAAACTACAGATGATTATTTCTATTTCTTTAAAAAGTGACTTTCTGGAAAAGAAAAAGGAATGGCAAGCTATGGCATAATTCTTGAGGCTTGCATCTTCGAATCAGTCTCTTAGCAAATAGGGGCCCCTTTGTAAGGTACGATTAATAAAATCCACTGGGGAGGGCATTAGTGAGTTCTCTATCAGAGGGCGCATATCATACAAAGAGCACAGTGTTGCTAATTCTGACACCAATATTTCCGCAGGACTGAATTGATGGAAGCTTTCTGAATGTGTTATTTATGGTACCAAATGAAAAAGATCTTGTTCATCAGCCAGACTCTCCCCTGGAAAGGGGCAGACAGATTTGTATTCAGGTTCCTATGGCCCAATTTAAAACCAGTATCTTCACATGGTAACCAAATTAATTCAGCACTAATTCTGCTGAGTTAGATGCTGGGCTTATAGGAGAGGGCACATCAATCCACAGCTGCAAAGATTGGCCCCGTCTAGCTTCTGGGGTCACTAACCCATTTGAAATGTGTTTTTCTTTTCTTTCTTTCTTTTTAATGTTTTATTTATTTTTTGAGAGAGACAGAACGAGCAGGGGAGGGGACAGATGATCCCAAGCGGGCTCTGCTCTGACAGGGTGACAGCAGTGCATCCGATGTGGGGCTCGAACTCACGAATCATGAGATCATGACCTGATCAGTCAGATGCTCAACCAACTGAGCCACCCATTTGAAATGTAAATAAAGTTCCTCAAACCCTATTTCACAAGTCCTGGGAAAACCAGCATCCTTCCCATATTTGCAGGGAAGTGTGTGTGTGGGGGGGTGTTTTAAGATTCCTCCCAGTCACCTTTACCTTCTTGGTCTGGAATCGTCTCCCCAAATTACTGATTGTCTCACTGTGTTGTCCCTCTTGATCTTTCAGTGTCCCCACTGGGGGATACATCTCCCCTCAAGGTTTGAGGAAATGGGGTCACACAGGTGGCTATGTTACTGAACAACAAAACTTCCCCCAAATGACCATATATCCTCACTGATAATTAAAATCCTTGTTATCACAAGTCTTCCAGCTCTCTTTGCCACCTGTAACTTTTCACTGGCTTTTCCTTCTGGCAGAACCCTGGGTACCTCTTTGTTTCTTTACTCTTTTCCATCTGTCCACGTTTTTAAAAACTTTTTCCTAGTCTAGGGCCTCCTGGCCTTTCACTCTTGGGCTACCCTGAAGAAATGTGTTAAATGGAACACTTTTGTTCACGGCATCTCAATGCCATCCTTCTTGGCTTTGCCCCAAGAGCTATTTTTCCCCCCACAACAAGATGACACCCCAAAGGGTATTGTCAAAAAAAGAATTCTCCATGCTAAGTGCAATTCTGCCACAGAAGTTAAACTGTTGCCACCCACCCCACAGTGCTGCCACTGACCTCATCCCTTGATAATGTCATTTGGGAACTGTAAAATATCCTGAGCCATATTGTGTTAAGTGTGAAATAAGTGGTCAAAACAGTAAGTTTTGTAGGCATTGGTGTGGCATGTGGCAGAAAATTAGGGCATTATATGATCTAGTAAGAGATTATTTAAATTACGGAAATGATGGAAACAGAAGCCGAATTTTCAATAATAACATCTCTGAAATTGGGTTTTTGTACCCTCAGGCTGATTCACAGTCTGGGGGCAGTTTCCACTGGTCTAGAAGACGGAGGGCCCAGAGTAATCAGCTGCTTCTTGAGGGGAGGGGTGGGTGGGTCCCAACTCACTTCAGTCTGATTGCCAGGGACAGAGAGAGGGCTGTGTTTTCCTGCCTGAAGATGGGAATAAAAGAGCATTCTAGAAAGAAAAACCCGGGAGTCCTAGTCCAGCTGAGCAGGGAGCTAATATCCGAAGGCGGAGCTGGAACAAGAGCCACCTGTGCCAAACATGGCCTTCTATTAAAAAAAAAAAAGTTGAAAAACCGTAACTGAAAGAAGCAGAGGGCTTCTGACAGCGCCGATGCGGCCTTGAGTCTGTTTTTGAAGTGAACCAGCTGTGAGCAAGCATCGCCTAGCACAGCGCTCAGCCCACAGCAATTACTCACTCTGTTCAGTGGAAAAAGGATAACCAAACTCGGGAATCTAAGGAATAAATGATGATATAATTGATTACAGCTCTGAGCTCAAGATTTCCTGGGGCTTCACCCACGGCTGAGACGACTCTTGTCTCCCACGCAAACCTGGGGGGCATCACGTGGGCTGCATCCAAGACTTCCGGTTGCCTCCTAGAGCCCTGACCTGAGCTGGGACCGTTCCCTGGGAGTCAGGACGATGGGGGCTGCGGCTTTGGCTGAGGACCAGCGAAGTCCTAAGGCCCACAGCAGAAAGGGGACAAAAGGACCATCACTGCACTGAGGGTGGGAGGGGCAGAGCCTCTGTGTTCTGGTTTTCTTTCCTGCATTTGCCTCATTATGACAAGGAACTAGTTTTTCTTTTCCTTCTTTTTCTTCTTCTTTTTCTTCTTCTTTTTCTTTTTAAAATCTTTTATTTAAAAAAAAAATTTAACATTTATTCATTTTTTGAAAGACAGAGCATGAGCGGGGGAGGGGCAGAGAGAGAGGGAGACACAGAATCAAAAGCAATCTCCAGGCTCTGAACTGACAGTACAGAGCCCGATGCTGGGCTCCAACTCAAACCGTGAGACCATGACCTGAGCCGAAGTCCCACGCTTAATGGACTGAGCCAACAGAACTGTGCCCCAGAGCTAGTTTTTCTCAATCTCTCCTCCACTCATAGTTTCTGGACAACCCTGGGGTGGCCACAGCCAGGGTCTGGTGGAGGACAAGGGACCACTTCTGGGAATGAGGGGCTTCTAATCTGAAATGCTCTCTTGACAGCAATTAAAAGTTCCCTGGCCCTTGGAAGGGGTGTCCTAAGAAAGAAGGGTGGGGAGAAAGGACTATCAAGGCCTCATAATTTGGTCCTACCAATGACCCCAAGACCCAGTACAGAAGTGGATCCCTGTACAGCAGCCTTCCCTCTAAAGTGGCAGCCATGGGGGTCTGACACTTCTCAGTTGGGTTAAATGCCACTCCAAGTACTAATTACCCAGTATGGAGAAGTACAGTGAGTGTTTAAGGGGAGAAAAGTTATTCAGGACACAGAATTTCTATTTAAATTACTTTTGAGGACTCTTCAATGGTGTATTTCCACTGCCTGCTTTTCTCCTGTGGGGACAACTTTAGCTCTTATTTACATGTTCTTCCTATAAAACAAGGTGAAGCAGATGTGGGACTTGAAAGAATTAATCATTTAGCATTGGGCACACCATTTTACAGCAAAGACGCCATTCCCAGCTGGTCTGATGCTGGCACAACTGTAATTGGTGAAAGTGCCTCTCACTGTCTGCTGACTCCTTCCTGTGAGTTGTCTGTGTCCATTTCACGTCTGCTGACCCCTGAAGGAGACACGGAGAGCAGGGGAAAAGTTAGTGATGCATACCATGGGAACAAGATGTGTATTCCAACATCCCAGCTGAACTAATAATTTGCTAGTCAATCTGCAATGAAGTTTAGCCTAAAATAAGCCTGCTATCAGAATTAACTGTTAGAAAATATGACAGGGAAGATGGCACATTTGACCTCGAGCTTCTTGTGACAAGAGTGTGTGTCATCCCCAAGTCACAGAAATGGCCCCTAAGTGGTATTGCATAAAACCACTAATGTTTTGCAGGTGGATACCACTTAACATGTACGCATACCTGTGGTCTCTTGCCTAAAAACTGTATGCTAAGATACCTGTGGTCAAAAATCACTTCTGAAACATCTTTCATCCTTAGCAGAGTATTGAATTGAAATTTGCTTATTTTGTGGACGCTTACTACATGTACTCTAGCAAATCATTGACTCAGCAAATCACTAACAGGATTGGAAACAGAAACCAAACTAGTCTTACCGCCATCCCTGGTACAGGTTTGCAGTAAATAATAAAATATTTGCTGAGTGGAATATATACACTAATTATCCTAGAGTTAAAAACATTTTAGGAGATAAGCTTTACTATGGAAAATTTCATAAAATTTTCATAAATACTAAGAAGAAAAACAGTATAGTATAAGAGATCCCCATGATCCAGTAGCCATCTTTTTTTTTTTAATTTTTTTAATGTTTATTTATTTTTGAGAGAGAGAGAGACAGAGCATGAACGGGGGAGGGTCAGAGAGAGAGGGAGACACAGAATCTGAAGCAGGCTCCAGGCTCTGAGCTGTCAGCACAGAGCCCGACGCGGGGCTCAAACCCACGAACCGTGAGATCATGACCTGAGCCGAAGTCGGACGCCCAACCGACTGAGCCACCCAGGCACCCCGATCCAGTAGCCATCTTAATGAATATCAACTCCTGCCCAATGTCTTTTCATCTAGACACCCCCTCTGGAATATTTTGAAGCAAATCTCAGATATCACATTATTTTGTCTATAAATATTTCAGTATTACTCTCTAAAATAGTAAAACTCCTTAAATTTTATTTTTATGAGTTTATTTTTATTTTTATTTTTTAAAGAAAGAGAACACAAGTGGGGGAGGGGCAGGCACAGAGAGGGAGACACAGAATCTGAAGCGGGCTCCAGGCTGTGAGCTGTCTGTGCAAAGCCCGATTCAGGGCTTGAACCCACAAGCCATGAGATCATGACCTGAGCCAAAGTCAGATGCTTAATCGACTGAACTACCCAGGCCCTCCTAAAATAGTAAAACTCTTAAAACAAAACCATAATACCAATATCATACCTAAAAAAATTAACAATTACTTAATATCATCAAATACACATTGATTTTTAAAATTTTGCTATCTCATACATTTTTTAATGGTTTTTTCAAATCAGGATCCAAAGAAATTTAAATTGTTCCAATTAGTTGATGTGCCTCTTACATCTCTTTTAATCTGTAATCGCTCTTTTTCTTTCCTGGCCCTTTTGGAATATACGTATTGAAGAAATCAAATTATTTATTCAGTAGGACCTGGATTTTGCTAATTGCATACATGTGGTGTCTTTAGCATGTCTCTCTGTCCTCTGGCTTTCTGATAGTTAGATCCTGGGTTCTTTTGGTTTTGGTTTTGGTTTTTGGTCAAGAATACTTCACAGATGGTGTTGTGTACCTCAACTGGGAACCACAGAATGCTTGGTTATTCATGCCTAGCTTATGTCATTATAGATTGCAGGATGGTGATTTTTCTGATTTTTAAATCATGTTTTCCTTCGTTTTGTTTGCTGGAATGCTTCTACAAGAGAAACTTTTCCTCATCAACTATTTGATTCTCTTAGATGTAGTTCATGTAGGAAAGGCCAGATAAGTGCTTCATGCTTTCCCCTTACTTACTGGTTTTCAAAATATTAAGTTGGTTTCCTGGTATCTTCCAGCCAGCCAATTGGTGTAGTTGTTGTTGCTGCTGCTTCTGGGTGAGGGTGAGAAAGAACAGAGGTTTGAACATAGAGATGTGTTATAGTGCATCATTGCTTTTGTTCCTACTGATGCCCAAATGGTCACATCATCAAAGAGTGGCAGCCTCAGAGATATAGCATTAACGATGCCTTCCATTTGTAAAGCAATGAAGTTATGTGCGGCTGTGTAGATGTTATCTGTATCTGGGGGATATAGCTGTGGTTCATTAATTCTCATTGCTGTATAATTTTTCATTATGTGAATATATCACAATTCATTCAACCAATTAAAATTTGAACGGTTTCTACTTCTTTGCTATTATAAATAATGCTTCTATGAACATCTTTTCTCCTAAAGCACATAAGCAGGAGCCTCCTGAGCAGTGCTACATAGCTTTTCCACATCACGGCACATGCAGGAAATGATAGTCTGTGTCACACCTGTGGGTCACCTAAGGTCATATGGGGTTGCCTGTAGGGGCTTGGTGAAAAAAATTCATTACAGTTTTCCTGTATTTTCTGATTACGATGTGTAATTCTCTCTTCTTCTGAATTTGTCCTTCTTTTTACTCTTTCCCTATCTTCACCACCAGCATTTCGGATCACAGGTGGGATGTTAGGTACAGAGCATTCTAAGCCAGTGTTTCTTAAAATGTAAACTGTGAGTCTCGAGGAACACTACACTACACAGTCACTGGCTCATGGGAAAGGGACAGATGTAACCTCGTTCATGCCAACTGCAAGCTAAGTGGCATCAGTTTCAAGGATGAACAAAGCTCCACGGGGGTGCAAGTGAAGAACAGCGGGAGAGGAGTGGGTTATCATATGACACATACTTCTGTAGCAGTTGCTGTAGCAGCTTATTCATGTTGGGAGTAGCTATTGGTTTCAGTAAAACAAAGTCATTTGGGAGTGCCTGGGTGGCTCATTCAGTTAAGTGTCTGACTTCAGCTCAGGTCATGATCTTGCCCTTCATGAGTTTGAGCCCCATGTCGGGCTCTGTGCTGACAGCTTGGAGCCTAGAACCTGCCTTAGATTCTGTCTCTGTCTCTCTGCCCCTCCCAACTCACACTCTGTCACTCTCTCTCAAAAAAGTAAATATTAAAAAATGTCATTTGCTGGGGCGCCTAGGTGGCTCAGTCGGTTAAGTGGCTGACTTCAGCTCAGGTCATGATCTCGTGATCTGTGGGTTCAAGCCCCGTGACAGGATCTGTGCTGACAGCTCAGAGCCTGGAGCCTGCTTCCAATTCTGTGTCTCCTTCTCTCTCTGCCCCTCCCCTGCTTGCTCTCTGTCTCTCTCTTAAAAATGGTAAACATTAAAAAAATTTTTTTAATTAAAAAGTCATTTGCCTGTCACCTTAAATTAATTTTGACAACTTCATTGGTTTTGTTTGTACTGAATGTATAAATTGACTTTAGTTTCATAGCTATAGGACTATACAAGGAACATTCTTTTTTTTTTTTTTTCAACGTTTATTTGTTTTTGGGACAGAGAGAGACAGAGCATGAACGGGGGAGGGACAGAGAGAGAGGGAGACACAGAATCGGAAACAGGCTCCAGGCTCTGAGCCATCAGCCCAGAGCCTGACGCGGGGCTCGAACTCACGGACCGCGAGATCGTTCGTGACCTGGCTGAAGTCGGACGCTTAACCGACTGCGCCACCCAGGCGCCCCTATACAAGGAACATTCTAATAAAACTATCAAAGTCCATATCCAGTTAGAATCTTTTTTTTTATTATTTAGAAGTTGATCATTACTCAAATTTGAAAGAAAGTGACCATAGTAGTCTACTCAACAGCCACTATCTCTCTCTTTCTGCTTCCTAACAGAACATTAATTTTGTTTAGGCATTCCACCTCTCCACGCAGCCATGCATTTAGGGAGGATTGGCACCTTCATCACCCCAAGGTCCTGATGGGTCTGAGACAATCAGAGGGACCTCATTTACCTTGGCCGGTGACTGGTTTAAACACAAACATGGGATGAGGTAATTTTGTCCAATAAGACCCAAGGGATAATTTGGTGGGGGGCTTTCAGGAATGATTTCTTCACTCTCAACAAGAGACAAGAGGAAGAGAAAGCTCCTTTCCTCTTTCTGGGAAAGAGTGGTGACCAGAAACATCACTTGAGAGTGCTACAGGCACCTTGTGAGCACATGGGCATAGTCAGCCCCAGGAGGAAGCCAGCACGCCAAGGTGGTAGGGCAGGAAGATTGAAATGACCCAAGTTTTGGCTAACCCTCTTACACTTTTGTATATGGAACCCTGTCTCCTGACTTCCTTTTTTTTTTTTTTTTTTTAATTTTTAAATGTTTATTTATTTTTGAGACAGAGAGAGACAGAGCATGAGTGGAGGAGGGGCAGAGAGAGAGAGAGGCAGACACAGAATCCGAGGCAGGTTCCAGGCTCTGAGCTGTCAGAACAGAGCCCAACATAGGGCTTGAACTCACGAGCTGTGAGATCATGACCTGAGCCGAAGTCGGATGCCCAACTGACTGAACCACCCAGGCTCCCCTTGACTTCCTGTTTTTTTTAATGTTAATTTATTTATTTAAATGTTTTTTATGTATTTTTGAGAGAGAGAGAGAGCATGAGCAAAAGCAGGGGAGGACAGAGAGAGAGGGGAACAGAAGATCTGAAGCAAACTCTGTGCTGACAGCAAGGAGCCCGATGTGGGGCTCAAACACACAAACTGTGAGATCATGACCTGAGTTGAAGTCGGATGCTTAACTGTGGTAACTAGATGCCCCTTAATTTATTTATTTTGAGAAAGAGAGGAATAGAGAGTGAGCAGGGGAGGGGCAGAGAGAGAGGAAGAAAGAATCCTAAGTAGGCTCTGCACGGTCAGCAAAGAACCGATGCAGGGCTTGAACTGATGAACCATGAGATCATGATCTGAGCTGAAACCAAGAGTCAGATGCTTAACCAACGGAGCCACCCAGGTGCCCCTCCTGGCTTCTTGTTTTAAGAGAGGATGTTTTCCCTGCTATTGCTCTATTGAGAGTGGGTTTCTATTACCTGCACCTACCCAGTACAGGGACCTGAGAGGATCACAGGAGGAGGGGCATGTGGGCCCTAGTACTGCTTGCTGTGGTCAGTGGCTTTGTTGGCCCTCCATCTTCCCCAGGCTGTGAGTGTGGGCAGGCCTATTATCAAAGCACCTGGTATAGTCCTGGCAGCCAGGGGTGCTCAATAGATAGTTGCATGAAGAGGGAATGAGTAATGGTTATAAGAGAAGGGACCTAACTGTGGACCACCTAGGATGCAGGCACATGAGGCGCTGCTATGTGCTCTTCAGCAGCACAACAGATGCTGAGTTTTCTTGCGCTATGCCTGTCTGAAGGAAGCCGCATCTAGGCATACGTTACTAAATAGTAGAAACCAGCTGAGGAGAGGCCCAGCACTGAATGGCAAGTGGTCGGCACAATGAAGGGCAAATTAGAACGATTAATAAGAATGCAATCAGAAACTCTGCAGGAATAATGGGGAATAATAGATCATAAATGAAGTATGGGATTGGCTCTGTGGTGTATTTCCAGCCCAGCAGGCAGCATGCTATATTCACGCTTCACATCAATAATAGTCGGAGAAAATAGATGTGATTTCACAAAACAATGGACCTAACTAAGCAGGCGTATTTAGTTCTCTGCAACGAGGAAAGAGGAAGCCACAGCTGACTAAAATAATTTGACACACTCCATTTCCAGCTGAAGATTGTAGAATGAGGCAAAAACAAATTTTTATCATTTTCATGTTAACTTGGTAAAATTGGCTTTTATTCCCTCAGTTGGGTGAGAATTGTGATAGAAGATGTTACAACTGTAACTAAAGGCATACAATTAGGCATTATAAGTACTGCCTAATAAGTTTCATAAAGTGGTAAGCAGTCAATTACTATTATAATTTTCTTTTTAGATAAAATATGCAAAGAGAATGGGTGAAGGTCATATTTATAGGCCTACAGACTCTGCAACTATACAGAAAACTCTAGTAGGGCCCAGAGATAAGATAATCAAACACAGAGTCTTGGCTTTCATGTGGGCTATGGAACAAAGTATGCCAAGAAGAAAACTCAAGCACTTCCTCTTCAAAATAACTAGGTTTTTAAATTTAAAAATAAGTGATGTAAGTAAGTTTGTACAAGAAACATTTCAAGATGTGCAGACAAGACTTTGGCAGGAAATCTGGATGACGATGGGCCCCAGAGCCTGTTAGAGATCATTTGTCCCCCATGCTCTGGAAGGAGGCAGGGTCCCCATGGTTAAGTGAGTGCAACTGGCTGAGGATGTGAGGTAGAACACTGCGGGTTCTACCATTGGTTAAAATTTGGGGCCTTGGAATCTTGATGTTCAAAAATTGTACCCCGGGAATGTACTGATTTTGAGTGTTGCCTGGGGGTTGGAAAAAATTACTTGACTCTAGTTAACAGAAAGAATCATGGTTAAGGGTCCAGAGCCTGGGGGTGCCTGGGTGGCTCAGTTGGTTAAGCGTCTGACTGTGTTTCTGCTCAGGTCATGATCTCACAGTTTCATGAGTTAGATCCCTGCATTGGTCTCTGTGCTGACCCTATGAAGCCTGCTTGGGATTCTCTCTCTTCCTCTCTCTCTCTCTCTGCCTTTCCCCCACTCACACTGTCTCTCAAAAAGTAACTTAAAAAAAAAGTTAAAACAAAACAAAAGGAATCCAGGGTCTGGAGCTGCTAGCCTGGGACTGAGCTTCCCTCTGCCAATGACCAGCCATGTGACTTTAGACACACTAAGTCGCTAAGCTCTCTATGCTTTGGTATCCCCTGGCCATGAGCTCATCCAAGAGCAGAGTTTAGGAAGTAGGTTCTGGAAGGTACCGCAGATTTCAGCAGGCCCAGAAGCCAATCCACCTCAGCCTTGCTTCAAACCCCTGGACACCCCTGTGAGGGGAAGGAGCCAAAGGGGCTTATGTGCTGAGAAGCTGGTCTCCCCAAACTAGTCTACACTAAAGTTTAGGTGCCTGCCACATTGGTAAAAGGCACCTTCTCTCAGCAAGCTGTTTCATGTTTTTTGTTTTTTGTTTTTTTGTTTTTTTTTTTGCTTTTGTTTTCTCCTTTAGTTGCCTAGTAAACATTTCTACTGGAAAATTCCAACCTTGCCTTGGATGAACTAAGAGGAAAAGCAACGTGTCCACACCCAGGCCAGCCTAGCCAGGGAGGGCAGAAGTCCACAGAGGACAGGCTTTGTCAACATGATGAAAGCTGCAGCTCCAGCTGGAAGTCTGAGGAGTCTGGAGAGGGTCATCAAGTGAGGTGGACACTGGGAGCATCGACAGTAGCCACAGCCTCTTTTCTTCTTTCTCCAACTCTTTCGTACTTATTGCTTTTTGTGCACAATCATAGCACTTATCACATAGATGTGTTTGCCTGACTTCTTGAAATATAGTGTCTCAGAGCAAAGGCTATCCCTGTTCATTTGAGTATCTCCAGTGCCTATGTTGTATTTAGTGTAAGATACATGCATGAAACCAAGTGGTGTGACCCTGAAGTGGGAGAGGGACTGCATGAGCAAAAGGACTGTCACTCTCTTCCTCCCAACTGGGAACCCCAACAAAGTGAGGAGAAAGGCATCTGAGGGAAGACAGAGGCATCATAGTGCAACCTTCCCGGAGAGTGATCAGGTACACAGCATCTGGTAGACCTCAGCAGGGGGATTAGAGTTATTAGCTTTTAAATTATTGTTATTTTGAAAAAGTTGAAAGAATGTTGTCATATACATGTTCCCAATGCCTTTGAGGCAGAAGATGGTGAAGATTGGGTGAGTTTGGCAGATGGTTCTGTTGGGAAGAGTTGGCAAGGGTGGGCACAAGACCAGAAGTACCTGTGGGTCTCCCCACAAGATGGCGCTCATCTCTTTTCTTAGTTCCTATCAATGAGAAACTTGTCATTTTTTAAATTGCTGCAGAACAATTAGGATGATGACTTATGTTTCCCATATTTGGCTTCATGCACCATCTTATCACCTGCTCTATAACTTTTTCGGCACTCTCGTGTTTTATTTCTCAGGGAACCTGGTCATACAGGTAGCCACAGGTGATACTGAAGTCTGGTGTGCCCTCAGAGAGCACAAGGCTGTTGCACCACATACAGAGCCTGGACCCTCAGGTAGCTTAAGCACAGATGTTTGTGGGTAATGACAAGGGTGACTGGTTAGAGTAACAAGCTTTTATTGGAAGCTGTGGTCTCAGCTGGTGGGACTACTCTTATTACCCTTTAGTGCTGCCAAGATGACCCCCTCACAGTGACCTGGCTACTGGAAACATGCCTGTTTTTTTTCTGCTCAAGAGTGTCAATTTACAAGAGAAAGATCTTTGCTCTTTGAACATCATGCATTTTTAAAGATGTGGACTGAGGGACTCCTGGATGGCCCAGTTGGTTGAGCATCTGACTTCAGCACAGGTCAAGATCTCATGGTTCATGGGTTCAGACCCTGCGTTGGGCTCTGTGCTGACAGCTGGGGGCCTGGAGCCTGCTTTAGATTCTGTGTGTGTCTCTCTCTTTCTGCACCTCCCTCACTTGTGCGCATGTGCACTCTCTCTCTCTCTCAAAAATAAATAAACATTAAAAAAAATTTTTTTTAATGCAGGCCAAACAACCCAACATAAACAATGAGGAAAATTCTTTTACTATCTCTTAAACTGTTATGCCATCCCTTTGGATATAAGGGGTGTGCTTATAGAATTGTTTTATTATCAGAGATAGTGTACATCATCAAGCTTCTTCCTTTCATATAATTTACAACTCCCCCCTGCCCCCTCATCAAGAGAACACTGTCCAGGCATTTCATATAACAATGAGACGAATTTGAAAGTTGCTACTCTGACCTTGATAGAGCTCTAGAATCTTTGGGTGAACCCCCATTTTCACCAGTTTTGAGAAAATTTGGGCTATCCTTCCTTCCGTCGTGCCGCAGGGCATGCTTTTGTGGTGCCGGAGGCGGGTGTCAGACTTGACAGAGCAATCTTATTCCATGTGAATCCTGCAGTGAGAATAATTCCCAATCTGAAAACATTCAAAACAGTGTACATATAGGCAACTTTTCCAAATGTCACCAACTAATGATAACAATCTGTCATTTTTCCTCACTGCCTTACACTAAATGTACCCTTACATTTCACTTAATCCTTTAGCAATCCCATGAAGCGGCCAGCAGATGGATTGCCTGCTCACTGTAGGAAGAAGGAAATGAAGATTCAGGAATGCCAAGTGATTTGGACAAGGCCACAAAACAGGTAAGTCTCAGAACTGGAGTAAAAACCTATACTGCCTTCAGACCCCCTCTTTCCCTTACATCCCCTGTTATTTCTAGGTGCCAGGAATGGTTCTAGATTTAGGAACACAGAAACAGGCACAATGGACCAAAATCTCTGTTTTTGTTTACATTCTAGTGGGGGAACATGAGTGAAGAAATGAGTGATAGCAATAGATGTTCTATAAAATGGTGACTAGGGTTTTGGAGAAAAAGCAAGCAGGGAAATGGGGAAAGCAGGATTGGAGGGGTGGAGTATAGTTCTAAACAGGGGACTCAGGTGACATGTGAACAGGGGCCTGAGAGTGGGAGGGGGTGGGTCATGCAAAGCTCTTGTGAACGTGTGCTCATCATTAATAGCTGAAATGATTTTTTCAGTGGAAGAAAATGTGATGCTTGCCAAAGTGCTCTGTAAGAAATACTCTTATAATAAATATTGGTGAATATTTTAAATGTTGTTTAATACAATGGCAGTAACACAATGGCATTTGTACATGTTATTCAACCTCAAAATCTTATTTTTAAATAATGAATCCTGTAGCATTCAACAACTTTTTAAAGGGGGTCTTTGGCTAATCCTTGGTTCTATTAACAAAAACCAAATGATATCTTAAACAGCATTTGTGATCATTTGACTTCCTTAATTGTCTGATTGACAAATCTTCCCAAACACTTAAGTAATTATTCTTAGAAAGATAACGAACACAATTTGGACACAGGATGAGTTTTACATTCTCTTAAAGTGTCAACATAAAATCATAACCTAGTCAACTATTTAACTGCACCTTTTATTTTATTTAAAATTTTTTTTAAGTTTGGGTTTTTAAAAAAATTTTCAAGTTAGTTAACATACAGTGTAGTCTTGGCTTCAGGAGTAGAACCTAGTGATTCATCTCTTACATATAACACCCAGTGCTCCTCCTGAAAGTGCCCTCCTTAATGCCCATCACCCATTTAGCTCATCCCCCCAACAAACCTCCCTTCCAGCAATCCTCAGTTTGTTCTCTGTATTTATGAGTCTCATATGGTTGTCTCCTTCTCTGTTTTTATCTTATTTTTCCTTCCGTTCCCCTATGTTTATCTGTTGTTTCTCAAATTCCACATATGAGTGAAATTATATGATATCTGTCTTTCTCTACTGACTTACTTCACTTTGCACATTTTAAATCAGAATTACAAGTTTGACCTGGCACTCCAGCACACAGAATCTTCTTAAACTTAACATATAAGAAAAATACCAAATTTTCAGTATTTATCATGTGTAGGGATATTAGGTAGGAAGTGTGAGCTAGAGGTCAAGATGATTTGTCCTGATGCCAACCTGAGCCTGGTTCCACACTTGCTGTATCAATGTCTTGCAGATAGCTGGGTAAACAGTCTGGCCCCCTACACTCAGTTGCATGTTACCAGATGTCTGTACCACATGACTGGATTTCACAATGCTATTTCTGGCTTAATTCTATTTTATTTCATTTATTCTATTTTACAGTTTATTTTGAGAGATAATGCAAGTGGGGGAGGGGCAGGGAGAGAGAGAGAGAGAGAGAGAGAAAGAGAGAGAGAGAGAGAGAGAGATCGAGAATGAATCCCAAGAAGGCTTTGAGCTGTTAGCACAGAGCCAGACACAGGGCTCGATCTCACAAACCGTGAGATCATGACCTGAGCCCAAACCAAGAGTCTGACACTTAACTGACTAAGCTACCCAGGCACTCCTGGCTTAATTCTATTTTAAATTCTCTTCATAGTCTACAAATCTGCCACAGCTCTAACTTACAGCTATTTAAATGATGGTGGATCAGATTTCCTGTCTCTGCAAGGCTTTGTCTGACCCAGATCAGTTTTGAAGTCAGGCCAGTGGAGAGACATGGGCTTGCGCAGAAGACAAAGGAGGAAGTGAATCAGAACGACCTGGAGAGATGCAGAGTGGCAAGGCTTGGAGACTATTTGGATATATGGGGGAGGAAGGGCGAGGACATAGCTAAATGGAGCCTCCAGCTCAAAGACAAATCCATCCACCACGTCTAGGATCAGTGATGCAGAGAGCTTGGGGCCAAGGGCTGCCGACAGTGTTCTTCAATCAAGTGTGAAGAGAGGAACCAGTCGAGGATGGGTGAGGGTGAGCCTCCCTGAGACCAAGCTCCTTGACACTTTTGAGAGGAGAAGGTCAAAGCTGGGAACCTCAGAAAGAAACAGTGAAAGGAAATGCAGGCAGGAGGGTAAGAAGGAACCTGGGCACTTCTGCACATTACAGCAAGGAGGCTGGAACACTTTTTCAAACAGGGTGTAGGGGAGCCAAGAGGAAGCCCTGGGACAAACATGAGGCTCAAAGCTAGACAGTGGAAGGCAGCCAGGCAGGGTCAGAGCTGCATAAATAACCGTGTGTGTGTGTGTGTGTGTGTGTGTGTGTGTGTGTGTGTGTGTGTAAGGAGAGTTCTGGATCAGACACAGCTTGCTGAATGTTGCCATGGCTCGTTCATCTCGTATGCCTTTGGGATACACAAGAGGAAACTGTACAAACAGAACATGTGCACATTTGAATAGCTGCATCCTCAGACATCCAGTGACATCATGGAACTGGAATTTCTTTCCCTCTGGAGGAGGTAGAAATAGCTGCAAAGGAATCTTTAGGAGGTGGTAGTTGTAATTTTCTACTTTATGGAGTAATTCTTGCCCCTTAAAGTACATAAAAAATAGTGATGTGGCAATGTAAATGAACGCTATTTTTTTAAAGCAAGAAGTTTCTTGAATGTGTCTTTGTTTTGCTATTCAAATCCAAGTCCCTGAGGGAAACCAATGTAAACACAAGTTCTGCGATACTCAACACATTTCTGTGGTCGCTCGGCAGAGACAGCACGGCTTCCCATTGACGGTTCCCATCGAGGGTGTGGGCACTCCACTTAACTTCTCTTCCCAGGTTTGCAACGAAAACATGCTGTTGGAATGCCTTACTTTGTCCAGACTCACAGCTGCATGCTCTTTGCTGGGTTGCACACTCACCTGCAGGACTTCCCACACAGATGGGCCTCTGAATGTTCTATCACTGCGTCCGGACACGGGAATATTTCAAAAGCGGAAGCCACTGGCATAATCACTCTTGCTCTGTTTCTAGAAGACAGTTGCCATCCACACAGAAAATTATAGTTTCTACCCATGTGGGTTTGGAATTTGGACAACAAGTTATTTTGTTCTGGAAACATTTTATCATAGCTTAGAATTATGACCTCTTGTGTAGTTCTGATTTCTCTCTGCCACGTTACCAGGATGCACAGAAGGCACAGTGAGAGGAAAGCTCTGAGTTTGCTGCTTGCGAAACTCAAAAGCCACATTAGGAGTGAGGCAGTCATCTGAGCCAGCATCTTGTCTGGAAATAATTATGCCTTGTGAACAAAGCTGTGGAAATCTACAGTGTACAAAATATAACATCCAAACCTAATGAAGGGAGCAAAATTCCCCTACGTTTTGGACACAGGTGTGTGGAAGACTCGTGGGACATAAAAAGCAGGTTTTTACCCGTGACCCACTGCTTCAATTAGAAACCTTAGACTCAAAGTCATGTTTGTTACCTTATTAAATATTGACAGATTTATGAGTAGGGGAGCTTCAGAAAAAAAAAACTGAAGAATTATCTTTTATTGTGCAGTTTGAAACCATAATTCTCACAGTATGAAAACCATTTGAGATTATTCTAGTATGTTACTTCTGTCTATACAGGGAACATGTGACTAAAAAAAAAAGTTGACTTTGCAAACCCCATTAGTTAGTTGGGAAATTGAGACACAAAAGAAGCATGGGGTTCCTCATTTGGTCTGGACTCAGTTCCTTTTCCAAATCGAAGAAAATGTACCATATTGCTGACTTGGTGAGAAGTTTTGATTTTAACGCGTGCCGTGTTTGGGGTTGTGGGAAGTTCAGGATCAGGGAGTATGTCCTATTTCTACTATTCAACTCCTCTCTTCTTTCCATTCTGCCCAGCAAAGGGACCAGAGTTTACAGCCCCAGCCCAGTGGGGGTGGGGGGGGGTTCTATTTTCAAAGAACAAGCCCAGAAGCATCTTTAATTTGAGTTGCACATGAAACTAGGTTCTGATAAAATCACAAGCCTTAGAAGTGAGATGGGAAATTTTTAGTTTTTCCTGATTTTGCTCCTGCCATCATTGCATTTGAGAATGCAAATGCATAAGAAACTGGGGTGGTGGTAGTGGTGGTGGGTGCCAGGGTCTGGGGTGAGAGGAGAATGGGGAGTTAGTGTTTAATGGGTACAGTTTCTATTTTGTAAGATGAGAAGTGCTCTGGAGGTGAATATGGTGATGGCAGTACAATATATGAATGTTCTTAAGGCCCCTAGATTATCTGCACACTTAAAAATGGTTAAAAGATATATTTTACTGAAATTAAAAATAAATTTAGGGGCGGATGGGTGGCCCAGTGGTTGAGCATCTGACTTCAGCTCAGGTCATGATCTCGCGGTTTGTGAGTTCCAGCCCCAAGTCAGGCTCTGTGCTGACAGCTCAGAGCCTGGAGTCTTCTTTAGATTCTGTGTTTCCGAGCCTAAATGTCCATCAACTGATGAATGGATAAAGAAATTGTGGTTTATATACACTATGGAATACTACGTGGCAATGAGAAAAAATGAAATATGGCCTTTTGTAGCAACGTGGATGGAACTGGAGAGTGTGATGCTAAGTGAAATAAGCCATACAGAGAAAGACAGATACCATATGGTTTCACTCTTATGTGGATCCTGAGAAACTTAACAGGAACCCATGGGGGAGGGGAAGGAAAAAAAAAAAAAAAGAGGTTAGAGTGGGAGAGAGCCAAAGCATAAGAGACTGTTGAGAACTGAGAGCAAACTGAGGGTTGATGGGGGGTGGGAGGGAGGAGAGGGTGGGTGATGGGTATTGAGGAGGGCACCTTTTGGGATGAGCACTGGGTGTTGTATGGAAACCAATTTGACAATAAATTTCATATATATATAAAAAAAAAATAGATTCTGTGTTTCCTTCTCTCTCTGCCCCTCCTCAGCTCATGTTCTCTTTCTCTCCCTCTCTCAAAAATAAATAAATAAACTTTTAAAATTTTTTAATAAAAAAAGTAAATAAATCAATTTTTATTTTTAAAAAATTTTTTTAACGTTTATTTATTTATTTATTTTTTGAGAAGAGAGAGACAGCATGAGCAGTGGAGGAGAGAGAAAGACGGAGACACAGAATCTGAAACAGGCTCCAGGCTCTGAGCTGTCAGCACAGAGCCCGATGCGGGGCTCGAACTCACGGACTGTGAGATCATGACCTGAGCCGAAGTCGGATGCTTAACCGACTGAGCCACCCAGGCACCCCAATAAATCAATTTTTAAAAAGCTAGTCAGAAAGTGTACTCAAGTGATCAGAATTCTAAGATGGCCTGCGATTCCTTCCCCCATGCACATGTTGTGTACAATCTCCTACTGAGCGTAGGCAGGACTTGTGAATATGCTGGTATTTCACTCCTGTCCTTAAGTTATTTATATGGTAAACATAAAGGGATTTTGCAGACGTGATTAAGTTGACTTTGAGTTCATTGAAAGGAGGATTGTCCTTGGGTATGCCTGACCTCACCAGTAGAGCCCTTAAAAGAAGACATCCTAAAAAGAGATTTGAAGCAGCAGCCCACTTTGTGGCCTGGAGCTGCCATGTTTCGGAGGTCGCCACATGGCAAGGAACAGAGGTGGCCTCTGGGGCCTCAGTCATATAATCACAAGGATCTGAATTCTACCAACAAGCTTGGAAGGGAACCCTGGGTCTCAGTGAGATTGAAGCCCCTGGACAACACCTGAATCTCAACTTGGGGAGATGATGCAGCGGACCCTGCTGCCTTGTAATCAGTCTCCTGACCCACAGGAACCATGAGTTGATATGGTTGTGTTGTCTCAAGTGACTAGGTTTGTGGTAATCTGGCAGCTGCAGAAGATGAATACAACCTGGTGGTCACTGGAATGTCTCCATCAGGCATTTGCTGTGGTACACTCTCCTTATATGGTCTCACTGGAACCCCATATGTTATGGTAGCTCCTCTGCTGGTGGCTGGGATCAGGAGAAGGGCTAAAGTTGAGAGGGAAGCACTGTGTTGAAGACAGGTGCAGATGACCTTGCTTTATTTTGATTAAATAGATATAAAACTGAGGGGTCCAGAGGAAAAGCCCCAGGGAAACCAGAGCTTATGTTCTAGAAAACACCTTCACCTCTCAAGTGAGACAAAGACATGGGATTTTCAATAAATCTACTTTAATAAGTAAATTACATTAACTCTTCCAAGTGTGGATCCCCAAGGATAGATCTTTTCTCCTTGCATGGCCAGGCATGTAGGTTTAATTTTGTGTATATGTAAGAGGATGCCAAGGACAAGGGAGAGAGCTGATCTATGAGTGCTTCAAGCTGGGAAGCATTGAAATGGAAGGTGGAAAACAGTAGCAAGAGGATATGGGCAATGCCTTTGACTCTGGGCAAGTCCCTTGGTTTCTAGTTTCTGCACGTATAACATGAGAGGATTGAATTAGAACATGCAGTGCATTGAGGTAGCCATGGTCCCCTCATCAGAGACTGCACTGGTGCCTTCCGTCACAGGGACTTGTCACACATCCAGACCTGGAGGTGCTCATAGCTGCTTATGACTAATCAAGCAGGAGCCAGGAGGGGCATGCTGGACAGAGAGTCCTGTGAAGTCAAGTCCCCAGTGTCACCCAACAGTGTCTCATACAGAACAGAAACTGCATGAGTGAGTGAGCGAATGAATGCACACTATTGATTTCATCAGGCAACCTAGTTTCCAGAACTGGAAGTCAGTCTGGAGTGGTGGTAGCTGGGCTACTGCTTACTGAACACATGGTGTGCTACCCTCCTGCCTGATGTCTGCTTCCATTCCTGTTCTCCCACAGTGCATCCTTTACCCAGCAGCCCACAGGATGCTTGGACAGGTAAACCAAGTTCACATCACACCCTACTTAAAATCCTCCAGTGTCTTCCCATCTCACCTAACATGACCCTCAATCTCCTTACCTGGTCTGTGTTGCAACCACACTGGCCTCTCTTCAGTTCCTGAACACTGAGCCTGCCCATTCCCAAGGCATTGACCTTGCTGCTTCCATGTTCTGGAGCCCTCTTTTACCATTTCTTGTCATCCAGGCTCACCTCCTCAGGGAGGCCTTCGCAGATCAACTGATCTAAAGTGGTCTCCCTATTCCCCAGGATTCTTTGTCGTGTATAGCTGAAGGGGCTTTACCAATAAGGAAAGGAGGAAGGCTGGAAAGAACCTAGAAATTAGAAATATAAATTAGAGTATACAATCATGAAAGTGTGTGCATGTATAGACACAAAGTTAGATATAGAAATTTTTATAGATGTATGCATGTGTGAGTGTGTGTGTGTGTGTGTGTATACATGCATATTTATGTGCATACATATATTTCCAACCTCTGTCAGTTAAAAGGGTCTAGAAGCAATGACACCCTGGTAAGAATAGGCACAACTAACACTCAGAGCTTGGAGAAATGGAGCTGACTCTAGGGTAGGAAAGGTACGAGAGGAGCCTGGAATATCTTTTTGTGCCAGAAAGTAAGGAAACACCCAAGAATGACAGTAACATGTCAGAAAGACACAAGAACCAGCTTGAAGGGGCTCCCACTGGCCAATTTTAAAGTAATTTAAGGATCAAAATAAGTAATTGGATTATAACCCATTGTATGAGAGAGGAATCAATGAATCCATACTGAAAAAATAAGGAAATGAATAAATAAACAAATGGGAATAAGGGAAACCTCTTCCTTATAGTAGAATGCTAATTAATAAATGTAGGAGGAGTAATGGAAATAAGTAATGACCATTAGACAACAATAATAGTAGTAGTTGATACATGTGTATGTCACTGGTGAGTGGAGGGTTAATGAGAAATAGGGTATTGGGAAAAGATTGGACTATCTCCCCACAAAATATCAAATTCAAGAGGGAAAGTGGCAGACAGCTTGACTTAGGCGATCAAGGTAACATCACCCACTGGTGGACAGGTGGGCATCATGAGCCTTCTGATGTGACATGCATGGCATCATGCTGGTGGTATTCCTGCTTGTAGAGGATCAGCTCATTGAATGAAAGGCCTGTGCTCTTGAAGACAGTCTAGGACACTAGAGGCAGGCAGAGACAGAGGCTGTTCCAGATGGAAGGAGATTAATGGGATGGACAGTTCAATACAACTCATGCTTTGTGGGGGAGTGTCCATGGCAAAGGAAAAGAGACACTGTTGAGACAGTTGGTGAAACTTGAACAAAGCCTGCAGATTGGATGGCTAGGCTGTGTCAGTGTGGATTTCCTGACTTGGAGAGTTGGTGGTATAGGAGAGTGTTCTTGTTTTCAGGATGTACATAGAATATTTACGGGTGATGGGGCATGATTTCAGAAAGACTATCTATATATCCAGTCTGATACATAACTAAACATATACAGATATGTAATTAAGTATATTGATCTGCATGATAGACTATGATCACTTTCTTATCATGAGTTTAATTAACTGCCATTTAAAGAGCAGAAAAAACCTCAGAAATAAGTATGCATTTTCTATTATAAATACATACTCCAAGGGACATTTAAAAGGACCTAGGATGACATAGGGCATTGCCCTGCACAAAACTAGGACTTGGGTTTTGTGCTCTCACAGGAACCGCCACTGCCTGTCTCTGAATAGTGCTCTACAAAGACTATTTTCCATCAGATAGAATCTCTCTTCATAGAGCAGCCTGGGTGAATTTTCAAGGTTGGTGCAAAGTCACAGCAGGACCAGTGAAGGAAGGAAGAAAAATGAAGAAACATTTGTTCATATAAGAGCCAAATCAATGTGAAGAATTTTCCAGTTTGTTGCTCCAAGTGCTAAAACATTCCAGGGAGATGGAATCTGACCCATTGCTTAACTGGGAACAGTGTGGGCAGGGATGAGGATCTGGTTTTTATAAAAGGACAACTTCAGTCCCTTAAGACCTAAGATGTAGCCTGAACACTTAACAGAGTGTGTCTGAAACAAGGCATAAATAGCATTATGTAGCTTTTTAAGTTTTTCCATACAGAAATATTCATTTTTTTCTATTTCATTCAAGTTGCCTTCATAAACTTCCACCATCCCATAAGTGAAAATTCACCCCTGGGATTCCTCTTTTTTTCCCCCCATCACTTTCCATCTGTGCCTTTCACTCCAAAAATTGTTGCTTTAATCTAGGAATATGGATTTATAATAATCTTAGGGAGAAACTGAGAAAGGATTTATCATTACAAGGGATATTAGATCTGGAGAACACGCTCAAACACACATATTTCAAGAATAGATAGAACCATGGATTCAGGTAAAGAAACCCCTGGAATATGAAAATTCTAACACACTGATGATTAATGGGACTAAAATATCTTTATTTGTGTATTTGGTTCCATTTTGTTTTTATGCTTATGTGGCCCTTTGTATCTCAACTACATCTAATGTTTGTCATCCTGTTGGACTTCATATATCCCTCTAGTTTGCCTTAAATCCTATTCGTGCATGTAATGCCCACATCAGCAACCAATTTGTGAGCAATCCTTAGTCACATTTTATTGACTTCAGTCATCAATAGATATACTGTAGTATCAAAATCACTTACACAAGCCATCTGTGGACCATATTCTAAATCTTCTCAGAAGTCCTATCTTGTTAAAAGTCTGATTCATACAAACCAGATGGCCAACAATAAGGAAATGGCCTAGTAAATCATGGTACATCAACATCATGGAATATTATGCCACCACTAACACTGTAATTTATGTAGTCTATTTTGAAACACAGAACAGTGTAATATCTTGTGGAAAAAATAATACATAAGAGGTACGTATACTCTGATTGTAGCTATGCTAAATATTTATGTACTGGAGGTAAAGATAATATGAAAAATGGTGGGGATATGCATTAAGTATTCTTAAAATTATTTAATTTTGATAATAAATTATCTTTAAATTAAAAAAAGAAACACAATTTGTGAAGTTTCCCCAGGAAAGTGTAACCCATAGGGTTGATCCTGAGATTTACTGCTTAAGCATGGAATGCCATTTACTCAGAATGCTGCACAAGAAAGCTAGGGAGTTTTCTTTCTCCCTGTTTGTAATATTTGAAGTCTGCAAATAGACTTAAGTACGTCTTATCTACCCAGAACCGTGTGATGTCACTGGATAAAGTAGTGGGAGAAACAGTAGGCAAAATGTATTCATGAAATTCATTCACTCAAGGAATAGGAATATTTATCAGGATACTCATCATGTGCCAGACTGTGTGCAATACCATGAGAGGTACAGTCCCACCCCTCATGGAGTATATATCCTAACCAAGAAGACACACTAATCCCAGGTAGGTTTGTCATGTTCATATAGCAGGTTTGTTTGTTTCATTAAAAAAAAGACATTTCGTTTTCAAGAGTTTGTTAGTCATTTGACATGCTTTACTGTCTAGCATCCGTGACTCCAAAGCTCCCCTACTTGGTGAGGTCTTGGTGGAGGGTGAATTCAGAGGCCTCCCGGTATAGAAGCTATCCTTCATGCTGGGATGCATCTGTAAGTGTGAACATGAGCCCTCAGCTTGGCCAATCAGACATGTTTATCTGGGACTTTGACTCTTGAGGGAAGACTGGGAGAAAGAGTTGGGTCATTCTCAAGAAGGCCTGGCTACCTGCCTTTATAGGGAGACTATTGCTTGTCTTAGGATTTCAGAGATGCCTTGTTTCTACTGGCTCCCAAGTTTGGTCCTTCACTCTCTTATTGATTCTAGGAGCCACATTCATATTCTTCTCCCCTTCCCACCAACCCCCTTTTCCAACCACTAAGTTCCTCTTTGCTTATCAGAGCTGTTTTCCACTGTGTGCAGTCAAGAACTCTGACAAAGATAAATGTCATCTGCTTGGTTTAGCATAATGGTTAGGAATAAGGCAAATTCTGCCTCAATCACTTGAAACTCAGGACAAGTTGTTAAAGCTCTGAATGACTCCATTTCCTCATCTGGCATTAGGGAGGGCGGTACCTGCCTTCTTAATGAAGGCTAAATGACAAAATGCAGAGCCTGGCAGAGTATCTGGCTCATTTCAAGGTCTAAAAAAGTTTTCTTATTCTTTTCTTCCTGTCTGTCATTTTTCCTCAAATAAATACTTGACGATCTGCTGGTAGACTTTTAAAACCAAACCAAGGAAATAAGAATCTGTAGTTCTTTGCTCCCTAATTTCCAGTTTTCTCTCCTGTAATAAATTTTCAGGATAGTCACTGGCATGACATTTATATTTCTAGAACTGGATAACTGGATTCAGTAACTTAAAATCAGCAGACAGTTTGCTAATGGAATAATATATGTATTTGCTGACCAGAGTAAAAAGTGGAGTAATACATTTTTGTTAACAATATTAAAAACCAAAACTGAGTAACCCTTTCAAGTTCATGGCAGCTAAAAAAGGGGAGATACAGGTAATGTAATCCATTGTTAGAAATGAGAATAGTATGGGAAGTATACAACAAAAACAAAAACCAGCCAAAATCTCAGGGCAAACACACTGGCCTCAGATCGTAGTACCAGAGCAATAGGACCAGCAAGAGCAGGGGCCTGAGATTCATTGTTCCCAGGACTTACAGATTTGATTTCCCACCTCAGTAAGTGCCTCACCGAGGGAGCAGTGCATGCAGCTTGTTTAGGAAAGACATTTATATTTGGTTTTTTAAGTAGCAAATGATACTCACTTTGTCTTTAGGCCTGTGGAGGCAGGTCAGAGCCATATATAATCAGTCTGAATTAGCATAATTCACCAGGGTGCAATTACTCCTTAGTTCATTTCACGACATAGGACTGAGCAAGGAACTGAGACCCTCTAAGATGCATTATTAATTCTTCTACAGACCTGGTCAGGCAAAGGTGGGGGGAGGGGTTCCTAAAAATTATGTTATTGCTTTGGAGACAGGAGCTTAGTTCACAAAAATTGGGACATGATGGCTAAGATTTATGTTGGAGCCAGCATCTCATTCCACCCCACACCTTACAGCTAGTGTTTGCAACATATTTTCTACCCACTAACTGAAACTTTATGAATAATTCAAGCTCACAAGATAATTTTATGTAGTAAGTAAACAATCGTGCTGATTTCCATTTTTCACTTTTTTACCTAGACCCAGTGAAATGTTCTCAAGATAGAAAAAGAAGATTAGAGCAGTGCATATCTACTCTAAATGTAGTCAGTATTCAAACATCAAGGATAATTGCTAAACAAAGAAATCAACGAAGCAAGTCAGCCCAAAACATACTGCTCTTTAAAACAATCATTATTATCTCTCCTGGTTTCCATGGGTTAAGAATTTGGGAATGGTCCATCTGGGACGTTTTGGCTCTCATGAAGTTTGCCATCGGGTTTTCCAGGTCCACAGTCAACTTGATCCACTCTCCGGGTGGCTTGTGTACACTGATGGCCACTTGGTACTGGCTATTAGCTGGGGGGGGGGGCCTTTGTTCCTCTCCACAGTGTGGTGATCACACACGTTGTGTCACAATGCTTGGTGGCTGGTTTTCCCCAGAGCCAGCAGGTCAAGAGTCTAGGTTGATGGCCCTCAAGTGGGCGCAGTATTGCCCCCTCACCCTGGGGACATTCAGCAGTGTCTGGAGACATTTTATTTTATTTTTATTTTTTGGATGAGCACAAGGTGCTACTGGCATCTAATGAGTAGATACCAGAGATGCCACTAAACATCTTACAATGCACAGAAAGCCCACCCATGATAAAGAATTCTCTGGCCCCAAATGTTAATAGTGCTACTATTGAAAAACTCTGGTTACAGGTGGAAGCTGATAAGTCCTTTATGACCTAGCCTCAGAAGTTACACTTTTGTCATATTCTGTTGGCACTCAGGGCCAGTCCTGATTCTGTGTGGGAGGGGACAATGTAAGGGTGTGAATACTGGTAGGCAAGGATTATTGGGGGCATGTTGGAATTTAGTTAATACAGCACTCAAGTCTTAAAAGTGGTGATCTTTGTGTAAGTATGAGTGACTCCCTCCCCCCTTTTAGTTGTTTCTATTTTCTGGACTAAGAATGTACATTTTATAATAATATATACATATAACTTTTATATAATTCAAAATAAACATCAAGAACAATGTATTAGATCCCTTTAACACTGCCTACTGCTTTGTGAGATATTGTCCACTGAAAATCACTGGGTTGCTGGCCTCAAATAAGTTACAATTTATCATTGAAAGATTTTTTGTTGTTGTTTTTTGTTTTGTTTTATTTACTTTTGAGAGAGAGAGAGACAGAGATAGAGACAGAGTGTGAGTAGGGGAGGGGCAGAGAAAGAGGGAGACACAGAATCCAAAGCAGGCTCCAGGTTCCAAGCTGTCAGCACAGAGCCTCACGCAGGGCTCAAATCCACAAATTGCGAGATCATGACCTGAGCCAAAGTAGCAACGCTTTACCAACTTAACCAACTGAGCCACCCAGGCACCCGGCAGGATGTTTTTAATAAGAGGATCAGACAGCAGCCATGAGAAGTTAGGATTCCAGTTGTCCCCTTTTTGGTGAGAAGATAGAGCCATTTCTTCTGAACATCTAGAGACTACTGCCTTTTAGAAGTGAGTACCATTTGGGGTTCGACAACCAGAGCTTTCTTTGGTATATGCATTTTTTCTCTAAGTCCTATTTCCCTATTTCAACTCTTCAAGTAAGTTCAAACCACCAAGAAACACTGTTATATAAAAACTTTAGGTGTCTGTCCATTTTTATCTCAGAAGGTTATTATCCAGATTGCCTTCTGACTTGGAGGATAAATTCCCTTCCTCCAGTGCAAAGCTGGCTGGTCATACACTGGTGATGCACTGGTTCTTAAGTCTTCTTACCTCTTCTGGGGACTAGAATCCAGTCATCTTCCACTTTCCTGCTATCTTCAACTTCTCTCTCACTATTTGTTCTTTCATTTCAACACTTAAATCTTTCCATTCTTTGAAATAAAAAAAGGTACATGATATCCTCCTTCTTCCCCCCCTTCTACCACTAGCTCTGTTCAGAGTCTTCCTTTCCCTTTCTTTAAAACTCATTTGCTTCACTTATGGCCTTCATTTCTTCACTGCCAACCTTCTGGTCCTCCCCAAGACCCGCAGGCTGCTAAAGCCAGAGGTGTTGTGCTCGAATTTGCACAGTGTTTCTCAAAGACTGGGGACCACTCATTTGCTTTAGAATCCCCTGGAGGTATACTCAGCTGAATCTCTTGGGGTGAGGATCTTGCAGGACCTTATAGTTTTGTTTTATTTTTTAAGTTTATTCATTTATTTTGAAAGAGAGGGAGAGAGATGGGAGGAGAGAAAGAGAGAATCCCAAGCAGGCTCCACACCCTCAGTGCAGAGCCCAACATGGGGCTCGATCCCATGAATTATGAGATCATTACCTGAATGAAATCAAGAGTCGGACACTCAACTGACTGAGCCACCAAGGAGGCCCAGGACTTTATAGTTTTAAGGAACCCTTGTTAGTCATGTTCACCAAAGTTCAGGAGTCACAGCTCATCCTTCAACACTGGCCTTATAGATGAGATACCTTCCTTCCCATAACTGTATTTTGGTGCCTCTTTCAAAGGCAGAGCTGGCTCTGACTTGTAACAAATTCTTATGATGTGAAATCATATACAATGAGACAGGAAAAATAGAGAATACAAACAAACATTTTTTTTGTCTTAGAGAAAAATGTTAAAGTTTGATCTCATTTCCTTTTTTTTTTTTTTTTTTTTGCTAGCTACTTACAATGGAGATTGAGATTCGTTTTGGCTTCTTTAGACTTCCAGTATGAAGGAAGAGGTGGATATTGAATCTCTACCAAATGACACAGATCAGAATGACCCACCTAATATTTGGCACAAGGGAGGGTAGCACAGGAAGGAAATAATGGTGCAAAGATGGAAGGAATGGAAGATCAAAGGATCACTTCATACCCTACAGCATCAGATTTTTTTTATCAGTGACATTAAATGGTTGACATGGTTAGAAATGTGCTGTCTTGAAAATTACAACTTCCTTGAAGAGACAAAACTAAACTGTTGTGTCAAGCCAAACCAATGCCCTTGTCTTCTGGTTAAACATTTGCCTTTCTTAAATCTGTAAGTTGTAGATTGGTGGCTGGTAGAACCCAGGGATGCACTTGTGGTGGAGACTCAGAGGAGGTAGCAAAGGCTGATTGAGCATGAGGTCAGCATCAGGAGAAAAACACAGATTCCTGGGGCCACTATTCTCCAGGAAGGAATGTTTGGAACTCTGGCAGGACTGGCTGCCATGTCTTCATCTGAGTCCCCGGTGACTTTGAGTGGGTAGGGTCCTGCATGCAGAACACTGGTGGTTCTGTGCTGCTTCTCCTCCCTGAAAATAGCCTTTTCCAGCTTGTCTCCTTGTCAGTCAGGCCCCAGCACTGTCCCCACAGCCTGGACCTCTGGTGACTGGAGAGAGGAAAAATTCCCATCTTGCAGCCCCAATCAGATAAGAACATCCTGTTTGGAGGAGGGTGTTGCTTTGCACTGGCTTTCAGAAGCAGTCCTGGGCTCTTGGTTCCTAGGCATCCATAGAAACATGGAAGGAATTTATCTCGTGTCACCTTATCTGGCCCAGGTGAAAACTCGAAGCTGCCCACATACCGCCTCATTGAACACATTTATTCAACGCCACATAAAGGCCCTGTTTGAATGCCCTGTCAGCCTTCTGATGGGTGCTATAAAATGGCCCAGAGGACTTCATGTCCTTATTTCCTTTTGTTTGAAGTCTGCTTCATGTTGGAGAGACAGGAGTAAATCTGCCTTTACACTTATAGGTGGCTGGAAAAGGCGACTGGATTGATATAGAGAGCGTAGAGATGTTATAAATGAGGAATGTGCAGTTGATTATGCCATTAGCAGGAAGGAATGGAGTGATGCCATTACTGAGCAAGGAGGTGCTCTGGCCTCTGCAGGCAGATGGGATCAAGTCTTGGCCCCACACTTGGCTTCTAATGGGCTCTTGGGAAAAGCAAAGGAGGTGTGGCTTGGGGGGAGTGGGCTTAAATCCTCTAAAAAAAATTAGAACAATATAAGTGCACAAAGGGAGCTTGGTGGGGACAAGGAAACAGTTTTATAATTTTTAAAAAGTTTCCTCCCCTCTCCTGCTTTCTATGCCGCAATTGAAATTAAATATTTTCTTCCAATAAAATCCATTGAATTCAGAAGAATGCCCATTTCACAATTATGGAGGGTTCTAGAGCCCTCTGTCTGCAAGTTTGAAAAGGCTGTGCCCCAAGATTAGGGCACTACAAATGGTGTTTTAAGGTCCTAGAGAGAAGCTTAATCCCATAATTACTTGATTTGAAGACAGACTTTGTTACTTTCTCTCTTCTAAAAAATTCAGTGTTTAGATTAGTATATCTCCAACTTTTTAAAAAGTAGGATTTTAGTCCTTCTAAAAAGAGTTCTAGGTCTCTTTCCCAGGATATACAAATGCACATCTATATTACCACAAATGAATGAATTGGAGGTATGGCCACCATACAGCGAAAGCCTAATTCAAAGCAATTGCAAAAAAATAAAAGAGGCCTCTATTTTCTTTACTTTGGCCTGTCATTACTGAGGATGATAATTTTTAAAATCTAGAACACTGAAATATTGCACATTCTAAATCCGCATATCTTTGAAGATACCTATGGAGTACACATATATTTTTTATAAGAATGAAAGAGAAATTGAGATAAAATATTTTGTAGGATGCTTTTGAGGACAATATGGGAAAAATGCTTCAATATAATGGTAAATTTAAAAAACATATTACAAAATTGCATATACAGCTTCATTATTAAAATGTATCTCAAGTTTACACATGGCTGAGATAAAATGAAATAAAGAAAAAATGTAAAAACAATAACAGTGGTCTTCTCTGAGTAGTACAACTATGACTGATTTGTTTTCTTTTTTATATTTAAAAAATTCTGTGTAATATGCATGTGTTACATTTATAATATAAAAAATAAAACCCAATAAATGTCATTTAAATATCACAAACAAGTTTTAGAGAAGGCAAATGAATCTAAGTTAAACAATACTCCAGGACAGCGAGGTTAGGATTTTTTTTTGTCCTTAATACCTATTGCTTCATTAATTTCCCTTGCTCTGTGAATTGACCTAATTCACACTCCAGCAGTGCCCCCTGCTTCTCTCTGTCCTGTGTGGGGCAGCAGGTCCCTGGCAGACTTTAGGTTATTCAAGCTCCATAAACCCACAAATGAGCATGCCCCATTTGTAACTGCACAGATGTTAGACACGGCCCATTAGAAGTGAGACAATGCCATAGCAATTTAACCCAGGGAAGACTAAAGAAAGTGTAAAAAACCATATGCTTCTCTAGAATAACAAAGAACATCTGTCTTTAAACTCACAGAGCTGGGTATGACATCTCTAAAAACAAAGCCCTTTGCCACCCTTTTTGGGACATACTTGTTTCTTCTAGCCAGGATCCTTTTTCCAGTGCTGGGCTAGAGCCCCCTTTCTGACTATATCCACAGCTCTGGAAAACATCTCTATATGGTCAATCTACCATCTGTTGGTGTCAGGTAGTGAGGTCACCCAGACTCTGTGAAGTCAGCCTTCTCAGAACTAGTAGGAACGTTCAGGGGAGAGGTGTAACTGGCGGTGGGGGACACAAGGACTTAAATACAAACTTGAGGGCAGGTATGGGGCTAAGGGTATCCTGGGAGACCACTTTGGGTTTCTGAAACAAGTGACTGAAAAACATGTATTTAGTAGCTGCATGGGAGAGAGCTGTCTGTAAGAGATTAAGTCTTTCCTCTGCCATCACCTGTTCTCATTCTTCTTTATAGCTAGACAGTTGACATTCACTGAGCTCTGTTTTCTTACTCGGCATGCTAGTATGTTTACCTGCTGATCCAGGAGGTCACTCTCCTTTGCAAAGGGTGACTTCATTTCTGTCTTCTCTGTAAAGTCTCAGAGAAGAGATTTAGTAAGTCTCGAAAGCACAGTGTATTTCAAACTATGGCTTGAGTCACATTAGTGGGTCAAGAAATTCATCTCATGGGTTGGAGCCAGTATTTGAAAGCAAAAAGGAGAAACAGAATAGAACAGGAATGAATTGAACTGAATTGAAAATATCAGAGTATATTGCATATAGTGAGGGTGAATATGATTTCCTAGAAATTGTATAAAAATTTTGGGTGTTTATGCACATACATATATATGTGTGTGCTGTTTGCATACTTGGTTAGGATGTAAGATGTATTTAAGGGTCATAGCCAAACAAGTTTGGAAGTCAGTGGTTTAGGTAGATGTTGCTTATATAGGGTTGTGGTATAAGAAAAAAAATATATTTGGTCTTTGTTCCTGGAACACACAGTTCCTAAGACCCTTGGAATTTCCTGAGTGATAAAAGTGTATGCTATTTATAATGAGCCCCTTAGACTATGCCTGAGTTTATATAATGAGGTAGTCTCCTACACAACTTTAGGACGGACGCTGGCAGCCAGAGGAATCAACCATGTGATTAGAGGGTTGAAACTTTCTTCTCTACTCTCTGCCCTTTGGGGAGAGAAGAAGGGCTGAAGATTTTCAATTACCAATGGCCAGTGAATTAATCAATCATGCCCATGCAATGAAACATCTATAAAACCCCCTAAACAATGGGGTTTGGGGGAACTTCCAGGTTGGTGAACACATTGAGTCAAATTTCGTGCCTTAAAACAAAAATATTTAACAGCTGTTTTATTACTTCCTATGATTCTGCAGATCTACTGGCCTTACGTGGGTGGATTTTCTGTATATGCTATCTGTAAGGGCTGAAGTCATTTGGGGCCTCATCTAGGCTAGAATATCTAAGATGGGTCACTCATATGGCTGGCAGTTGGTGATGACTATAGGCTGGATATTCAGTTTGGAGTACCAACTTAAGTGCCTCCACCTGGCCTCTGCATGTGGATTGGCTTCTCACAGTATGGTAGCTATCCTTAGGAGGGTATGTCTTGGGAGCAAGTATTTTGAGAGGCGGAAGAGAAAGTGTCAGACCATCCATCCACAGGAACAACATTGCTTCCCCTATATTGTACTAGTCAAAGCAGACAAAGGGCTCACCTAAGGAGGTAGGGAAATAAACTTCACTTTTTGATGGAGAAGGTACAAGGTCACATTGCAGAAGAGCGTATAAGATGAGAGATATTGTGACTCTCTTTGAAATGGAAACAGACCATTTATATCTAACTAAAGAGACCTTCCCAACAGTCAGGTCAAGGCTAACAGCTAAGGGCAGCTCCCATCTCCTCCAGCTTCCTGAGGTAGAAGAGCTATTTCAGGAAGATTTGGCAGCTGGTGAATATTGGGCAAATTCCATCTCCCACCCCAGCCCCAAACCTCACCTCTGGGCTGTGGAAAATCTTACTGGACAGTGGTGGCAGTTAGCCAATGGCACCAGTTCCTACCTTCCCCATATACAGCTCCTGCTTGGTAAGGAGGATCCAGATGGTGCAGTAGATGAAGAGTTCCCCATCTCCTCACCTCCCTAACTCCTCATACAAAGCACAGAGATCCTGCCCAGGAAAAATTTGGAGCAAGCCTTAAGACTGGTAATACCTTGACCCTATTAAGGGGCTATACTTTCACTGGATCAGACTGTGGAGCAATTTGTGTTCCAAGTCATCAGTGAAAACAATGAAGCAAATAACCAGCAATTAGTAAAGGCTAATAATTTTGTATGATGCATACAGAGACAGACTAGCCAGAAGCTTAATGAGACGATCAAAGAAAGAGGCAGGTCTGTCAGACAGTCAGCTAAATCTGCCTTCATCCCTGGTGGTCAGGAACTCTGTGTGTATGCCCAAGGCTGAGTCCTCCAAAGAGTAAATGGAGACAGAAATTCTGAGCTACTGGACACTGGCTGAAAGTGGGGCAACCTATAAGCTCCCTGAACAGTGAGCAGTCTCCAAACCACATCCAGATCCAATGGTAACAAGTGAAAATCATTGGTTTAGGGGCTTAACTACAACCTCTGACCAAGGGGTGACTGGGAGGAAACTAGGCTTAAAGATAAAATTGAGAGGGAAAAGTTTGAGTAGTGATGTGAGATGTTTCACAGTACAGGGAAAATAGATTTCACTGAACTATCCCATCAAACTCACTAAACAAACAACAGCAACTATCCTCAGAAGGGAGAAAATCAGTATCTTTAGCTGCTATAATGTATTATCTAAAATGTCCAGTTTTCAACAGAAAATAGGATATGCAAAGAAACAGGAAAGTGAGACCCATGCACAGGAAGAAAAGTAGGCAAAAGAAGTTGCTTTTAAGGGGTCTAGTTGTTGGACATAGGAGACAGAAACTTCAAAGCAGCTATTATAAATATGTTCAAAAAATTAAAGGAGTCCATGTTTAAAGAACTAAAGGAAGGTGTGATAATGGTGTCTCAACAATTAGAAAATATAAAAAAAAAAGATAAATTACAAAATAGAACCAAATGGAAATTCTAGAGTTGAAAATATAATGACTGAAATGAAAATTTCACTGGAGGGACTTAACCACAGATTTGAGCTGGCAGAAGAAAGAATAAGCAAACTGGAAGATAGATGGAGATTATACAGTAGGAAGAACAAGAGGAAAAAATGAAAAAAGAAATAAATTGAACCTCAGAGAAATGTGGGACATCTTCAAGTACATCAACATATGCATACTGGGTATACCAAAAGGAGAGGATAGTGAGAAAGGAACTGAGAAAAGTATTAAAAGACATAATGGCTAGTAATGTCCCAAATTTGCTGAAAAGAATTCTTTTATACATCCAAGGAGCTCAATTAATTCTCAGTAGGATTAAAGAACAAAGCCACACCCAGACACATCATACTTAAAATGTTGAAAGACAGCAATAAAAAGACAATCTTAAAAGCCACAAGAGAAAAATGACTCATCATATGCAAGGGAATCCTAATAACATTGACTGAACCCTCAATAAACTGACTTATCAAAATAACAGTGGCCAAAGACCATATTCAATATAATGGAAAAACCAACCAACCAACCAACCAACCTGTGAATCAAGAAGCTTATGTTCAGCAAAACTATCTTTTAAAAAATAAAGTTGAAATTAAGGTATTACCAGATAAACTAAAAACTGAAAAATTTCATTGCTTTGAAAAGAAGAAAAAATTGGAGGACACATACTTCTCTATTTCAAAACTATCTAAAAGCAACAGTAGTCAAGACAGTGTAGTATTGGCATAATGATAGACACATAGATGAATGGGATGGAACTGAGAGTCTAGATATAAGGGGAAAGAATAGCCTTTCCTTTCCTTTCCTTTCCCTTTCTTTTTTCTTTTCTTTTCTTCTCTTTCCTTTTTCTTTTCTTTTCTTTTCTTTTCCTTTCCTTTCCTTTCTTTTCTTTTCTTTTCTTTTCTTTTCTTTTCTTTTCTTTTCTATAATTTATTGTCAAATTGGTTTCCATACAACACCCAGTGCTCATCCCAACAGGTGCCCTTCTCAATACCCATCACTCACCCTCCTCTCCTTCCCACCGCCCATCAACCCTCAGTTTGTTCTCAGTTTTTAAGAGTCTCTTGTGTTTTGGCTCCCTCCCTCTCTAACCTTTTTTTTCTTTCCTTCCTCTCCCCCATGGTCTTCTGTTACATTTCTCAGGATCCACATAAGAGTGAAAACATATGGTATCTTTCTCTGTATGACTTATTTCACTTAGCATAACACTCTCCAGTTCCATCCACATTGCTACAAAAGGCCATATTTCATTCTTTCTCCTTGCCATGTAGTATTCCATTTGTATATAAACCACAATTTCTTTATCCATTCATCAGTTTATGGACATTTAGGCCCTTTCCATAATTTGGCTATTGTTGAAAGTGCTGCTATAAACATTGGGGTACAAGTGCCCCTATGCATCAGCACTCCTGTATCCCTTGGGTAAATTCCTAGCAGTGCTATTCCTGGGTCATAGGGTAGATCTATTTTTAATTTTTTGAGGAACCTCCACACTGTTTTCCAGAGTGGCTGCACCAGTTTGCATTCCCACCAACAGTGCAAGAGGATTCCCGTTTCTCCACATCCTCACCAGCATCTATAGTCTCCTGATTTGTTCGTTTTAGCCACTCTGACTGATGTGAGGTGGTATCTGAGTGTGGTTTTGATTTGTATTTCCCTGATGAGGAGCGACATTGAGCATCTTTTCATGTGCCTGTTGGCCACCTGGTTGTCTTCTTTAAAGAAGTGTCTATTCATGTCTTCTGTAAACCTAACCAAAGATGTAAAATATCTGTATGCTAAAAACTATAGGAAGCTTATGAAGGAAACTGAAAAAGATACAAAGAAATGGAAAAACATTCCATGCTCATGGGTTGGAAGAATAAATGTTGTTAAAATGTCATACTACCCAAAGCAATCTACACATTCAATGCAGTCCCAATCAAAATTGCACCAGCATTCTTCTGGAAGCTAGAACGAGCAATCCTAAAATTTGTATGGAATCACAAAAGACATCAAATAGCCAAAGTAATTTTGAAGAAGAAAACCAAAGTGGGAGGCATCACAATCCCAGACTTTAGCCTCTACTACAAAGCTGTGATAATCAAGACAGTATGGTATTGGCAAAGAAAAAAACCAGACACATAGACATTGTGGAATAGAATAGGGACTCCAGAACTGGACCCACAAATATATGGCAAACTAATCTTTGACAAAGCAAGAAAGAAAATCCAATGGAAAAAAGACAGTCTCTTTAACAAATGGTGCTGGGAGAACTGGACAGCAACATGCAGAAGAATGAAATTAGACCCCTTTCTTACACCATTCACAAAAATAAACTCAAAATGGATGAAGGACCTGAATGTGAGACAAGAAACCACCAAAACCCTAGAGGAGAAAGCAGGAAAAAACCTCTCTGACCTCAGCTGCAGCAATTTCTTACTTGACACATCTCCAAAGGCAAGGGAATTAAAAGCAAAAATGAACTATTGGGACCTCATGAAGATAAAAAGCTTCTGCACTGCAAAGGAAACAATCAACAAAACTAAAAGGCAACAGACAGAATGGGAAAAGATATTTGCAAATGACATATTGGATAAAGGGTTAGTATTCAAAATCTATAAAGAACTCACCAAACTCCACACCTGAAAAACAAATAATCCAGTGAAGAATATCCTGTTCAACAAATGGTTCTGGGACTGGATAGCCACATGCAAAATAATAAATTTGTGCCCTTACCTCACATCATATATAAAAATTAACTTAAAAATGGGTCAAAAGACATAAATGTAAGAGGTAAAACTATAAAACTCTTAAAGGAAAACAGGAGTAAATTTTTATAAGCCTGGGTTAGGCAATAGTTTTTTAGATATGATGCCAAAATAACCAGCAAAAAAAATTTTTTAAAAATAGATAAATTGAACTACGGTAAAGCTAAAAACTTTTGTGCTCAAATAATACTATCAAGAGTATACAATGACAACTCACATAATGGAAAATATATTTACAAATCTTATACCTGACACAGCACTTGTATTATTGCTGTGTGAAGAAGTCTTAAGACTCAATAATAAAAAGACAAGTAAGCCTCTTAAAAATGTGCCAAGGATCTGAATAGAAAATTTTCCAAGGAAAATATACAAGTGGTTAATAAGCATAAGAAAAGATGTTCACATCAAAAGCCATCAGGCAAATGCAAATCATACCCACAACAAGACATCATTTCACAACTAAGACACCATTTCACAACTAAAAGGACGGCTTTAATAAAAAAGATGGATAATAATAAGTGTTGGTGAGGATATGGAGAATTAAAAACCCTCATACATTACTGATGGGAACATAAAATGGTGCAGGTACTTTGGAAAACAGACTGGAAGTTCCTCAGCAGTTTACACATATAGTCACCAAGAGATCCAGTAATTCTGCTCCTAGGTATATACCCAAGAAAAATGAAAACATATGCCCACACAAAATCATGTACACAAATGTTCACAGTAACATTATTCATAAAATCCAAAAAATGAAAACAACACAAATGTCCATCAACTAAAAAATGGATAAAGGAAATGTTATATATCCATATGTTGAAATGTTATTTGACCATAAAAGGGAATGAAGTACTGATACATGCTACCACATGGGTAAATCTTGAAAATATTATGCTAAGTGACAGAAGTCAGACACAAAAGGCCACATAGTATATAATTCCATTGATATGATATGTCCAGAATAGGCAAATCTATAGAAACAGAAGATAATTAGTACATGCTTAGGGCTGGGGAAGAGGGAGATTATTAGTACAGGGTTTGCTTTTGGAGTGATGAAAATGTTCCAAAATTATACTATGTTAACATTTGCACAGCTGTGTGAATATACTAAAAATCACTGAATTGTGTACTTTAAATGAATATATTTTATGGTATGTAAAAATATGTCTCCATTAATATACACCTATTAGTTATGTATGGCTCAGGATCTCTCATGTGATCAGTCACAATGTTGGCCTGGACTTCAGTCATCTGAAAGTTTGACTGGGGCTGGAAGATCTGACTCTAAGTTGGATGCTTTGTTTTTGTTGGCTGTTGGCAGAAAGCCTTGGTTCCTTATTTTGTGCCAGGTGCACCTGTCTCTATGGCTGCCTAAGTGTCACAAAGTGACAGTTGGTTTCCCCCAGAGTGAGTTATTCGAAAAAGCAAGGTGGAAATGTATAATGTCTTTTATACCTAGTCTTAAGTGTCATTTTAAATATTTTAAAACACGCTGTCATTTTAACAAAATCCTACTGGTTACACAAGAGCATGAAACCAAAAGGAAAACAAACACTGGGGACTCTGTTGGAGACTGGCTCCCACAAGTGAGGATTAAAACCCCTTTGCCTCCTTAGTGACCTCAGCTTCTCTAGCTCATTAGCCATAACTACTACTCAACACTGCTTTAATGAAATACTCAGTATCTTGTGATCTCTGAGGCCTGTGAAGGAGCATTTCAGGTTTCTGCTGGAAATTCAAATAAATACACACACATGCACACACTACATACACACTCACACACGCACACCATACACATGCATATATATACATACATACACATAAATATAAATATATGCTATTTCTCAAAAAATTTATACATTTCCAGCATTGAATTGTTTTTTCTTCATATGATTTTCTTTTTCATTTTAATATCATTTATTATTATATTTAGTTGACAAAAATATATGAATCCATAAGAAAATGCTTTTCCTTGCTGCAATCCTTCAGTTAGGAATGCAGAAATACCTTTCCTTTATTCTGAGAAATAATGAAAAACACAAATGAGACCCTGACCCTGATACCCCTGTGATGGCTTTCAAATTAATATACCTGCTTGGCACTTTCTTGTGTCGAGCTAGTTTAAGTTCTGTCCTGTTCATCTATTAATACTTTCCTAAGTAACTCAATTAATTAGGGTGTTTGAAAAAATGGGAGATCTTGTGATGATCCCCAAGAGCTCATCTGTACACAGTCTTTCTCCCATGTGATTTTATAGGGATATATTCAAGGTTGAGTTTTCTTCACACTGATCTGTATTAAAGCATTTTTGCTCTCATTACATGAGGATTGTCTTGTCTATCCCCAAAAGCATGTGAAAATAAATCAAGTGCTTTCTAGTTAGCAAAGGGAAGAAACACAGCAGTGCCCAACTCTGCTATCACTGTTGTTTAACTTTGAGAAAATTACTTAAACCTCTCTGTTCCTCATCTGTAAAGTGGGAATAACAGAACCTGTCTCATAAGATCCTTATAAAAATTAAATTAGTTAATATAGCTGAAGTGCTTAGAACAAGTTCTAGTATAATAGCATATACTAAATGCTAGCTTGTAGTATGGATAGTCTTCTACAAGGTTTTTCAAGCTGAAGAATAGCCTGTTGGCTAATAATGCATACACCAATAATAATAGACGCTGAAATGCAACACTTTGGTCAAAATACAGATTTCATCTTAGAGGTGCTACAATGACAAGTGTGTCCCCATGATGTTAGCTTGGGGTCAGCAGCAGAGCAGAAGGGAGATGGGTTGTGTCTTGTGTTCTGTGGAGCCATTAGTACCACTCAAGGAGGTAACAACTTCCCCTTGAATTCATTTGGAGGGGAACCTCAAAAATAATGCAACCTGTCTACTTCAGTCTCGAAGTCCATCCAGAAAGAATTGGGCCAAATTATGTCTTTGCATGTACATTTGTCATTATGGTTAGACTATCCTGAAATAAATTTCATTTCCATCCAAGTAAAGTAAACAGTTTTTGTGGTCTAGCCACTCTGGGGAGACAGGAATCATAAAGACTTGACCCCTCGGCTTAAGGAGTTTACAAAGGAATACATGGAAATGAGGGAGGAAAGCATAGCACAATATACAACATTTGACAAGTACAAAGTAATATAGACAATAAGGTGAGGGGGACTTACATCTGGGTGAAAACTTTCCAGTGAGGGGACTAGGAAATCAGATGACCTGACAAAAGGAGAGGTTTCTTCCTTTGAGAAGAAGTTCTCTTTTGACAGGCAGAGCAGAGCATCTTGAACATACAGAGTAAGTGACAGACAAGAAGGAGAAAGCCTCATCTCAGTCACTCCTCCACGGAGGGTCTCAGATGGCTTTCCTGGATTTTGCGTGACCACCCCTACACTTGAGCTTCTGCTAAATGTATTAAATGGAATAGTCAAGAAATCAAACTTGGGGACTATGGAACAATGACTTCAACCTTTTGCTAGAAAGTGAGCTCTAGCTGCCAAAGTTTCAATCATGTAGTAGGGTAAAATGCAGAAAATTTTAAATATTCAAGCTCTAAAACCAAATACTCCTCAAACATCTTTCATCATCAAACAATGGGAGGATGTACTTCATCAAAAAGAGGAAGTAAATCAAGAACAAAAACAAGAAGGCCCAAGATATAGGAAACATGGAATTTAACATATAAGGCAAGTGGAGGGTATTTCCATGATAATGGTGCAGGGAGGTTCCAGAATGTCAGCCATGAACCACAAGAGAAACCAATCCAGACTGGAACACATCAGAAGACACCAGAAGATCTCTTTTCAAGAAGCTTAAATTATTAAAATTCTCAATGCTTCCTAATATTGAAGGGTAAGAGTACTTCTGGTTTCTGGTTTACGCATATAAAGAACTTAGAAGTCTCCATTCCATCTCAACAAACAAATGAAAAGTCAAATAAACTGAACAATCAACAACTGTCATCAGAACCATCAGAGAAAGAGAAGTAGGGTCACAGAACAGACTGCTGCCCTGGAACCAGAGAGACAGACAAATAAAAATTACAGCTTACCACAGCAGAAACCCATGAGCAGAAACCTCTGTAGGAACCAGTGCCAGGATGCAGTAACCTTGTTGGAATACAGAAACCTGAACTATAATTGACAATTGCTTCAGGCTCACTGTAGTCAACTCTTGCCATGTAAGAACTCCAGGGGACTACATGCTTTTGTTTTACCTTTAGGAGGTCAATCAGGTTCCCACAGTAAATATCAGAGAAAAATTTATTCCTGCCTCTGCAAGGGGAGGGGCAGGAGGCCATCCTGAATGTCCTAGAGAACTCTGTCCTTTTTAACAAGGTCTGACCTCAGAAGTAACTAGTTAACTAGAGCCTAATCTGCTGGGGTATTATCAGAGCCTAAGTGATTTGAAAGAAAGTACCCAATTCCAGCTAACTTTTGCCATCCTGTTTCACTTAAGGGTGGAGGGGGAAAAATTGGGAAACACTTCTGATGTTCACAGTCCAGTAACACAGGCTCACTAAAAGACTTTTACCTGTTATATCATGTCTAGATATCAAGAAAAATTACAAGACATACCAAAAGGCAGAAAAAATACAATTTGAAAATACAGAGGAAGCATCAGAACCAGATATGGCAGGGCTGTTAGAATGATCAGAACTGGGAATTTAAATATGCTAAAGACTCGGGGCACCTGGGTGGCTCAGTCAGTTGAGAGTCTGACTTCAGCTCAGGTCATGATCTCACAGCTTGTGAGTTTGAGCCCCGCATTGGGCTCTGTGCTGACAGCTCAGAGCCTGGAGCCTGCTTCGGATTCTGTGTCTCCCTCTCTCTCTGTCCCTAACCCACTCGCATTCTGTCTCTGTCGCTCTCAAAAATAAATAAACATTATAAATAAATAAATATGCTAAAGACTCTGATAAAGTAAGCAGCATGGGAGAACAAATGACCAATGTAAGCAGAGAGATGGAAATCTTAAGACCCAAAAAGAAATGCTAAATATCAAGAGCACTGTAACAACAATGAAGAATGCCTTTGATGGGCTTGCAAACAGACTGGACACGGCTGAGGAAAGGGTCTCTGATCTTGAAGACATCTCAATAGAAACCTCCCAAACTTAAAATCAAAGGGAACAAAGACAGAAAAAAAAAAAGAATAAAATAGCCAAGGGCTGTGGGACAACTACAAAAGGTGTAACATGTGCACAATGGAAATATCATAAGGAGAAGAAAGAGTAAAAGGAACAGAAGAAATATTTGAAACAATAATTACTGAGAATTTCTCCAAATTGATGTCAGACATGAAGCCACAGATCTAGCAAGCTCAGAGAATACCAAGAAGGATAAACATCTATATATACACATATATGTCCCCAGCCTTCAAAATACAGAAAATCAAAGATAAAATTCAAAATACAGACAATCAAAGATAAAGAAATTTCAAAATACAGAAAATTAAAGACAAAGGAAATCAAAATACAGAAAATCAAAGACAAAGAAAAAAAATCCCAAAACAAGCCAAAGGGAAAAAAAACACTATCTATAGAGGAAAAAAGACAAGAATTGCATCTGACTTCTCATAAACCATGAAGTTGAGAAAATAGTAGAGTGAAATATTTAAAGTATTGAGATAAAAAACCCACACTAACCTACAATTTTTTAGTCTGCAAAATTATCTTTCAAAAATGAAGGAGAAATAGATTTTCTCAGACAAACAAAAATCGAGGGATCTTTTTTTTTTTTTTTTGCCAGTAGACCTGCCTTGTTAAAAGAAATGTTAAAAGAAGTTCTTTAGAGAGAAGTAAAATGCTATAGGACAGAAAATCAGATCTACATAAAAAAAAGGAAGAGTTTTGAAGAAAGAATAGATGAAGGTAAAATTAAGTATTTTATTTTTCTTATTCTTAATTGACCTAACAGAAAATATTTTTTTCAAAATAATAACCATGCATTTAAAAATGTTTGCTTATGTGTGTATATATATTATATATTATATATATTATATATATATATATATATATATATATATATATGCTTACATGTGCTTATATAGAAGTTAATACAGGGGACTGGAGAGGGGAATTGGGATTACTTTGTTATTATGAGGTACCTACACTAGTTGTGAAGTGATATAATGTTATCTGAAAATGGGCTTGTATTGGCTGTAAATGTATATTGCAAACTCTGGGCAACCACTAAGAAGAGTCTTTTTTTTTTTTTAAGTATAACTGATATGCCAAGAAAGGAGAGAAAATGGAATCATATTATATGTTCAGTTAAAACCATAAAAATCAAGAAAACAGTGGAAGGCAAAAATAAGGACAAAAAATAGAAAATAATAAAAAATATGTAGACATTCAACCAACTATATCAAAAATCAAGTTGAACATCAGTGGTCCAAATGCAACAATTAAAAGACAGATTGTCAGAGTGGATAAAAAAACAAAAATATGACCCACCTATAGATTGTCTACAAGATACCCATTTTAAATATAGATACAAATAGATTTAAGGTCAATGGTTGGAGAAAAAACATACCATTCTAATCAAAAGAAAGCAGGAGTAGATACATCAATTTCAGACAGAGCAGATTCCAAAGCAAGAAACATTATCAGGGATAAAGAATGGCATTAAATAATGATAAAATGTCAGCTCTTCAAGAAGACACAACAATCCTTAACATGTATGTTTCTAACAAAAGAGCATCAAATTAGATGAGGCAAAAACTGAGAGAACTTCAGAGATAGATTACTCCGTTATCACAGTTGGAATTCTGCTTCCATAGTATAGTGGTCATCACACTTACCTCACTATCATGGTTGGAGACTTCTACAACTTTCTATCAGAAATGGACAGATACAGAAGGCAGAAATTCAGTAAGGACATAGCTGAACTCAAGACTACATCTCCCATTCAACACAACACCAGAAAAACAAATAATCCAATTTAAAAACGGGCAGAAGACATGAACAGACAGTTTTTCAAAGAAGACATAGAGATGGCCAACAGACCCATGAAAAGATGCACAACATAGCTCATTATCAGTGAAATGCAAATCAAAACCACAAAGAGATACCACCTCACACCTGTCAGAATGGCTAAAATCAACATGAGAAACAACATGTATTGGTGAGGATGTGGAGAAAGGGGAACCCTAGTGCACTGTTGGTGGAAATGCAAACAGGTGCAGTCAGTGTGGAAAACAATATGGAGGTTCCTCAAAAAAAAATTAGAATTAACATATGATCTAATAATTCCACTACTGGGTATTTATCTAAAGAATATGAAAATACTAGTTCATGGGGCACCTGGGTGACTCAGTGGGTTAAGAGTCCGACTTTGGCTTATGTCATGATCTCATGGTTCATGGATTCAAGCCCTGTGTCAGGCTCTGTGTTGACAGCTCAGATCCTAGAGCCTGCTTCGGGTTCTGCGTCTCCCTCTCTCTCTGTCCCTCCCCCACTGGTCCTCTCTCTCTCTCTCTCTCAAAAATAAATAAACATTAAAAAAAATTTTTTAGGGAAGCTGAATTAGCAACTATAGCTTCAGGGTCTGCTGGGAACAAGGTGGCCACAGACAGTTCCATTGGAAAAAGAAAGAGGAGAAAACAGGGAAGATGGTGGCATAGGAGGACACTGGGCTCATCTCGCCCTGCTGATCACTTAGATTCCACCCATATCTGTCTAAATAACCCAGAAAACTGCCAGAAGACTAGCAGAACAGACTCTCTGGAGCCTAGTGCAGACAAGAGGCCCATGGAAGAGGGTAGGAAGGGCGGAGAGGTGGTGAGCACTACACGGACTGGCGGGAGGGAACCGGGGTGGTGGAGGGGCAGCCCCCCTTCCCCAGCAAGGCGGAATCCCTGAGTCTGGCTTGCAAAAGCAGAGGGGCCAGACTGTGTAAGTTCTGACAGCCAGTGGGACTTAACATCTGGAATGTTAGAAGTCAACAGCTCTGCTCAGAGAGAGGGAGGGTGAGAGGACACTGGGAGGGAGAGGTGTTGAGCCCTGGAAGACAGAGCTCAGCTCGGAGGAACAAAGGCACTGGCCAGCACCATCTCCCTCTCCCATCCCCCAGCCGGAATCCCAAAGGAAACCAGTTCCTGTCACCAAACTTGCTTGCACTGCACAAAAACCCAACACTGTGCTTCTGTGGATCCATCCCTCTGACGGGTCTGCCTGCCTCCCTCCCGGTGCTGCAGGGCCCCTCCCGAAGCGGACCACCAACGGCAAAGTGAGCTAAGCCTGTACCTCCTGCCCCTGTGCACCTTGTGGATCCACCCTGGCTAATATGCCAGATCCCATCAAAGCAGCACCACAAGCCTGGCAGTGTGCAAGTAGCCCAGACAGGGCCCACACCACTCCACAGTGAGTCCTGCCCCTGGGAGAGGGGAAGATAAGGTACACACCAGTCTGACTGTGGCCCCAGCATGGGCTGGGACAGACATCAGGTCTGACTGCAGCCCCACCCACAAACACAAGTTACTCCAGACAACACAGGGGAAGTGCCCTGCAGTTCTGAGCCACCCCAGGGACTATCCAAAATGATGAAACAGAAGAATTCTCTTCAAAAGAAACTCCAGGCAGTAGCAACAGCTAACAAATTGATCAAAAATGATTTAAGCAATATAACAGAACAAGAATTAAGAATAATAGTCATAAAATTAATCACTGGGCTTGAAAAAAAGTATAGAGGACATCAGAGAATCTAAGCTACAGAGATCAAGGAATGAAGAAAGAGTGATGAGGAGCTAAAAAATGCTATAAATGATGTGCAAAATAAAATGGAGGCGACCACAACTCGGATTGAAGAGGCAGAGGAGAGAAGGTGAATTAGAAGATAAAATTATGGAAAAAGAGCATTCTTCTTGAAACTAGAACAAGCAATCCTAAAATTCATATGGAACCACAAAAGGCCTGAATAGCCAAAGTAATGTTGAAGAAGACCAAAGCAGGAGGCATCACAATCCCAGACTTTAGCCTCTACTACAAAGCTGTTATCATCAAGACAGCATGGTATTGGCACAAAAACAGACACATAGACCAATGGAATCGAATAGAAACCCCAGAACTAGACCCACAAACGTATGGCCAACTCATCTTTGACAAAGCAGGAAAGAACATCCAATGGAAAAAAGACAGTCTCTTCAACAAATGGTGCTGGGAGAACTGGACAGCAACGTGCAGAAGATTGAAACTAGACCACTTTCTCACACCATTCACAAAAATAAACTCAAAATTGGTAAAGGACCTGAATGTGAGACAGAAAACCATCAAAACCCTAGAGGAGAAAGCAGGAAAAGACCTCTCTGACCTCAGCCACAGAAATTTCTTACTTGACACATCCCCAAAGGCAAGGGAATTAAAAGCAAAAATGAACTACTGGGACCTTATGAAGATAAAAAGCTTCTGCACAGCAAAGGAAACACCCAAAAAAACTAAAAGGCAACCAATGGAATGGGAAAAGATATTTGCAAATGACATATCGGACAAAGGGCTAGTATCCAAAATCTATAAAGAGCTCACCAAACTCCACACCCAACAAACAAATAACCCAGTGAAGAAATGGGCAGAAAACATGAATAGACACCTCTCTAAAGAAGACATCCGGATGGCCAACAGGCACATGAAAAGATGCTCAACGTCGCTCCTCATCAGGGAAATACAAATCAAAACCACACTCAGATACCACCTCACGCCAGTCAGAGTTGCTAAAACGAACAAATCAGGAGACTACAGATGCTGGGGAGGATGTGGAGAAACGGGAACCCTCTTGCACTGTTGGTGGGAATGCAAACTGGTGCAGCCACTATGGAAAACAGGGTGGAGGTTCCTCAAAAAAATTAAAAATAGACCTACCCTATGACCCAGCAATAGCACTGCTAGGAATTTATCCAAGGGATATAGTACTGATGCATAGGGGCACTTGTACCCCAATGTTTATAGCAGCACTCTCAACAATAGCCAAATTATGGAAAGAGCCTAAATGTCCACAAACTGATGAATGGATAAAGAAATTGTGGTTTATATACACAATGGAGTACTATGTGGCAATGAGAAAGAATGAAATATGGCCCTTTGTAGCAACATGGATGGAACTGGAGAGTGTTATGCTAGGTGAAATAATCCATACAGAGAAAGACAGATACCATATGTTTTCACTCTTATGTGGATCCTGAGAAACTTAACAGAAACCCATGGGGGAGGGGAAGGGGGAAAAAAAAAGAGGTTAGAGTGGGAGAGAGCGAAAGCATAAGAGACTCTTAAAAACTGAGAATAAACTGAAGGTTGATGGGGGGTGGGATGGAGGGGAGGGTGGGTGATGGGTATTGAGGAGGGCACCTTTTGGGATGAGCACTGGGTGTTGTATGGAAACCAATTTGACAATAAACTTCATATATTGAAAAAAAAATAAAAAAGGAAAGAAAATGTAAAAAAAAATATGGAAAAAGAGGAGGCTTAGAAAAAGAGAGATAAAAAAATCTAGGACTATGAGGGGAGAATTAGAGAACTAAGTGATGCAATTAAATGGAATAATATCCATATAATAGGAATTCCAGAAGAGGAAGAGAGAGAGAAAGGGGCTGAAGATGTACTTGAACAAATCATAGCTGACAACTTCCCTGAAGTGGGGAAGGAAAAAGGCATTGAAACCCAAGAGGCACAGAGAACTCTCTTCACACGTAACTTGAATCCATCTTCTGCACGACCTATCATAGTGAAACTGGCAAAATATAAGGATAAAGAGAAAATTCTGAAAGCAGCTAGGGATAAACATGCTCTAAATTATAAAAGGAGACCCATAAGACTAGTGGCAGACCTGTCTACTGAAACCTGGCAGGCCAGAAAGGAATGGCAGGAAATCTTCAATGTGATGAACAGAAAAAATATGTACCCGAGAATCCTTTATCCAGCAAGTCTGTCAATCAGAATAGAAGGAGAGATAAAGGTCTTCCCAAACAAACTAAAACTGAAGGAATTCATCACCACTAAACCAGCCCTACAAGAGATCCTAAGGGGATTCTGTGAGTGAAATGTTGCAAGGACAACAAAGTACCAGAGACATCACTACAAGCACGAAACCTACAGACATTACAATGATTCTAAACCCATATCTTTCTATAATAACACTGAATGTAAATGGACTAAATGCGCCAACCAAAAGACATAGGGTATCAGAATGGATAAAAAAACAAGACCCATCTATTTGCTGTCTACAAGGGACTCATTTTAGACCTGAGGACACCTTCAGATTGAAAGTGAGGGGATGGAAAACTATCATGCTACTGGAAGTCAAGAGAAGCTGGAGTAGCCATACTTATATCAGACACATTAGACTTTAAATTAAAGGTTGTAAGAAGAGATGAGGAAGGGCATTATATAATAATTACAAGGTCTATTCATCAGGAAAAGCTAACAATTATAAATGTCTATGCGCCAAATACGGAACCCCCAAATATATAAAACAATTAATCACAAACATAAGCAACCTTATTGATAAGAATGTGGTAATTGCAGGGGACTTTAATACTCCACAATGGATAGATCATCTAGACACAGGATCAATAAAGAAACAAGGGCCCTGAATGATACACTGGATCAGATGGACTTGACAGGTATATTTAGAACTCTGCATCCCAAAGCAACAGAATATACTTTCTTCTCGAGTGCACATGGAACATTCTCCAAGATAGGTCACATACTGGGTCACAAAACAGTCCTTCATAAGTATACAAGAATTGAGATCATACCATGCATACTTTCAGACCACAATGCTATGAGCTTGAAATCAACCACAGGAAAAAGTCTGGAAAACATCCAAAAGTGTGGAGATTAAAGAACACCCTACTAAAGAATGAATGGGTCAACCAGACAATTAGAGAAGAAATTAAAAAATATATGGAAACAAATAAAAATGAAAATACAACAATCCAAACGCTTTGGGATTCATCAAAAGCAGTCCTGAGAGGAAAATACATTGCAATCCAGGACTATCTCAAGAATCAAGAAAATCCCAAATACAAAATCTAACAGCACACCTAAAGGAAATAGAAGCAGAACAGCAAACACACCCCAAACCCAGAAGAAGAAGAAGAGAAATAATAAAGATCAGAACAGAAATAAACAATATAAAATCTAAGAAAACTGTAAAGCAGATCAATGAAACCAAGAGTTGGCTTTTTGAAAAAATAAACAAAATTGATAAACCTCTAGCCAGGCTTCTCAAAAATAAAAGGGAGATGACCCAAATAGATAAAATCATGAATGAAAATGGAATTATTACAACCAATCCCTCAGAAATACAAGCAAGTATCAGGGAATACTATAAAAAATTATACGCCAACAGAATGGACAACCTGGAAGAAATGGACAAATTACTAAGTACCCACACACTTCCAAACTCAAACAGGAAGAAATAGAAAACTTGAACAGACCCATAACCAGCAAAGAAATTGAATCAGTCATCAAAAATCTCCCAGCAAATAAGAGTCCAGGACCAGATGACTTCCCAGGGAAATACTACCAGACATTTAAAGCAGAGATAATACCCATCCTTCTCAAGCTGTTCAAAAAAATAGAAAGGGAAGGAAAACTTCCAGACTCATTCTATGAAGCCAGCATTACTTTGATTCCTAAACGAGACAGAGACCCAGCAAAAAAAGAGAACTAAAGACCAATATCCCTGATGAATATGGATGCAAAGATTTTCAACAAGATATTAGCAAATCAAACTCAACAGAATGTAAAAAGAATTATTCACCATGATCAAGTGGGATTCATTCCTGGGCTGCAGGGATGGTTCAACATTCGCAAATCAATCAATGCAATACATCACATTAATAAAAGAAAAGATAAGAATCATATGATCCTGTCCATTTATGCAGAAAAAGCATTTGACAAAATTCAGCATCCTTTCTAAATAAAAACCCTCAAGAAAGTCAGGATAGAAGGAAAATACTTAAACATCATAAAAGCCATTTATGAAAAGCTAACAGCTAATATCATCCTCAATGGGGAAAAACTGAGAGCTATCCCCCTGAGATCAGGAACATGACAGGGATGTCCACTCTCACCGCTGTTGTTTAACATAGTGTTGGAAGTTCTAGCATTAGCAATCACACAGCAAAAGGAAATCAAAGGCATCAAAATTGGCAAAGATGAAATCAAGCTTCCACTTTTTGCAGATGACATGATATTATACATGGAAAACCCGATAGACTCCACCAAAAGTCTGCTAGAACTGATACATGAATTCAGCAAAGTCGCAGGATACAAAATCAATGTACAGAAATCAGTTGCATTTTTATACACTAATAATGAAGTGACAGAAAGACAAATAAAGAAACTGATCCCATTCACAATTGCACCAAGAAGCATAAAATACCTAGGAATAAACCTAACCAAAGATGTAAAAGATCTGTATGCTGAAAACTATAGAAAGCTTATGAAGGAAATTGAAGAAGACATAAAGAAATGGAAAAACATCCCATCCTCATGGATTGAAAGAATAAATATTGTTAAAATGTCAATACTACCCAAAGCTATCTACACATTCAATGAAATCCCAATCAAAATTGCACCAGCATTCTTCCCAAAGCTAGAACAAGCAATCCTAAAATTTGTATGGAACCACAAAAGACCCCGAATAGCCAAAGTAATTTTGAAAAAGACCAAAGCAGGAGGCATCACAATCCCAGACTTTAGCCTCTACTACAAAGCTGTTATCATCAAGACAGCATGGTATTGGCACAAAAACAGACACATAGACCAATGGAATAGAATAGAAACCCCAGAATTAGACCTACAGAAGTATGGCCAACTAATCTTTGACAAAGCAGGAAAGACTATCCAATGGAAAAAAGACAGTCTCTTCAACAAATGGTGCTGGGAGAACTGGACAGCAATATGCAGAAGAATTAAACTAGACCACTTTCTTACACCATCCACAAAAATAAACTCAAAATGGATGAAAAACTTGAATGTGAGACAGAAAACCATCAAAACCCTAGAGGAGAAAGCAGGAAAAAACCTCTCTGACCTCAGCCACAGAAATTTCTTACTTGACACATCTCCAAAGGCAAGGGAATTAAAAGCAAAAATGAACTATTGGGACCTCATGAAGATAAAAAGCTTCTGCACAGGAAAGGAAACAATCAACAAAACTAAAAGGCAACCAATGGAATGGGAAAAGATATTTGCAAATGACATATCGGACAAAGGGCTAGTATCCAAAATCTATAAAGAGCTCACCAAACTCCACACCCAACAAACAAATAACCCAGTGAAGAAATGGGCAGAAAACATGAATAGATACTTCTCTAAAGAAGACATCCAGATGGCCAACAGGCACATGAAAAGATGCTCAATGTCGCTCCTCATCAGGGAAATACAAATCAAAACCACACTCAGATACCACCTCACATCAGTCAGAGTGGCTAAAACGAACAAATCAGGAGACTATAGATGCTGGCGAGGATGTGGAGAAACGGGAACCCTCTTGCACTGTTGGTGGGAATGCAAACCGGTGCAGCCGCTCTGGAAAACAGTGTGGAGGTTCCTCAAAAAATTAAAAATAGATCTACCCTATGACCCAGGAATAGCACTGCTAGGAATTTACCCAAGGGATATAGGAGTGCTGATGCATAGGGGCACTTGTACCCCAATGTTTATAGCAGCACTTTCAACAATAGCCAAATTATGGAAAAGGCCTAAATGTCTATCAACTGACGAATGGATAAAGAAGTTGTGGTTTATATACGTAATGGAATACTACTTGGCAAGGAGAAAGAATGAAATCTGACCATTTGTAGCAACGTGGATAGAACTGGAGAGTGTTATGCTACGTGAAATAAGTCATACGGAGAAAGATACCATATGTTTTCACTCTTATGTGGATGCTGAGAAACGTAACAGAAGTCCATGGGGGAGGAAAAGGAAAGAAAAAAAAAAGGATAGAGAGGGAGGGAGCCAAAACACAAGAGACTCTTAAAAACTGAGAACAAACTGAGGGTTGATGGGCGGTGGGATGGAGGGGAGGGTGAGTGATGGGTATTGAGGAGAGCACCTGTTGGGATGAGCACTGGGTGTTGTATGGAAACCTATTTGACAATAAATTTCAGATTAAAAAAAATAATAAAAATACAAAAAAAATTTTATAAAGAATATGAAAAAACTGGTTCAAAAGATATATGCAGCCCTATGTTTATTGCATCATTATTTACAATAGTCAAATTATGGAAACAACCTAAGTGTCCATCAATAGATGAATGGATAAAGAAGATATGGTAATATGTATGTAGATAGGTAGATAGATAGATAGATAGATAGATAGATAGATATAGATATTAGTCATGAAAAAGAATGAAATCTTGCCATTTGCAACAACATGGATGGAGCTAGAGAGTATAAAGCTAAGTAAAATAAGTCAGAGAAATAAAAATACCATAATGAGTTCATTCGTATGTGGAATCTTAGAAACAAATGAGCAATTAAAATAGACAAACCAAAAAACATAATCTTAACTACAGAGTACAAACTGATGGTTACCAGAAGGCAGGTGGATAGGGGGATGGATGAAATAGTTAAAGGGGATTAAAGAGTACACTTATCATGATGAGCGTTGAGTAATGTTAGAATTGTTGAACCATTATATTGTACACCTGAAACTAATATAACACTGTATCTTAACTATACTGAAATTAAAAAATAAATAATTTTTTTTTCAAAATAAAAAAAAAAAAGACTACATCTCCCAGCTTTCCTTGCAGCAAAGTGTGCCAAAGAACCAAGCTCTGGCAAAAGGGATCTAAATCAAAGTATTATTTGTCAGTTTACACGTATCCTTAAGAGACAGTCATTTTATGCCTTTGGGCTTTCCTTCTCCCCTTACCTTCTTTCTGTTTCCTGGTATGTGTATGTGGTGGTTGGAGTTGGAGCTTCCATCTTGGATTATGAGGTATCTGCGGGTATGGAGACCACTTTGGTAAAAGAACAGATGGAAGTAGCCTGGGTCTTTGATTGATGCTATGCAAATTTATCTCTAGATTTGTACAGGAAAAGAAATAAGCTTGCTTAAGCCACTGTGAACTTTGTGGGTTTTGTCATGCATGGAAGGATTAAGTAACTAAGTGAATCTAAGTAACACCAAATCAATTAAGAAACAGATGCAAGGGTTGGACTGTGGCCAGGATATCAATGTTCAAATTAAAGCTGGATTAGAAAATGTAGCTTGGACCTGCAAGCGAAGATGTGGGATCCTACTATTAGCACCCTCTAAGTCTAGGTCTTGAGTTAAGATGTTAGAAGTGCAGACTATAGAGGGGCGCCTGAGTGACTTGATCGATTAAGTGACCAACTTTGGCTCAGGTCATGATCTCGCCATCCATGGGTTTGAGCCCCAAGTCGGCTCTGTGCTCACAGCTCAGAGCCTGGAGCCTGCTTTGGATTCTGTCTTCCTCTCTCTATGTCCCTCACCACTCATTCTCTCTCTTTCTCAAAGATAAATCACTATTAAAAAAAAAAGTGCAGACTATAGAACAGACATCTAGCCGGCTACAGGTTTTAAAATCTTACTGTGCATATGAATCACCTGGTGATCCTGTTGGAACACACATTCTGATTCAGTAGGTGTGGGGTAGGACCGGAGATTCTGCTTTCTGATAAGCTGCCAAGGGCTAACACTGCCACTCCAAGGACCACACTTTGGGTAGTACCATTTCACACACACACACACCCACCACCACCACCACCAAGTAAATCAGAGTCCAGAGATAAGGCCCTCAGCCTGTCCTGAGCTCTGACCCAGGTGTACGTATGGTCTGGAATCTCAGGGAAGGAGTTAGTAAGAGGTAGAGAGAAGGCAACCCTAACACATTCCTTCTCAAAACTGACTGCACGTTGAATCCTGGGGAGCTTCAAAACATGCTAATGTCTATGTCCCACAGAGATCCTGACTCTGGATGTGACCTGGGAATTGGAAGGTTTAAAAGCTTCCCCAATGATCCTAATAGTCCCAATGCTGGGACCCACAGCCCAGAGGGCCAACATTCTGGCAGAAGTTCTTGTTTATGGGTTGAGTCAAGAACTCTGAGAAAAGAAGGGTCCCTCCTACACTCCAAGCTGGGACTGGGGTAAAGTGAGTGAGGCACCTCCCTTGGGCATTAAGGCAAACGTTGGGGGTGGGGAGTGGAAACACCCAAAAACTCTGTAATGAAGATAAATATCTTAATACAATATTTAAAGGTTTTTTAAATATTTATTTTTGAGAGAGAGGGAGAGAGACAGAGTGTGAGCTGGAGAGGTGCAGAGAGAGAGGGAGACAGAATCTGAAGCAGGCTCTAGGCTCTGAGCTGTCAGCACAGAGTCCGATGTGGGGCTAGAACCCACTAACTGGGAGATCATGACCTGAGCTGAAGTCTGACCCTCAACCAACTGAGCCACCCAGGCGCCCCTAATGCAATATTTTAAATAATCAACATTAACACAAGGAAATCCACACTGAATCAAGTATCAAAACTTTAAGGCAAATAAAGATAGAATCTTTAACAGCACTGTGCAGAGCCATATTGGAGCTTGAGGCAAAAGGCAAACAGAAATCCTGATCTCTAGGCTATACTAACCAACTCCCAACCCCTGGGGCTAAACAATCTAGCTAAGGATCACTCAGAAGGGGTCTGCTCTCCCAGTTTGTGAGCCACTGCCCCCTCCCAACTCCCCTGATCTTGGTTAAAGTTGTGGGCAGGTCAACCTTTTGTCCTCACATGGTTCTGAAATGGGTCATAGTGGTTCTTTAAATAAATTAACCAAGACCAAAGAATAACAGACATTTACTGAGTTCTAAGTGCTTTGCAAATACTTATTTAATCTCCAAAGAGATCTTATGACATAAGAGCTATTGTTACCCTACTTACAGTAGAGGAAACTGAGGCACAGAGGTTCAATTAATTTGTCCCAAATTATACAGCAGGTAAAGAAGTTAAATTGGGAATCAAACACAGGCAGTTTGGCTCCAAAGTCTATGCCCATGAGTACTTCCTTAAATACCGTGACCCAGGTCAAAAATGCGCCCCTTACTCTCACTTGTGTCCCACGGTATGCCCAGTCATGGTTCCAATATAGCTCAACGTGGCCATATCATGAATTCACACAGTAACATTAAAAATCGCCCCCAAGCCTCTGCAAAACAACCAAACCAAAAGTAACCATCAGCAACAGAATGACAACACTTGAATCACGAGAACTTTCGGCTCTTTATTAAATTTCGGGAAAGAAATGAAGGTCACCAAATTAAGTTGGAATTTCCAGGGTACAGAAAACCGTTTCCTCTGCTGGCTGTCGCTGCCTTGGTGTGGGCAGGAGGTCACCAGGGGGCCGCCAAGGCTCCATATGCAGGACAAGGTGGGGGTGGGACATGACAGGGAGCCTCAGAGGAGCGGGAAGGGGGTCATCGGATCGTGTACTTGTCCCACTTCTTTTCAGGGTCGTAGGGTTCCCAGCGGCTCGCGGGGAAGATGTGCTTGTTCTTCTCGTACCAGCTCCGCAGCACCACCTTGCCCGCGTGTGACTCATCCTTTTCCATGGTGGCGTCGCTCAGCAGCCGCACGTCATCGTGCACGTCGAAGTTGAAGAGCGGCCCACTCTTGCCCCGGGCCTTGGTGACGATGAAGTCGTAGAAGGTGTGGTAGTGGGGCAGGATCAGGTCCTCCTTGATGTACATGAGCTGCTCCACGCCCGCCGACCGCAGCTCACGGAAGTCCTTTCGCAGTCCCTGCAGGGCCCTCTTCAGGAACTGCTGCACGGTGCCACCCTTGTGGATGCGCACGGTGCGCCGGTGCCCGGAGCCGTCCCAGTAGCTGAACGTGACCTCCATCTCCTCGCGCTTCACCTTCTCGCGCCTGGCCTCCCACTCCTGCCGCAGCTGCTCCCGCAGCCGGTTCTCCTCCTCCTCGCGGTCGCGGTCAGGCAGGAAGCTCGTGTCCACATCTGGATTCTTCCCCAGGTTCTTCTTCTTGCTCAGCCCCGCCGGCGTGGGCTGCTCCCTAGCCGCCACCTCCTCATCCACGTTGCCCTCGTCGCCCTCGTCGAGCGTGAAGGACAGGCTGCAGATCTTGCGCTTCTGCTCCTGCTTACGCTCCTTCTCCCGCAGTGCCTCCAGCTGCAGCCGCCGCGCCTCCAGCTGCTCCCTCTTGGCCAGCTGCATCTCCCGCTCCTTGAGCAGGGCCTCCTGCTTGGCCTTCATGTCGTTCAAGGTCACCAGGCCCACCGTGCTTGACTTCAGCTCGGCCTCCACGGCGTCGTAATGAGCCGAGAATTTCTTGTCCACCTTCGACTTGATGAGGGTCTCCTCGGCGATCCGCTGCTTCAGCACCTCCATCTGCTCCTTCTGCTTTTCCCGCTTCTTGATCAGGTGCATGGCCCGGCCGGCCTCCCGCATCGTGCCCTTGTACTGCGCCATGCTGGCAGCTCGGCACGCCCACTCCCGCTTCCAGTTCCTGTCTGATGCCGGGGAGTTTCCGGGCTAGCTCATGGATTCGGCTGCAATGAAAAACACTTGAGTTAGAAAGGGGCCAATATACAGTGCTGGCACCCTGATCTTGGACTTCCCAGCATTCAGAACTATGAGAAATAAACATCTGTTGGTTAAACAAAAACAAAAACAAAAAAAACAAAAAAAAACCAAAAAAAAAAAAAAAAGAAAGGGGCCAATAACAATGGTTTGATTAATGTTTCAGAGCGGTGCATTCTACTAGAATTTTCTGGAATGACGGAAGTGTTCTGTAGCTGTGCTGACCGATGTGTAGCCATGTGAGGCTATTGTGCCCTTGAGATGTGGCTAGTGCCATCAAGACAATGACTTTTATTTTAATTAATTTAAATTTAAATAGCCATATGTGACTAATAGTTCCCATGTTGGACATTGCAAAGCTGGGTTTTGAGAGCTGTACGTGGAGAGGGTTGGTTTACAGAGCAAATTTTCACCCGTCCAGGTACCCTTATCTGTCTGGGTACCCCCATCAAGCACGAGTTGGGGAACCAAGAAAGCAGGCCTGCAATGGGCCTGGGACTGGATTTGGGTGTAGTGACCACAGGAAAGCAGAGTCTGAGAGGAAAATGTCCAGGTTGGCCCTGGAGGAGAAGGCACCTGTCCTCGCAATCAGATACACCACTCTTCTTGAGGAGGTAAGTGAGTGAGGGGAGAAGGGTCAGACAAAAGCATCTTTTAGTACTTTCCTAGAGGGTGGTAATGTTAGCTAAGATCCTATTAATATGTTAGAAGTGAGGCAGGACCGTATTAGTTGTTGTCCCTTGAGAATAATTTCTGCAGTGAGTATTTGTTGAGTCCACCTTATGCCCAGTACTAAAGTGTGCAGAAGCAGTGTAGGTATGGCCCTGATTGCTGTGGAAAACAAGGCATCTAGGGATGCTTCCTGGTGTTTCAGCCAAAGTGGAATGAAGCCTCCCCCTAATTTTATTGGACTCAACTTGAATCAACCATCTTCCCTCAAGACCAGTCCATCCTGCCTCATGCACTACAGCTCCGTCATCCTCTGGAGCCTCACCCCCACAAACTCAAGACAAGGTCTCATCCAACCATCCCCACCCTCCCAAACTCTTCCACTCTGCCCTCTGGAAAGACGCTCCTCATCAACAAACTCTCCTAAATCCTCAGCCACCTCTGGGACCTTCCCTTTACCTTCTTGTCTCATGCTGGAAGCCTGCTGTTCCCTGAGGAGACCATTTCTCCTAAAGTAGAGGACATCCACATCACATCCACATCCATGTCCTCTGACATCCACATCATCTCAAACTCTAAAAGTGGGATGTCTTTGCAGTTTCAAAAACATTTCTTCTACATTTTTAGAACTCCTAGCTTCCTTGAAGCTCATGCAACCCAGTGATACTACCCCAGCTGTTGCTGTCATCTCTGGAATTCCCTTTCCTCCAGAATCCTTGAGGTTTAGCACCTGGCTCAACTGCCGTCCTCCTCCATCCTCCATTCATCATAATCCTGGATGTCATCCACAGAACCTACCAGACACCTAGACCTTCTCACTTCTGATGGCCTCTTCCTTTTCCATGCCCTAGCTCTTATCACTATGAGCAAGTGCCCCATTTCCCAAATCTGAACTCTAGAACCTCCTTTCCTTTCAGTTTGCTTACTCTTGGAATAAATAACCTAACTCCAACTGTCCTCTGATAGTTTGAGACCTCTGATCCAAAGCACTTTTCCATCATACTCCCCTCTGCTTGCTCCTTCCTTACCCACCAGACATTGCATGGATTCTCATCTCTCATGCTTCTTTCCTTCCTGTTATTCTTGCCTGGAAAAGCTCTAATCCTGGTTAAACGTAGCCCCTGTCTTCATAACTCCTAAACGGCAGGGCTGAGGAAAACAGCACTGCTATTGTTGGCTAGCCTCACTTGAAGTTCATGACCTCAACCCTCCAATGGGGATTCAAAACTGCCTGGTAATTCTATCATGCTGCCTCAGGGAGTCTGCTGTCTTGCTCTCCAAGACAACTATTTTGTGCTTCCTTCTGTATCTCTCACACCTCCACTCTCTCCTACCTCCCCCACCTCCCCTAGTTTGGCCAGTAAACATTTAGCAGCACACCACTGGATACAGTTCTGTCTTCTGATTCAAACACAGTTATTTGTGGATAATCGAATCCTACCCAAATTTCATAACACAAACACTGCATTCGGTCTACTTAAATCCCCCCAAATATGTGTTCTGTGAAAAAGGAGTTCTAAACTCAAATAAATATGGGAAAGTCAGAGTCAAAGAAAGTTTAAGAGTCTCTTTACTGTGAGTCTCTGATATGTTTCCACTGTGACTTTCCAAGGGGGCGTGTAATATTTCATGTTTCCCAAAAGTTTTTTGGATTATTCAACATTTCTTCCTCTACAGAGTATCTGTTTACTTTTCTCAAAACCAGTGCCTCAAGGAACCACGTTTAGAAAAACTGGCTGTGAAATATATGCCAGACTTTCATCACGTCCTTCTAAAAGCAGTGATGCCTGTGAGCACAACCTCAAGAAGAAACCTTTTCTTATATGATAGTAAAATATGGCACCTATGTGCCAAGGAGAAAATATTGTGGTGTTACCACTCACCAAATTGGGCAAACAAGAATTCTAAGCATTTTCCTGGACTACTGTCCTTCACACATAACCAATTAAAAGAAAATATTTCATATGTTTTCTTTTCTCTCCTTTCCTACCACTGGCCTTAAGATAACAATTGTGCTTTTTTTTCCACCTGAAGCCTCCTCATCAGTGCCCTATCATCAGTATATTCTCATTCTTTTCTTTTCTTTTCTTTTTTCTTTTCTTTTCTTTTCTTTTCTTTTCTTTTCTTTTCTTTTCTTTTTCTTTGACTTTTTCGATGTTTATTTTTGAGAGAGAGACAGAGAGACAGAGGATGAACGGGGGAGGGACAGAGAGAGAGAGAAACACAGAATCTGAAGCAGGCTACATGCTCTGAGCTGTCAGCCCAGAGACCAACGCTGGGCTGGAACCCATGAACCGTGAGATCATGACCTGAGCCAAAGTCGGAGGCTTACCTGACTGAGCCACCCAGGTGCCCCAGTGTATTCTCATTCTTGTCTATCTTCTATAAATAATCCAGTGGTCCTCATAAAAAATACATCTGATAATGTCACTCCCTTTCTTGAAAATCTCCTCCAACACTCTATTTTGAGATAAAACTGGAATGTTAAATTTTTTCCTACCAGGTCCCTAATCACCAAACCCATCCACCCATTTCCCAACACTCCACACCATACAGTGGCCATCTGGAACATTTCAGTGTTCTTAAGTACAAGATGCCCTTTCATAACTGTTTCCTTTGGACATACCCTTCCTAGAAGCCTGCTGTCCACTGTGCCAGCCTTCAAGATCATCTTCAGGGTTATCCCCTATAGAAAACCTCTAGCAGCCTCCAGTGACCCCACCCCTGCCACCCCCAGATATACAAAGTTACTGATACCCTCTTCTCTCCAGGATCCCTGTGTGATTACCTTTATTAGATATAACATAAATCAGATTGCTTGGCCACCTCCTTTTTCAATTAGATAATTGAACCAACCAGCCACACTTTAATCCAATCAAATATAATATGACCACATCAACTATAATTGCCCTTTTCCAATCTAATCAGAATCTAAATGTCAATATAGTCCCCAAACCTCATCTTTCCTCTTCCTGTTATCTAGCATCCATTGTCTTAACTCAATCACAGTCTTCAAATACCATAGCCAATCAGCCTCCAGAATTAAGACAGTTAGTCTTAAATTCTTCGAAAAGGTTGACAAGAAAAACAGAAGGAAGCAGTTTTATCCTTAGAGTCTGAAGTCCTGATTTTAAGAACTCCCCCCACCCCACGGGTCCCAAGATGATAGTTGCTTGTGATCTCAATCCTCAATGAAAAGTACCCCAGCAAGCTAAAGTCTACTGTTTTCAACTCTTCCACTGTATCAACAATGACAATAACACAAATAGATGGAAGGGAGCAACAGTCTGCTCCAAGGAATCTGAAATGCTGATTAAATATGCAAATTTTAATTTAAAGAAAATGTCACCTCCTTCCCACTTAGCGACAAGGTAAAGCAAATATGCAAACCAATGGCGGCAATTTTTAAAAATCCCACAAAACTCAAAAGCTACTGCTTTAATTGTTTTAACAGAAAAAAAAGATAATCAGTTTCCATCACAAACAAAAAGAACAAATCAACAAAGGAATACCTTTTGTCATGATTGGTTTTCAGTTTACCTCTCATCAGTCTTAATTCTGATTTAAAATGATCATCCAACAAGTGGCGTGTATAAGCTCATCTCCAGAGTCAGCCTTACCATGAAACTGGTTGGTGGACCAGCGTCTGTAAAGGGCAACACTTCCCAATCAGCCCAAATTGGGTCTAGGAAGTACTTCCTGACAGCATCATCACTCAAGGATCCCTCCAGCATCCATCAGTGTATACTGAATTTGTTGTCCAACCAGAGCCACAGCACCTATCATTCAACCAGATGCCAAAAAAAAAAAAAAAAACCTCCAACCAACCAGTGCCTGACCTCTACAGAATTCTGTCACCAGACCAGAAGTCCTTTGTAGGATATTTTAAATGAATATAAAAATGATTTTATTGCATGCTTTCTAATAGGGGGAGGGGGTTAAAAATGTCTTCCAATGTTTGCTTGGAAGAAATCCAATATTTGGGGTTGTTGAAAGGTGGAGGGAAGAAGTTTCACGTGTTCAGAGAGAGGGAAATGCAAAATGTACTAGCTGGAAAGAGCTTGGAGAAACAAGCCACAACTTTAATATATGTTCACTAGAGAAAAGGAAGAAGGTGTCACAGATCTCAAAATAGATTCTGCACCATAAATGTCTCTGAGTTTTGTGAAACAAAATCTGCTCCTTAGTTTTTATCAAAGTAATACATATTCATGGTTTTAAAAGAAAAGTAATATTAAAAGGATTATTACTTTTTTTTTAATGTTCATTCATTTTTGAGAGAGAGAGAGAGAGCAAGCAGTGAAGGGGCAGAGGGAGAGGGGGACAGAGGATCTGAAGCAGGCTCTGTGCTGACAGCAGAGGACCCAATGTGGGGCTCAAACTCATGAACCACAGGATCATGGCCTGAGCCAAAGTAAAAAGCTTAACCAGCCGATCCACCCAAGCACCCCTAAAAGGCTTATTTTTTTTATTAATTTTTTTTAATGTTTATTTTTGAGAGAGAGACAGAGACAGAGACAGAGACAGAGACAGAGACAGAGACCGAGCACAAGTGGGGGAGGGGCAGAGAGAAAGGGAGACAGAATCTGAAGCAAGCTGTCAGGACAGAGCCTGACACAGGACTTGAACCCAGGAACTGTGAGATCATGACCTGAGCCAAAGTCGGACGCTTAACCAACTGAGGTGCCCAGGCACCCCTAGAATGATTATTTTAACAAACAAAATAAAATAAAACAAAAGCAAATCAAGCAGTGCCCAATTTTATCGCTCTTTTCTCTAGAAGCAACTCCTTCCAATCCCATCAGATGTTTCTTCTCATATTTACTTTCTTATTCTTCAGTAATTCTTACATTGCTATTTTGTGGCTAATCAATTTTACTTTATCTATTGACTTCTTCATATGGTGGATTAAGATTTAATTTTTCCCTACAATAAATTGAAGTATCTGACCAACTCATGGAGGAAGAAGGCATTATTATGGAAGTTGTTAATATTTAAACTAGATTTTAAAAATGCAAGGAATTAAATTATATGGTAATCTTAAATCTCAAACAAAATATTAACAAATTGAATCCAGCAGTTTATGAACACATGCATATGAAAGTAGGCCCTATTCAAAGATAGTTTGATACTAAAATATCTACCTATGTAATAACCATGGTAATAACATCTCCAATACCTGCAGATAAAACTAAATGAAAATTAGCAAATTAGACGTGGAAGGGAATTTCCTGAACTTGATAAAAGGCATTTTTGAGAAACCTATGGCAAATATCATATGTAATAATATACTTTTATGTTTTTTACAGTTTTTTTTGAAGATTTACTTTGAAGTAATCTCCACACACTCACGACCCCAAGACCAAGAGTCCCACGCTCCACCAACTGAGGCATCCAGGCACCCCTATGTTCCTTACAGTTTAATCAGCAATGGAATTGTGGTGAGTTTTGGCCTGTACCTCCATGGCTGCAGGCTGGGTGGAGGCAAACTGGGGTGAAGGGCAAATAGGAGATGAAGCTCTGATTCTCTTTTTTTTCAAAAGGTACACATCTTTTGTTTAAGATTGCAAAGTGTCACTTGAAACACAGCTTTTAGAAGTATCGCCAGAGAAGTGAAGGGACATGACAGATAACAGGGGTAAGGGAGGGGTGGAAAGGAGCTCATACCTATAGAAAAAAGTCAGTGAAAAATAAAAAGTCAGTTGTCTACTCAGAAGGGAAAATACTCTAAACTAATCAGTATTGTGTCTTCTCCCACTGAACACTTAGAGGAAAAGTAGTAAAGGGAAGTGTTATTTTGTGTAGAAACATGTAGAATGCATTACAATACTACACTGTCGCTCACAGTTTTTCCAAGGATTTTTTTTTTTCTTGAAAGTGCAGTGAATGTGGCTTTTTACATTGACCTCAGAAGACAGCTCCAAATCAGAGGTAGGCCTAGTTCCATCACCAGCCATGTGGGTGTTAGAGCCAACTCTGGTCCTTGGTCAGTGTCCCCTCTTGCTTTTTATAATGTTGTCAATGAAGATTATTGGTATCTAAACACCACCCCACTCTTCTTGCTTTGCTGAAAATGGGTGGTTCAGATTATAGTGAAGAGACAATAGTGAGATTGGTTAATTCTCTCAAAACCTTTATTTTGGGGGTGCCTGCATGGCTCAGTTAGTTAAGTGTCCAACTTCAGCTCAGGTCATGATCTCACAGTTCATGAATTTGAACCCGCATCAGGCTCTCTGCTGTCTATGGCACAGAGCCTGCTTGGGATCCTCTGTTCCCTTCTCTCTCTCTGCCCCTCCCTGACTTGTCCTTTCTCTCTCTCTCGAAAATAAATATTTAAAAGATTTAAAAAAATGAAAAACCATTTATTTTCTCCCAACTGGGAGTGATCATGGGATGAAGAATTCATCATTCAGAGCAGCACCTGTCACTTTGTGGGACCTTTGGCTGGAGCTCAATGACAGCCATAATTGACACTGTTCCAAGCCAACACTGAACACCTACTAGTGCCATGGGGTCCAGCATGTTGGGGGACACTGGGTTTACAACAGGTTTAAACCTGTTCCTGGGGTTGCTTCTAAGATAGTTTAGAGGATTCATAGATAATGAAGCTAGTTGAGGGGAGATTACCCTGAGATACCCACTTCTTGGCACTGGAGGTGAATGGGGAATGATTGCTCAATAAATTCAGAAAATGAAACTTTGAGGTAAGAAAATATCTGAACCTAGTGTTGACTTTGGGTGAACAGGGAAGGACCACACCCTTAAGGAACGCTGAAGTAAATGCAAACCAGAAACCAAGAAATCTCACTTATGGTGTTAATATATTCATTGGATTATTTATGGTGTCCTTGACAACATCATTACAGCCGACAGAATGTACTGTTTAACTCTATGTGAACTTGTTTTCTTAATCAGTCATTTTCTGGAGAACTCCTTCATACCAGCCAAAGCTCTTGGATATCCACTCTGCTTCCCAGGGAACCACCACCCTGGAGCACCTTGGAGCTTTCTGTAAAATGCACTCACACTCCAAACGTGCTAACCACTTGGTGGGTTTAGATCTCATGGAAAGCCAGACTGGTTAATAATTTTCCTAAAGCCATTATGATCTTCCAGGGTTCCAGCAGCCCCAGAGGAGTTTTGGTATCACCTGTGATCACCATTATGTAGTTCACTTGATCTATCACTATTAGGATTTAGTCCTTAAACAGCTTATAAACATGGAAGATACTACCCCATTAATAGGATGGTTGTGAAATACATAAACAGAACAATTCCTAACAATTCCTAATTCCTGTTAGGTTCCTAACAGGTCAGACTCTCCCCACCCTCCATTTTTGACCTCTCTGCTGACTTGTATTTTCTGTTTCTGGTAATAAACTAAACCACAAAAGAAGAACCAACCTCATGGTAAACATTCTTACCACCTATCACTTTAATTTGAGCTCTAATAAACAAAAAGACGTGAAATAGTTGCTTAAAATGTGTCTTAAGTTACAGTTTGAGATAGGCTTTTCCCAAAGGTTAACATTTTTTTTTTTTTTTAATTTACACAAAATACAACTTGCTCTTTTTGGTGTGCCGTTATATGAGTTTTGACAAATACCTAATGCCTACAAATTTTCACAAATTCTAAATAACATTTTTCTTTTCCAGAGACACTAGTCAGGGCACATGTGATAGAAAATCTGTGTTATTAATTATAGTTGGCACAAGCTTCAGAAGTCCCCACTGGACTGATTTCCTGATGATAAAATGTGAGACACACAGCGTGCTAAGGTCCATAGAACATGGTTTTTGACTCTGTCCCTTGGGGTAGGGGAGGTGCACACATGAGCTGATTAGATCTTGGACTTTTTGGTCTTCACATATTGTGATACCATAGCCCTGGCCATAATGCCATATTTTGTTATTGAGTTAGTACTTACTTAGAAGAAACTCTTGGCCCAAGACTTATTATTTAGAAGAAACTATTGACCCAAGCATTGTCCCAATGTCTTGGTTGATAGTTTAACCTTCTGTGGGGGCAGGGGTGGGGAGGGAAGGAGGATATTTTGTTGATTACTGTTGTTGCTTAACTACGGGAATATATGTGAGACACTGCTGAAGCCCTGCTATAAGGTACTCTTTCCAAAGTCGTTTTTAATTTTTTTTAACTTAAAAACTGTAAATTTGACTCTGTTTTTTGCTTATACAGTTCTCTGAGTTGTTTTATTTTTTTTATTTAATTTTTTAAAATTTATTTATTTACTTATTTATTTTGGAGAGAGAGAGAGAAAGAGAGCATGAGAGGGGGAAAGGGGCAGGAGAGAGAGAGAGAGAGAGAAAGAATCTCAAGCAGGCTCCATGCTGTCAGCACAGAGCCTGATGAAGAGCTTGATTTCAGAAACCGTGAGATCATGACCTGAGCCAAAATCAGGAGTCAGACGCTTTAACCTACTGAGCCACTTAGGCGCCCCTATTTTTTAAATTTTTAATTGAAGTATAGTTGACACATAATATTATATTAGTTTCAAGTGTACAACATACAGCTTCAACAATCATCTACATTACAAAATACCAACCATATTAAGTGTAAGTTACCATCACTGTACAAAGCCATTATAATTTTATGATTATTCTCTATGTTGTACTGTTCATCCCCATGACTATTTTATTTTATTTTTTTAATTTGCATATAGTAGACACATGATGTTACATTAGTTTCAGGTATAGAATATAGTCAATGGTATTGTAATAGCCTTTGCATGTTGACGAGTGATACCTACATTGGTGGTGAGCATAGCATAGAGAAGTTGAATGTTGTATACCAGTTCTCTTAGTTTTAACACACTTATGCAATCACCATTACAGTCAGGAACAGAAAACTATCACCTCAGAAAACTCCCTGTCCCATCCGTTTGTAGTTACACTCCCACCTCCATCTCTACCCCTTACAACCACTGATCTTCATTCTTACATTTTTGCCTTTTCCAAAATGTCACATAAATAGATTCAGACAATATGTAAGCTTTGAGTCAGAGTTCTTTCATCCATTGTAATGCTTTTGAGATTCACCCATGTTGTTGTGTGTATCAATAGTTCATTCCTTTTCATTGTTGAGTAGTATTCCATCCTGTGGATTCACCACCATTTCTTTATCTATTAAGCCATTTGGATTAAAGGCATTTGGGCATTTGGGTTGCTTCCAGTTGTTGTTATGAATGGAGCTGCTATAAATATTCATGTAGAGGTTTTATGTGAACAAAAGTTTTCATTTCTTTCCCTAAGTATAGGATTGCCAGGTAGGTATTGTGTTCTTATTTATTTTTTAATTTTAGCTATTCTAATTAATAGGGGTATGTAAATGGTATGCCGTTAGGTTTTAATTTGCATTTCACAAGGCGGAAAATCGTGTTAAAATCATGTTTTCACATGTTTATTTGCCATTATGGATTTTCTTCAGTAAAGTGTTCTTTGAAATCTTATGCTTATTGTTTTTTTTCCTTTTTGTCCCCCATGCTATATATTATATCCCTATGACCTGTTTGTAGCTAGGAATTTGTACTTTTTAACTCTCTTCACCCATTTAGCCTCCTTCACACCCTCACCCCTCCATTCTCCACCTCTGGTAACCACCAGTCTGTTCTTTGTTTCCATGAGCTCACTGCTTTATTGTTTTGTTTTTTGTTTTAGATTCTACATATAAGTAAGATTATATGGTATTTCTTTCTCTACATGATGTATTTCACTTAACATAATGCCCTCAAGGTCCATCCGTGTTGTAGCAAATAGCAATATTTCATTCTTTTTAATGACTGAATAAATTCCAGTATGTATATATATGTATATATATATACATATATGTAGAAAATGTGGTATTCAGTCATCCGTCCATCAGTGGACACTTAGGTTGATTCTATATCTTGGCTATTGTAAATAAGGCTGCAATAAGCACGGTGCACATACATCTTTTTAAGTCAATATTTTTGTTTTCTTTGGATAAATACATAGAAGTGGAATTGCTGCATCATATAGTGGTTCTATTTTTAATTTTTGGAGGAAGCTACATACTGTTTTCTACAGTGGCTATACCAATTTACATTACCACCTCCAGTGTGCAGCGTTCCTTTTTCTTCACATACTTGTCAACAGTTATTTCTTGTCTTTTTGATAATAGCCATTCTAACAGATGTGATGTGTTATCTTGGTAGTTTTGATTTGCATTTACCTGACATATAGTAATGTTAAACATCTTTTCATGTACCTGTTGTCCATCTTTATATATTCTTTGGGATAATGTCTATTCACATTCTCTGCCCATTTCTTTTTTTTTTCTTCTTTTATTTTTTTTTAATCATTTTATTTTATTTTTCATTTTTTAAAATTTACATCCAAATTAGTTAGCATAGCATGCAACAATGATTTCAGGAGTAGATGCCTTAGTGCCCCTTACCCATTTAGCCCATCCCCCCACCCACAACCCCCTCCAGTAACCCTCAGTTTGTTCTCCATATTTATGAGTCTCTTCTGTTTTGTCCCCCTCCCTGTTTTTACATTATTTTTGTTTCCCTTCCCTTATATTCATCTGTTTTGTCCCTTAAAGTCCTCATATGAGTGAAGTCATATGATTTTTGTCTTTCTCTGACTGACTAATTTCACTTAGCATAATACCCTCCAGTTCCATCCATGTAGCTGCAAATAGCAAGATTTCATTCTTTTTGATTGCCGAGTAATACTCCAGTGTGTATATATATATATATATATATATATATATATATACCATATCTTCTTTATCCATTCATCCATTGATGGACATTCGGGCTCTTTCCATACTTTGGCTATTGTTGATAGTGCTGCTATAAACATGGGGGTGCATGTGTCCCTTCGAAACAACACACCTGTATCCCTTGGATAAATGCCTACTAGTACAATTGCTGGGTCATATGATAGTTCTATTTTTAGTTTTTGAGGAACCTCCATACTGTTTTCCAGAGTGGCTGCACCAGCTTGCATTGCCACCAACAATGCAAAAAAGATCCTCTTTCTCCGCATCCTCACCAACATCTGTTGTTGCCTGAGTGGTTAATGTTAGCCATTCTGACAGGTGTGAGGTGGTATCTCATTGTGGTTTTGACTTGTATTTCCCTGATAATGAGTGATGTTGAGCATTAGTTCATGTGTTGGTTGGCCATCTGGATGTCTTCTTTGGAGAAGTGTCTATTCATGTCTTTTGCCCATTTCTTCACTGGATTATTTGTTTTTGGGTGTTGAGTTTGATAAGTTCTTTGCAGATTTTGGATACTAACCCTTTATCCAATATGTTGCTTGCAAATATCTTCTCCCATTCTGTCAGTTGCCTTCTAGTTTTGCTGATTGTTTCCTTCACTGTGCAGAAGCTTTTTATTTTGAGGAGGTCTCAGTATTCATTTTTGCTTTTGTTTCCCTTACCTCTGGAGACGTGTTGAGTAAGAAGTTGCTGCGGCCAAGATCAAAGAGGTTTTTGCCTGCTTTCTCCTCAAGGATTTTGATGGCTTCCTGTCTTACATTGAGGTCTTTCATCCATTTTGAGTTTATTTTTGTGTATGGTGTAAGAAAGGGGTCCAGGTTCATTCTTCTGCATGTCGCTGTCCAGTTTTCCCAGCGCCACTTGCTGACGAGACTGTCTTTATTCCATTGGATATTCTTTCCTGCTTTGTCAAAGATTAGTTGGCCATATGTTTGTGGGTCCATTTCTGGGTTCTCTATTCTGTTCCGTTGATCTGAGTGTCTGTTCTTGTGCCAGTACCATACTGTCTTGATGATTACAGGTTTGTAGTATAGCTTGAAGTCTGGGATTGTGATGCCTCCTGCTTTGGTTTTCTTTTTCAAGATTGCTTTGGCTATTTGGGGTCTTTTCTGGTTCCATACAAATTTTAGGATTATTTGTTTTAGCTCTGTGAAGAATGCTGGTGTTATTTTGACAGGGATTGCATTGAATATGTAAATTCCTTTGGGTAGTATCGACATTTTAACAATATTTGTTCTTCCTATCCAGGAGCATGGAATCTTTTTCCATTTTTTTGTGTCTTCTTCAATTTCTTTTATAAGCTTTCTATAGTTTTCAGCATATAGATTTTTCACCTCTTTGGTTAGATTTATTCCTAGGTACTTTATGGTTTTTGTGCAATTGTAAATGGGATCGATTCCTTGACTTCTCTTTCTGTGGCTTCATTGTTCGTGTATAGGAATGCAACTGATTCTTGTGCATTGATTTTATATCCTGCAACTTTGCTGAATTCATTAATCAATTCTAGCATTTTTTGGTGGAATCTTTTGGGTTTTCCATATAGAGTGTCATGTCATCTTCGAAGAGGGAAAGTTTGACCTCCTCCGGGCCAATTTGGATGCCTTTTATTTCTTTGTGTTGTCTGATTGCAGAGGCTAAGACTTCCAATACTATGTTGAATAACAGTCCTCTGACCATTTCTTAATTGGTTTCTTAGTTTGCTATTGAATTATAGGAATTCGTTATGTATTTTGGATATTAACCCCTTATCAGACATATGATTTGCAAATATTGTTTCCCATTCATTAGGTTGCCTTTTCATCTTGCTGATGGTTTTCTTTGCTGTATAGAAGGTTTTTAGTTTGATGTAGCCCCACTTATTTATTTATTTATTTATTTATTTATTTTTAATTTATTTTTTTAATTTTTTTTTTTTTTTTACCAAATCCAAAATATTCTCACAAGACAAATGTCAAGCTTACCACCTATGTTTTGTACTAGGGGTTTTATGGTATCAGATCTTACATTCAAATCTTTAATCCCTTTTTAGTTAATTTTTGTGTATGGTGTAAGATATTGGTCCAATTTCATTCTTTACATGTGGCCATCCAGTTTTCCCAGCACCATTTATTGAAGAGACTGTTCTTCCCCTATCCTATATTCTTGGCTCTTTTGTTGTAAATTAACTGGCCATATATGCATGAGCTTATTTCTGGGTTCCCTACTCGGTTCCATTGGTCTATGTGTCTCTGTTTTTTATTTTTGTTTTGTTTTGTTTTGTTTGTTTGTTTGTTTTGCCAATACAGCTTTGAAATATAGTTTGAAATCAGGGAGTGAGATGTTTCCAGCTTTGTTCTTCTTTTTCAGGCTTACTTTGGCTATTTTGGGTCTTTCACAGTTCCACTCAAATTTTAGGATTGTTTTATTTTTGTGAGAAATGCTATTGGAAGTTTGATAGGATTGCATTGAATTTGTTTGTTCCCAAATTTGCTTTGGGAACCATGGATATTTTAACAATATTAATTCTTCCAATTATGAGCGCAGTATATCGTGTCTTTTTCAATTTCTTTCATCAGTGTCTTACAGTTTTCAGTATACAGATCTTTCACTTCCTTGGTGAAATTGATTTCTAAGTATTTTATTTTTTTGGCAGAATTATAAATGGAATTGTTTTCTTAGTATCTTTTTTTGCTAGTTTGTTATTTATATATGGAAACACAACAGATTTTTTTTTTATTTTGATTGTGTATCCTGAAACTACTGAATTTGTTTATTCTAATATTTTTAGTGGATTCTTTAGGATTTTCTACATATAATATTATGTCATCTGCAAATAGTGACAGTTTTACTTCTTTCTTTTTATTTGTGTGTCCTTTATTTCTTTTTCTTGCCTAATTGGTCTCATTTTTTAATTGAGTTGTTCTCTTACTATTGAGTGCTAAGTTTTGTTGGGTTCTGGATACAAATTTTTTATCACATATGTGATTTGTAGTAGTTTCTACAAGTGTAGATTCTCTTTTCATTTTTAAGTGACGTTTGCAGACCATAAGTTTTTTATTTTGATGAAGTCAAAATTGTCAGTTGTTCATTTATGAATCATGCTTTTGATGTCTTATTTAGGAGTTCTTTGCCTAATCTAAGGTCACAAAGATTTTTTCCTAAGCTTTTTCCCAAAATTTCATAGTTTTACATTTTCCATTTAGATCTATGGTCTATTTTTTATTTTAAATTTTTTACAGGAAACCCACTTTAATATTTTTTTTTACCTGGTTGTGAAACCCATTTTATATATTTTTTTCTTCCAAGTTTTTATTTAAATTCCTATTAGTTAACATATAGTGTAATATTAGTTTTAGGTGTACAATTTAGGGATTCAGCACTTACATACAACACCTGGTGCTCATCACAGCGAGTTCACTCTTTAATCCCAGTCACCTATTTTACCCTTCCCCCACCTCCTCCCCTCTGGTAACATAAGTTTGTTCTCTATAGTTAAGAGTCTGTTTTTTGGCTTTATAGCAGCATTATCAACAATAGCCAAATTATGGAAAGGACCCATATAGTCTAGTTTTTAGTTAATTTTTTTGTTTAAGATACAATGTTTAGGTCCGAGTTAATTTGTATGCATATTGGCATCTAATTGTTCCAACACAATTTGTTAAAAGACTATTCTTTTTAATATTTTTTGTACCTGGGTCAAAAATCAATTAACTATATTGTGTGGGTCTATTTATGGACTCTGTTCTGTTCTGTTGAACTATGTGTCTATTCCTTTGTTAATATCACACTATTTTAGAATACTGCAACTTTATAGCAAGTCTTAAAATTGCTTAATCCTTTTTTAAGAACTTTCTGGTATTCTAGTCCTTTTGCCTTTTTATATAAGTTGTAGAATCACCTAGTCTATATAAACAGTCCTTCTTGGATTTTTATTGGAATTGCATTAAATTTATAGATCAATTTGGGGGATATTTGCCATCTTAACTGTATTGTTGAGATGAATGTTGTATGGCTACATACATTGTGTGGCTCTCTATTTAGGTCTCCTTTCATTTCTTTCATTGGCACTTTGTAGTTTTTAGCACATAGATTCTGCATGTTAGCTTTATACTCAACTGCTTATCTTTTTTTTAGAGCTATTATAAATGTCATTTTAAAAAACTGATTTCAGGGGTGGTTGGGTGGCTCAGTCAGTTAAGTTTCCTACGTTGGCTCAAGTCATGATCTTATGGTTCGTGAGTTTGAACCCCACGCCAGGCTCTGTGCTGACGGCTTCAGATTCTGTGTCTCCCTCTCTCTGTTCCTCCCCTGCTTGCACTCTGTCTCTCTCTCTCAAAAATAAATAAACATTAAAAAAAACTGATTTCAAATTACTCATTGCCAATATATATAAATAAAATTGATTTTTTTCTGTTGACCTTGTATCTTTCCATCTTGCTAAACTCATGTGCTAATTCTACAAGTTTTTTATAGATTCCTTGGGATTTCCGTATAGACATCATGTTTCCTGAAACAACAGCTATAGTGTGAGGACCAAGACAATTTAATTTCTTCCTTTTCAATCTGTATGTCCTTCCTTTCTTTCTTTCTTTCTTTCTTTCTTTCTTTCTTTCTTTCTTTCTTTCTTTTCCCTTGTTGCATTGACTAGAATTTCCTGTATGATGCTGATTGTGCAGAATTGGGTGTTTTTCTTTAAACATTGGGCAAGATTTGTTAATATAACCATCTTGGCCTAGATTTTTCTTTTTTGGCAAGATTTAAACTACAATTTATTTAACAGATATAAATAGAACTATTCAGGATGCCTAATTTTTTCTTAGGTGAGTCTTGATACTTTGTGGCCTTTGAGGACTTGGTCCATTGCATCTAAGCAGTCAAAGTTATGTACATAGTTTTGTATTATTCATTATCTTTTTGCTGTCTATAGAATTTATAGTGATTTACTTTTTTTAATTCTTTATATTGTATCTTCTCTGTTTTTTCTTTATGTCTGTCTAGAAGTTTACTGAATTTTATTGATCTATTTGAGAAACAAATTTTTTCTTTTATTTTCTCTTGTTACTCTTTTTAGTTTCACTAATTTCTGCTCTTACCTTTATTTTTTCCTTCCCTCTATTTGCTGACCTGCCCTTTTCCCTAAGGTAGAAGCTTAGATTACTTATTCAAAATCTTTCTTCTTTTTTGATTTAAGTATTTAAACCTATAAATTTCTCTTGAAGCACTGTGTGAACTGGATTCCTCAAATATTGATATGTTGTGTTTTCATTTTCATTCAATTCAAAATATTTTCTAGGGGCACCCAGGTGGCTCAGTCGGTTAGGCATCCGACTCTGGATTTTGGCTCAGGTCATGATCTCACAGTCATGAGTTGGAGCCCTGTGCTGGGCTCCATGCTAAACATGGGACCTGCTTAGGATTCCTCTCTCCCTCTCCTTCTGCCACTCTCCTACTCACTCATACATGCATGTGTGCATGTGCACTCTCTAAAAAAAAACCAAAAAACCCCCAAGAACTATTTTCTAATTTCTTTTGAGAGTCTTTGTGACTCATGGATTATTTATTTAGAAGTGTGTGTGTTTTCATTTACAAAGATTTGGAGATACTCTAGTCATCTTTTTGTTATTGATCTCTAGTTTAATTCTGTTGTGATCAGAAAACATACTTTGTGTGATTTTTATTCTCTTACACTTATGAGGATTTTCTCATAACCCAGAATATGGTCTATGTCAGTGAATGTCCCATGTACACTTGAAATGAATGTGTGTTCTTCTGTTGTTCCTTGGAGGTGTTCTAAAAATGTCAGTAGATCAGTTGGTTCAGTTCTATATCTTGTTGATTTTCTATTCTATACACTTGTTTTATCAATTCCTGAAAGAGAAGTATTGAAGTCTCCAATTATAATTGTGTGTTTTTCTACTTTTCCTTTCTGTTTTACCTATTTTTAAATAATGTATTTTAAAGTCCTGTTTTTAGGTACATATACACTTAGGATTGTTATGTCTTATTGGTAGAATGACCCATTTATCAAATGTCCCTCTTTGTCCCAGTAATTTTCCTTTCTTTAAAGTCTACTTTGTCTTATATTATTATAGTAATTCTGGATTTCTTCTGATTAGTGTTTTCATGTAATTTCTTTTTCCATCTTTTTCTAACTTATGTCAGTACATTTAAAGTGATTTTCTCATGGACAGCATATAGTTGATTCTTTTTCTTTAACCACTCTGGCGTTCCTTGTCTTTTTGGAGCCATTTGTATTTATTACTGAAGTGTTAAGATTTAGGTCTATCATTTTGTTATTGTTCTCTTGTTTCCACCTGTTTTCATTCCTCTGTTTTCCCTTTACTCCTTCTTTTAAATTATTTGATTACTTTTTAGTATTCAATTTCAGTTTATCTATTGAAGCTTTAACATATCTTTTTTTGAGGCTTTTACCATATCTTTTTATGGATTTTTAGTGGTTATGCTGGGAGTTATGACATATATCCTTTATTTTTCAGTTTATTCGAATTAATACTTTGTTACTTTAAGAGGAATACAAAAACTTCACCACTCTGTATGTCGCTTTACTCTTCCCTGTAGTTATTGTGTACATTGCATCTACATGAATTGAAAACCCATTAGATAATGTTACAATTATTGCCTTCAACCATCACCCATAGTTTAAAGAATTCAGGAAAAGAACTCAATAGATTATATTTACCCAAATATTTTCCATTTCCATTTCTCTTCCTTCATTCCTAAAGTTAAAATTTTCCTTCTGGTGTCATTTCCCTTTTATGTAAAGAACTTTCTTCATTCTTGGTTATAAGTGACCAATTTGTCACCTAGATTTTAATAAAAAATCAGTGTGTAACTTTTCTGTAATGTGAATCTGTGGTGGAGACAGGATTTTTGCCTTTAGTATGTTGAAGGTGATTTTAGGGACTGCAGGTAACAGATGAGAGGGCTTCCCACAGGATGCTTCCTGCTGTCGTTGACTTCAATGCACACTTGCTTTCAGTAGACACGGACTCTTTGGCACATGTTGAGACACTTGCAACACAACCAGCTGTCAGTGATGTCAATGGTCAGCCTGCCTTGGTGCTTCTCCACACATTTTAGGAAATGTACAGGTAGCCATTCTGACACAAGGAAAGCCCATTCTCAGACAACTGTTCATAAGATGTGGTGGTTTATGAGTTTACTAACATATAGCCATGCTTATTTTATAACCAAAATTTACTAGCTGGAGTCTTTGCTGAGCCACTGCAATTGTCTAAAATCATTCCAGGGGTTAGGACTGGGTCTTGTTGTTTAATTGATGATGCAGCTTGTCCTGTCTACCTGGCAGGACTTCCTGTAAACATTGTAAAGGATGCAGAAATCCCAGTGATAGATGAAGTGTAAGAAGTAAAAACTTCTGTATGTCCTGACTTTCAGAGATTTCCATCAGACTACCATCCACAGGGACCGTATCCAAGAGTTTATTGTAAGTGAATGTTGCCAGAGGGTCTTCAGGAAACTGAGTGTTTTGCACTGATGTACTAATTCTTTGTTCAAGGGTGGCCAAGACCAATGGTCAGGGATCTAATGGGCAGGACCAGACTGACTGGATAAGGATGTATGGCTTAAAATTATTGCCAGGTTATGTGGTTCCTTGCTACTGCTGTAAGTTTTCATTTTTCCTGCAGCAGGGCCTGGCATGTTGTATATGCTGAATAAATGTTTCATAAATGGATGAATAAACAAATGTCACATTGTTTGACTGTATTACACTTAAGTACTCTTGTTATTAACAACACTAGGCATTACAGTAAAAGTGTTCAGTCCTACAACTTCATTTCCAATTCACTATTTTGAGTGAAGATGTAAAAGATCACTCTTTATAAATCCCTGAAACTCTGAAGCTCTGCTGCTGGAAATGTGGCAGCCCAAAATGTGGCATGCAGAGTGGAAATCATGCTACGAGAGGAAGACTGGATTCTCCCGTCAGCTCTAAAGTTTGTCATGGCCTTGGAAGAATTAGGTAACATTTAAGTTTTCAGTTTTTTCATCTAAAAGATTACACACTGATACTGTCCGATCCTTTTGAGTTTTAAGGCCTAAGATTCAACCAAAGAACTTTCTCTAATTCATCTAAGTCAGTGACAAGGCATGGATTAAGAGAGCATAAAGCTTATTTGTTTGTGTAATTCCTCCTTGTGCTTGTTATCTAGAACTCCAGACTCCAGGTTCTGGAGGTGGAGGTGTGGTAGGGTCCACTCCCTAAGGAATGTAAACTAAAAAAACCTCAAGGCAACCTGGCTATATTCCTACGTGATATCCCTCATGACCCTGTAACATGAGACCACTTAATCAGATTGCATGTTTGTGTGTTACCATATATGGGAGACAAAAGAAAGTTGAAAATATATAAAAAACTATGCCACTTCGTGTTCGGGGGTGTTGGGTGTGAACCCAACTGAGTCAGTGCTGGCACAAATAAAGTTGCTTCCTAGAAAGAAAAGTCTTGGTATCATGACTCTGTGTGAGAATCCTGCTACAGGGGAAGGGAGATGTCAACTCAGCCAAGGGCCTTACCTCATAGGATCATACTAGGCTTTGGCTGTTCATAGCAGTGCTGACATGTTATCAAAATTAGTCCAAAGGCAACTCCAAAGAACCAGGAAGGGATGAGATCAGGTACAAGAAATTCCTGGTTTGGTAGCAGAGGAGATGGGACAGCCTCTGGCCTTCACAGCCAGAACCTGGAAAATGACTACTTCTCATAGTTTTCAAGGAGCCAATTCTGAACGCTGTAGGTGGGCATTTAGGAGAACGAACATAAAAAAACTAAATCCCTTCCTTCACCCGGAGCTGATGGTGAAATTTCTTCATTCCTAGTTTCTTGGTTGGGAAAGCTCTGTTTTCTTCGCTCATACCTCCCTGGGAAGCCATTCCCCATGCCCTCTCCAACCCACCAGTGCTGCTGTATGCACAACTTTGGGACAGTGGAGTGTAGCTCTTAATGCTGCCCCTCCTCTTGCCTTCCACTCTTTCTAAACATGATAGTCACTATCATCTGCCAGACGCTTCATCAGCATTCAAGGCTGATGACAAGAGGAATGCATTCAGCCATCAAGGTGGCCACACATTACCCAACCCAGATTTCTTTCTGATTCATGCTCATTTAATTATTTATTTTAAAATAAAAATATTTTTGTACTACATACATTTTATAAAAACTACACAAAATGGTCCCTAGGTAATCTTATACTTGAGAGATAGCCATTATTTGTTTTGTTTTGTTTTAACGTTTATTTATGTTTGAAAGAGAGAGACAGAGGGTGAGCAGGGAAAGGGCAGAGAGAGAGGGAAACATAGCATCTGAAGCAGACTCTAGGCTCCAAGCTGTCAGCACAGAGCCCAACACAGGGCCTGAACCCACGAGCTGTGAGATCATGACCTGAGCCCAACTGGAGCTTAACCAACTGAGCCACCCAGGTGACCCTGAGAGATAACCATTATTAATAGTTGCCATTTACTTCTAGACCATAAATGTATATGTAAATATGTACTTTAATATAATGGGATCATTCTGTTTGATGAACTCAACAATGTATTATACTTTTTTCCATGTTAACACTTAAGAGCTTATTGGATCCCTTTTAATGGCACCAATGTATTTCAGTATAGGAATGTATCATAACGTATTTTACCAGTTTTCTATTGCTTGACATTCAAGTTGTTTTCATTTGTTTAACTCTATAATGATTATTCTTATACCTAAATTTCTGTGAAAGAATTCGTATAGTGTCTGGTGCTTAATATGTGTTAGTTATCACAATTATTAGTAATATCTTTTAAAGATTACCCTTGACTTTCTTTGATCTTAAGTTTAGTATCTTTTCTTATGGTCTTTAAATTTCATGATGAAGCCTTTTACTTATCTTTCTATTGAGGCAGTTTCCTTTTATTGATTTATAAGAACTCTTTATATATTGGGAGTTTATCTACTGTATAACATCCCCTCCAGGTTGTCTTTGCATTTTAACTTGTTTATAGTAATTTTTCCCCTGAATTATAGAAGTTTTTGTATTTTTATGTAGCTAATTCTGACAGTCTTTTATGACTTGTGAGTTTAATATATTTTTTAAAATTCAGTCAGTTTTATAGCGTTGTTTTTTTTGTTTTTTTGTTTTTTTGTTTTTAAATTTGCTTCTTTCTATATTTATAGTTATCCTAGCTGGGATCTATATCTGAAATCACTATAAGGCAGTCATTTAAATTTCTTCCCAAAAGTTTGTACTAGATTAAAATGAAAACAGGAAAGGAATTTTTCTCAACCTGCTGCATGGACTATAGGTATTCTTGGTAACTAGTAATAATAAAAACAGTACAAACTAATGTTTTTATAGTGAGTTGCAAGTTATAAAGCTTATTTACATACTCTATGAGTTGGAAATTCTTTTATTCCTGGTAAGAGAAAAACCTGACTCAAACTGGCTTAAATAAAATATTTGACTCACTTATTTAAAAAAAAAAGATTCACTTATCTGAAATGACCAAAGGTCATGTAGTCTTTGGATGTGGCTTGGTTCAGAAGTTCAGTAATCTCACCACAGCTCCTTTCTGTTTCATCTTTAGGTTTACCCTCATTAGGGCCACTAGATGATGTCTACAGATTTCTAAGAATTATGTGCTGTCTCATTCATATTCAGGGCAAGGAGAGATTTTTTTTTTTTTTATTACTCTCTCAGAAGAGTGAGGGAGTTTCTCTCCCAAATCTCATGTCTTGCTTTTTTCCAATCAACATTTCCAGGAAAATGACAAATAATCTCTTGGTATTTAGTCAATCAGAGCCTACCCTAGTGCAGGGCACAAAGGTGGGAGGTGTGAAACATGGGATGTGTTGGGAAATGGTGAATATTCATCCAAACAAAATTGGGATCACATACCCAAGAGGAAGGGAGAATATAAGTTGAGCACTCAAATTAGCAAAAGTGTAGCACACATACCTTGTTCCTGTTTGGTACTTATAGGAACCCTAAGAAGGTAAGTAGTTACTAAAGTTCCTATTTTATAGATGGAGATACTGAAAACCAGAAGAATTATATAATTTGCCTCGCTCATTCACCTCGTAAGTAGCAAAGCTTAAATCCAGATCTCATAACTCGAGATTCTCTGCTTTTCCCAGGACTCCGTATTACCTCCCTGTCTGCTTAAAACCACTGCTTAGAGGTGCCTGGGTGGCTCAGTGGGTCAAGCATCCAACTCTTGATTTCAGCTCAAGTCATGATCCCAGGGTCATGGGATTGAGCCCTGCATTGGGCTCCAAGTTCAGCATGGAGCCTACTTAAGATTCTCTCCTTCCCCCTCTCTCTGCCCCTCCCCTGCTCATGCTCTCTCTCTCAAAACAACAACAAACAAAACTGCTGCTTAGTATATGGGACTGAATCAGCTCTACAAGCTCCAGTTTTAAATTTAAAAGGTCAAAAGGAGATATTAGCTATTGGCCATATTGACGTTTCTAATGGGAGCAGAACATGATGTGAGGTTCCACCATGGTGGTTTCAAAAGAACCGGAAGTAAAAATCCTGTTCTGGTTCAGCCTAGGCGTCCCCAAAGAAGAGCATGATACAAAGGCTTCTGCAGGGGCATGGGTGATTTATTTGGGGATGTGTTCACAGGGAGCAGGAGGGGAGTGTTAGAATGAGGTGGGAGAGTTAGAAGGAAAGCCAGTATAATCCAGGTAGCCATCTCTAGAGTGATTATTTGACCCCACAGGAACTTTGGGAAGCTCCATGAAATATATCACTGTGGGGTGGGGAGAAAATGGAAAGCATTTACCCTACGGCACACATCCCCAGTGGTTGATGGTTGACCCATAAGATGTTAATAATCCTGCATTTCTTAGTTGTACATAAGTGAGTGCCCAGTAGTTTGGCTGGACACCCCAGTTTGCCACTGCATCAGAGAAGCCAGGGACAGGAAGAGAAAAGATGCACTCAAAAGGTGCTTCAGCATAAAGCTGGTTGAATAGAACTGCTCACTGCATCAGCATCAGTGGCTGTAAGGAGGTGGGACCAGAGGATTTTAAGTGAGGCATTTTAAGTAGAGGTCTTCAATACATAATCCATTTTAAGCCAATAATACAAAACTTAAGTTAAAGAAGTGATACACAAACAGGCCCAAATGACTAGTTCCCTAGTTAACATCTGATAAGTTCATGCCTGAATTATTATAACTACCTCCTAAAAAGATTTCCTTAGTTTTCCCCTCACTCAACTACTGCTGCAATCTTCCTAAAATACAAAAAATAGTCTCTTTTGTCCTTACTTTACAGAATCATTCACTACCCTCCACTGGTTGCAGAATTATGTACAAAACCTTTGACTGACATTCAATATTCTTCACAATTGGTTTTACCATAATTAAACAGCTGTCCTCCCCATAACTATCCCAGCTGGACTCAAGCTGGTCTAATTTCCTTACCGTTTTATAAATAGGCTGAGATTATTCTTCTCTGTGTCTTTGTTAATATTGTCCCTTCTAACTGACAGGGATGATGTGCAAAACATTTACCAACTGCTGTAGCAGTCACTGACCAATCAGAGTGGAGACTGAGCCAATCAGACCTGATGTCAGGTGTAACTGACAATATGGGTTGGCCAGCTGACTCAGCTCTGCCCTCAGTCTCCATTTTTCTTCTACCTATTGAAATCCTATCTTTCCCTCATTTTCCCTGAAGTTATCCTGGACTACACTTAACTTATGTTGGTCTTTCCTTCCTTGGGATTAATTACCACTTTGTGTCCTGAATATTCTTAAAGATGTGCTAATGATGTAACAGTGTAAAACACCTGCACTTTTTGGGCAGCACATTCTTTATTGTCTCTTCGGATGGTAAAATTTCATGATGTTTTTGATATAGAGAATAGAAAGATATAATTCGTTCTTTTCTATAACATAGTTTACCAAAAGCATTTTTTTTATCATTGATACTTTAGAAAAATTTCTTTTAGCTTCAAAAATTCATGACCAATACACAAATTTTTAGGACTTCTGTTGAAGTGAGGAAACGAGGAAAAACTGTACTATATTTCCTTTACTTTGAGATAAGATTTCAAAGAGATATCAAGTGTCCTTGGAATGCTCTTTCAATTGCCAGTAGATATATTCTTGGAAGACATTGCAACACCAGAATGGCTAATGATATTTTAACCTGAGTGGTAGGTTTAAAAGTTTTTGTGGGGTTTTTTTTAATGTTGATTTATTTATTTGAGAGAGAGAGAGAGAGAGAGAGAGCAGGGGAGGGGCAGAGAGAGAGAGGGAGTTAGAGAAACCTAGAGAAGCCGAAGCAGGCTCTGCACTGTCAACTCAGAGCCCCACCCAGGGCTCAAAATCACAAACTGAGATCAGATCTGAAATGAAGGTGGATGCTTAACCAACTGAACCACCCACGTGCCCCAACCTGAGTGATCGTTTTAAAACACAGCCCCCAGATTCTTTGATACTTACCCACTGAGAGATGGAGTCTATGTCTCCTCCCCTTGAATCTTGGTGGGCTTGTGATTTGGTTGTAACCAACAGAATAATACTTCTATATCTACCATTTTATTCTCAGGGATTCTTGCCTTTTTGTTTTTTAAATTTTTTTAATGTTTATTTTTGAGACAGCGACAGAGTGAGACAGAGTGTGAGCAGGGGAGGGGCAGAGGGAGAGAAGCAGACACAGAATCCAAAACAGACTCCAGGCTCTGAGCTGCTAGCACTGAGCCCAATGTGGTCCTAGAACCTGGGAATGAAGAGATCATGACCTGAGCCAAAGTCAGACGCTTAACCGACTGAGCCACCCTGGCACCCCAGGGTAGATTCTAGCCCTGATCTACCATACAAGAAGTTTGATTCTACTGTGGCTGCCATCCTTTGAAGAAACCTAGGCCACATTAGATGCTGTAGTTCACAGCACAGCTGAGACCATAGCTGACGGCCAGCACCAACCAGCAGACCCTATTCCAGAGTCACTTCTACCATGGAGTGTCCTCAGATGAGGTTCCAGACATTGTGGAGCAGAGACAAGCTGTGCCCTGTCTAAATTTCTGTCCCTCAGAATCCATGAGCATAATAAGATGATTGTTTTATGACACTAAGTTTTAGAACAATAGTTGCACAACAGTAATGACCCAAACAACTATGGATAAAAGTTACTGTGATCCAGGTACACTCCTAATATTGTGAGGTCCCGGGCTTGAGTACAAATGGAGGTCTAAGTGTTTAAATATTTAAAGGTTTTATATTAGAAAGGTTAAATATTAGAAATCACACTAATACACTATTGAATAGATACGTTTTCTTCTTTGAAAAATATACCTTCTTAGTGACTGGGAAAACTAGATTTGGATTTAGGATTCCCATTGAAGGCTGGTTCCTGTCTTTCTTCACCCACCTCAGACTCTATGCAACACCTTTCAGGGCCTCACACATATGTATGCTCATGTTCCATTCATACTCCCTGGAAACAGCCACCTCATAGCCCTTCTTCCCAGGGGAGCACACTCAGTGATGGTTGACCATCCATAAGAGGGTAGATTCAGATGAGAGGCCAAAGCAAACCCCAGGTGTTAGCAGGAAATTGCAGGATCCAAGGTATGGTATAGAATCTGGGGCTTGGGCCCAGGGGCGGGTCTAATGACTTGGTCCTGCAGACTTCTCACCCTAGGGCCAAAGGTCAGAATGGGGAAGTGTTGCTGTGGCCCATGGCATTGTCCTCACCAAACAAATACATCCCTCTAACTCTAAATGTACCTTCAACTCAACTTCCCCTTGCTAGTTTCTCAAGCATCTCCTTGGCCAGTCCAGTGCCACCTGAGATGAGGGGAAATGTGACAGGGGAAGTCAGAATGGAAAGAGCAGTTCTTGTGGTAGAAATTTCTTACTTTGGAAAACACTAAATACATAGCCCCAGAGAAGGGGCCCAGGCAAGTACAGGGCTGAGAGAAGTAGAGCTCCATTAGCTTCATGGAAGTCCACCTCTATTTTCATTTCTTGGTTCATTCATACCTTCTGGGAAAACAAGATGTTCCTCATATATGGCCTTTGTGATGCAGGAAAGCATTTCAGCTGAGAGAGAGTTCAAAGTTAGTGACTCATGAGCCCCATTTGACCTGCAAATTGTTTTTATTTGGCCTGTGCAGTGTGTTAACTTTTTTTCCTGAGAAAGTGGTTAGCATTTTAAAACATTTAAAATCTATGGGTGCCTGGGTGGCTCAGTCGGTTGAACAACCGACTTTAGCTCAGGTCATGATCTCACGGTTTGTGAGTATGAGCCCCATGTCGGACCCTGTGCTGACAGCTCAGAGCCTGGAGCCTGCTTCCGATTCTGTGTCTCCCTCTTTCTCTGTCCCTCTCCCCCTCATGCTCTGTCCTTTTCTCTCAAAAATAAATAAATGTTAAAAAAAATTAAACCGTTTAAAATCTAGATTTCTTGCCACTCCTGGAAGTTAGAACAATTTGGAAAACTGGGTCTGCGTTCCCACAGAATAAATAAGTTGCTGTCCCTCCAATAAGACACAGGCTCTCTAAGTCTCCATGGCCTCCCCAGCTCTTAGGCCCATCTTCATCCTGCTCCAATTTCTGGGGCCATTTGCATAGGCAACGTATGGGTTTAGAGCAATAATGCACAGGCATGGGTCCTCATGGATTAAGACACTCAATGGTGACTAATGGTGCCCACAACAGATGGCAAAGGGCCTAACATTTGTTGAGTGAGTAAATGACCAGGAAAATGAAAGCCTACACTGTGTCTTAGTAAACAGTGCTGTGGGGATAGAAAGCAAAGCAATAATCCACTGCTTAGAATATTCTTTAAGGAGTAAGTCTAGTAGAGCTCTTATTATTTATTTTATATTATAATGCTGAGTATATGCTAATGTAGACAGTATGGTAAGAGAAGAAGCTTATAAAATATCTCACAGAAGTGGATGAGGAAGAAAAGACAAAACTGCAGCCCTATCAGTGAATTACTTCAGATTTGAAGTAATTAATGAAACTGAGCTTTATTGTGATTTTTAAAAAAATTTTGATGATAGGAATGTGAGAAGTCATGTATCCATCTTCCGTAGCCTTTTTAAAAAATAAACACAATGGGATTCCTCAAAAAATGAGACATAGAATGACCGTATGATCCAGCAATTCCACTTCTGAGTATATACTCAGAAGAATTCTGAAGAGATATTTGTACATCAGTGCTCACAGCTGCATTATCCATAATAACTAAAATGTGAAAGCAACCCAAGTGTCCATCAAGAGAGAAATTAATAAACAAAATGTGATATATGCATGCAGTCGGACATTATCCAGCCTTAAAAGGAAGGAGATTCTGACACATGCCAAGACAGGGATGAATCTTTAGGACATTATGCTCCATGAAAGAGGCCAGTCACAAAAGGACAAATACTGGATGATCTCACTTATATGAGGTCCCTAGAGCAGTCAAATTCATAGAGCCAGAAAGTAGAGTGGGGGGTGTCAAGGGCTGGGGTGGGGGGATTTTGTATTTAATAGGGACAGAGTTTCAGTTTGGGAAGACGTAAAAGTTCTGGAGTGGTGGTGATGATTGCACAGTGGTGTGAATGTACATAATGCACAGAACTGTAAATTTAAAAGTGATGAAGAGGGTAAATTTAATGTTATATGTTCAAATAAACACAAGAAATAAACACAAAACATATACTTATGATCTGCAGCTTCTCATTTAAAGTCAAAATTAAATTCAGCCTGCTTCCTTTTGGAAGATGAGGCATAGATGTCAGAATGGAGGGGTTGTGGGGGGAATAGGGAGCTGAAAGGCAGTGTTCACTGAGCTTGGTCACTTGGTCACTTGAAGGCGACTCACAGTCCCTTAGTTAAAGTAAGCTAGTGTCTGACTTCCACAGGCTTCCTGGCCAGTAAATCCCTCCTCCTCTTAGGTGCAGGGTGAATCAGAATTCAGTAGTCACAAGCTTTCTCAAAATCGCTATACTCCAAAGAAGATTTGAGAAAGCCAATTAAATGGGTACAAGCCTGGCCTCACCAACGTTTGCAAAAAATAGTCAGCATTATTCGGTCAAAGTCCCTTTGCAGCCCAGGAGGACCAGCTTGTGGAATCATAACTAAGAATAAAAGATTTCACTCCCTCTTCACATGCAACTCCTGCATTTGCTGAGGGGTCCGTTCTGGAACCAGTCAAGGATGCAGGCCCCAGCCTGGGACACAGAGGCTCCTGGAGTGCTAAGCAGTAATATTATTTGCATAAGGCATATTTACATTGTCTATGTACTAAGTTGTATACTTTCACGCCACATCAGTGTGGCTCCAGTAAACATAAATGACAACTCTCATGATACCAAATGTTATTTTATTAAAATATACATGGAATTTCTGAGCTATGTACACGCATTTTAGAAACTGATGTTCTTATAATCTTACACCATGGCACGCATCCACCCACAGTGTTCAGGATCCTCCACATCAAGACAGACTCCGGGACGTGATCTTCGTCAAGTTACCTCTCGGTTCCTCAGTTTCCTCCTCTGCAATATGGCAACCACAACTGAGTCCACCTTGTAGGGTTATTTACAAAGACGAAACAAATTGAAGTAAAACCCTCAGAACGGAGCCTGAGGCTCACACAATATACATGCTGAATAAATTAAACACTACAGGATAAATGACCTGCAAGCAGGTTAGCACCTTCCAGGGAGCTGAGTACCTGAGTAACTCCTGCCTCTGACCCTCCCTAGACCATCCTCAAATTTATAAGACATTGGTGTGTCAGTTTCAAACTCATGGGTAGACTTCTCTTTCCTACCAACACGTTTATCTGAGGGCAGGGATGTGGAGGCACCACGGTGCAGACACAGAGGAGAAATGTTACCGGGAGAAGGGCAAACCATGATCACAGATTGTGTCTGCATTTGTAAAAGTCTTATTACCTACTCCCAGATTTACTTTTGTGAAGACCTTCCCCATCGCGTACACACCCGCCAAGTGCCATGCACGAGGTCCCCGCTGCCACCTTGCCCGGGACCTTGCCCGCCTCTGGCACAGTGAGCGGCCAGCTTTGCAGATGAGATCACCACTGTCTGACCCAGGGAGCTGAGTACTTGGCTGGAAAACTCCAAATGAAGCCAGATGCTGTGCTTTCTTTCAAGACGGGAGAACATGGGTTCCAGTTTTGCAAGGAAAAAGCAACTTGGGATTTCATGTTTTGATTACACTTGGCTCCCACCTCCTCGAAGTCCAATGTTTGTGGAACAGGGAAATGAGCTCGGAGTCAAATGATAAAGCTGATATGATTCATGAGTCTGTCAGGAGGAAAGAAACAGGAAACGGAGGGGCCGGCTGCCGGGGCTGTGACATCATCACTTTGGCATCCTGTCCTGGTCCTGGAAAAATGCAGCTTGCACCGCCTTGAGGATTTTGAGACACAGGAGACAGAAGCTATTTGGTTGCTTGGCCAACTCCCAAGGGCAATGAAGTCTTATCCATGAGAGCAAGTCAAGGGTGACAAGTCAGTATGTGGGCTCTGTCTCCAAGCACCACTAGGAGAAATGAAGGAAGGAAGCAACAAAACCCTTCAGTTAAAACACCAGTGGAAAAACACTTCTTCAAAGCAAACGTTGAAGAGCACAATGTGCTTTTATTGTGCCTGGGATTTTTTTAAGATGGATTTTGGAAAAATAGTTTCTTGATGTTTATAAAGTTCCTCCTGAATAAAGGGCTACTCCAGGGCAAATGGTAATTTGACCTCACAGCCTGAGAACTGGCATCTTCTGGACACGTTTTTTGATATTATTTATTTATTTTGAGAGAGAGAGAGAGCAGAGGAGGGGCAGGGAGAGAGGGAGAGACAGAATTCAAGCAGGCTCCACACTGTCAGTGGAGAGTCCGACACGGGGTTCAAACCCATGAACCGTGAGATCATGACCTGAGCCGAAATCAGGAGTCTGATGCTTAACCCGCTGAGCCACCAGGCACCCCTGGGCATACTTCTTATGGAGGAGAGAAGGTGGGGTGCTGTCAGAGGAAGGAAGAAAAGCTGACGTGAGCCTTTGCCGTCTGACTTGGAGCAGATGGTATTTTTATCTCCATTCACAGAGGAGGAACAAGGTTCACAGGGTTCGTGCTTTGCCCAAAGTTAGACGGCTAGTGAAAGTTGATGTCAGAATTGAAGGCCAAACAGAAGGGGACTCTCGAGATACATGCTGTGCACATAAATCTGGCAGATAGATGGAGGAAATGCTGCTTTCTTCCTTCACAAGCCTGTGGGGCCCTAGAGTGTCTGTGTGAGCAAATAAACAGGCCTGGAGCAGGGGACAGTGAAGCCACTTGGTAACTGTGAGTCAGAGGCCAGAGCAGGAGTGTGAGAGCCACAGCCCGTAGGCCCCCGCCAGCCCTGCTTTTGTAAATGCTGTTCCACCAAAACACAGCCATATCCATTAGGTGACCTGCTTTCATGTTACAAAGGCAGAGTTGAGTGGTTGCTACAGAGACCACATGGCCCACAAAGGTAAAAATGTTTACTATCCGGCCCTCTACAGAAAAAGTTTACCAACCCCTGGCCTAAAACAAGAGAGCTGCCGGGAGAGGGAAGTCCCCTCTCGTGTCAGTGTCCCCCTGTTACAGACCCTAAGAGCTTCCTACTCTCTCACACTGTGGCCACCCTGCTGGCTCTTCTCCTTGGCAGAACATGACACTTGACTGATGGCAGCGGGAAGGGAGGTCTGGCTAAATAATGCATCGCCTGGGCTGCGCTCTCAGTTTTCTGCCAGCCTCTGCTGGGCATTGCAGCTGGGCTAGGTTTTCACGAAGCCTGTAGTACCACACTGTTCTGTAGTTCTCACTTCCTGAGTCTCTGAGCTAGGTGAAGGCCGGGTGAGGCTAACTCACTTTTGCATTCCTAGTACCTACGTTAAAATAAGGGCTCAAAAAATTGATTTTAATTAATAAAGAAGTGCACAAACAATGGGTTAACATTTTATTTTAATGTTTATTTATTTTTGAGAGACAGACACAGAATGCAAGTGGGAGAGGGGCAGAGAGCAAGTGAGACACAGAGTCCGAAACAGGCTCCAGGCTTTGAGCTGTCAGCACAGAGCCCAATGCCGGGCTTGAACTAACAAACAGTGAGATCATGACCTGAGCCAAAGTCAGATGCTCAACTGACTGAGCAACCCAGGTGCCCCTGGGTTAACATTCTTTAATTAATAAATGAGGACCTAATCCCATCTGATGAGACCCTTATCCCACAAAGACAGAACCTCATTCCAACAGTACTAGACCCAGGCATGAGGGTTTTTGGGAAACTACAAATGTACCCCTCCTTCAAGCCAATATTCTTTTTTTTTTTTTAAGTTTATGTACTTATTTTGAGAGAGTGTGTGAGCAGGGGAAGGGCAGAGAAAGATGGAGAGAGAATCCCAGACAGACTCTGTGCCATCAACAAGAGCTCAACATATGGCTCGGTCCCATGAACCAAGAGATCATGACCTGAGCCGAAATCAAGAGATGGATGCTGAACCAACTGAGCCACGCTGGCACCTCCAGGCCAATATTCTTTTAATGTTTATTCCGTGTTTATTTAGTGGGAAGAAACAGATTTTCCTTTTTTTTTTAAATTTTTTTAAATGTTTATTTTTGAGAGAGAGAGAGAGAGAGAGACAGTGTGTGAGTGGGGGAGGGGCAGAGACAGAGGGAGACACAGAATCTGAAGCAGGCTCCAGGCTCTGAGTTGTCAGCACAGAGGCAGGGCTCAAACCCACAAACTGTGAGATCATGACCTGAGCAGAAGTTGGACACTTAATAACTGAGCCACTCAAGTACCCCAGAAACAGATTTTCCTTGGGTAAAAATTGTAAATGTCTTTCTTTCCAGCAAGGGGTTTGTTAGATGCATTGCATATAACATAGCATCTAAACTTACTGTGCTCGGAATTGTCTTTCACTTTTTCTGTCACTTGTGACTGAATTACAATTAGTCATTCACACACACAAAGAATTGAAATAACACAGAGTCTTATTCAAAACAGCTTTAAAAATTATTTTTCCTGGCTTTCATTACCCCAAAAACATTCCTCATTTTTCTGGGGTTTTGATTCTCTCTTGGGTTTTCTTTTGAAATTTTCTGGACACAACAACTTCTTGAATACATACTAAACAGTCTAAAATTTATGCAATAAAACAAACCACTCAGTCCCAGGAAATATCCCCATAGTGTGCATTATTTGGTTTCAGTTGACCAGGTAGACAATTCAGCTGGCTGGTTTTGAGTTTGGCTATAGTCCCTTAACCAAGAAAGATGAGCATATTCAAGGGGTGTTGTCTTGCTTTCCACTTGAAGGAATCAGCCACTTTGGTGGGTATAAGCCTAATTTATATATAGCCATTTAGCTGAAGGGTCATACATGTAAACCTGAATTATTTGTGATTTATTCCAATAGGGTTTAGACACATCTACAGCCTGGTCCCTAGAGAAGTTGCCTGGATATCTCGCCTATACATCCAACTCATCATTTACTTCCATTACAAAGACAAAATTAATTTACAGCATTATTGTGGTAGATGGCCATGAAATAATAATGATGATGATGACAGCCACCACCAGAATATGAGTTCCATCAAGGCAGGCACGTTTGTCAGTTCTGTTCACTCTGCCTCCGTGCCAGCTCCCACGGCTGCATCTAACACTGCTTGTGGCAGAGGAAAGAAGGTCTGGCTAAGCAATGCATCAGGGTGCAATAAACAGGCAGAAAATTAATACTAGCTGAAGGAATGAATTTGCGGAAAGATTACTGTGGGTCACGTTCTCTCTGTGTCATTTGATTGAAACCCTCATGACACTATTGTGAGTCAAGCGTTGTTATGTCCATTTAACAGATGAGAAAATTGAGGTCCAGAGGTTAATTGACTTCCCCAAACATATACCACTGATAAAAGGGAGCATCGAATTGAACTCAGTCCTGTTTGACATCAAGATCTTTGCTCTTTCCACAGTCCTCGGGGGGTGATACAGTTTGTTCCATCAAAAACCAGTCATGGGGCGCCTGGGTGGCGCAGTCGGTTAAGCGTCCGACTTCAGCCAGGTCACGATCTCGCGGTCCGTGAGTTCGAGCCCCGCGTCGGGCTCTGGGCTGATGGCTCAGAGCCTGGAGCCTGTTTCCGATTCTGTGTCTCCCTCTCTCTCTGCTCCTCCCCCGTTCATGCTCTGTCTCTCTCTGTCCCAAAAATAAATAAAACGTTGAAAAAAAAATTAAAAAAAAAAAACAAACCAGTCATGATACTCTGACCAGCAAGGCACAGAGAACACTCATCAGAGTATTTGCTCACCAGAAGATATTCATGACCACAGGGAATAGGTTAAAGGCTATTTGTAGGGCAGCAGAAAGCCTTATCTGTTGCCAGCTGCAGATAAAGACCAGCCAGCAGCTCTAGAATGTCACTGGCAACAAGGCGTGGCTTTATTTGACTCTGCGTGGGCAGGTTTTGCAAGGTAGAGAGAGCACTAGGTCTGGAACTGCAGACAGCAGTCTACAAGCATGTTCTAAACCTTCTCTTAATTTGTCTAGTAAAATGCTGCTTTTATGACAGATGGGGGCCCTGGCTCATGGCTGTGTGGGCTGGCAGGGAAAAGCATATACCATATGTAGTATAGTCCTGTGTCTGTGTGTCTGTGTTGTGAGTGCATTTTCCATGCCGCATGTCACGTGTACATTCCTGCAAGCTTGTGTGTCAAAGGCATACACCAAGTTCCCGACAGCAGTCAGCACTAGTTAGCTTGAAGCACCTCATCTTCATGCAGAGTTCAATCGCCACTAGCGTCAGAATCACTGGGGTGGGCTGGGAGCTTGCTCTAAGTGAAGATTCTCAGACTTGCTCCAGATCTGGTAAATCAGACCCTCTGGGGGTGGGTCCCAGGAATATGTGCTTTTCAACCTGGGTTTTTAACCAAGGTGGTCCTTATACATACTAAAAGACGAGAACCATCGTTCAAGGAACTGGGTAGGATGAGAATGTTCACCTTCTACTTTTAGACATATACAATATTGGATACTTTTGTAATTTAGCGGTATGAGAGAAGACAGGAGTGGAGGGAAAGCAGGAAAAAGTATGGGGAGGAAGCATGGCTTAGGTACAGGAGCCCCATCTCCCAAATGGGATAGTCCCATTTAAAATCTTCTCCTTATCTTCTTTAGTCTACTTTTCCTTGCCATTCTCTCTCTCTCTCCCCCTCTCCCTCTCTCCCCACCTCTCTCTCCCCCACCCCTCTCCCCCCTCTCTCCATCTCCTTCAATATAGTCACCACCACCAAAGCAAACATTATCATGATACACCCCCTGCAAAAACAAAACCAACCCCAGGTCAGTGTCTGGAAGGTCCCGGGTTCTGGAATTGTTTGTCTTGCTCAAGTGACAGACCTTAATATTTCGTGAGCAGCAGAGCAAAGCCAAACCTCACAAGAATTGTTTACAAAGTTGCCTTTTTAACATGAACAAATAAATCTGCCATCTGAGATCTTCCTGTTGATGTGGAGTTTATTCCACATTCCCCCCTATCTAATGAAGGTTGTTTTGTTTTTAAAAATGCGTTTCTTTTACCCCAAACACAGAAAAAGTCCATTCCAAAGAGGACCTGAAACTCTGAAATAGTTCATTTTTTTTCACATTTGGAGTCTTTCAAAGGAAGTCATTCAGGTCCTGGGCTCCCTGGCAGGGCAGAGCTAATATACCGAACTGATCACAGATAATGGAAGGGCCTGGCATTTACCAAGAGGGATCTCTTCCAATCTGGCTATTTCCCATTGGCAGACACTGACCCCAGCTATCAGCCCCTCTCAATTACTCTGTCCCTGGTTGTTTAGGCTCTTGCTTCTGTATCTATGAATAGGAGCTCCCATTTACTGAGTCTGTCACAGAGCCAAGTGCTTGGCATACGTTGCCTCTCACCAACCTACTGACTCCAAAAGATGGCCTGAAGACTCTCTTCACAGGTGAAGAGGTGAGACAGAGAGGCTCAGAGCTGGGACCAAGGTCACACAGCTGTGCACAGCACAGCTGTGTTCTAAGCCCTGAGCAGCACTTCACTCTGGCACATGGTTTGGCCATGACAGCCTGCTGCTCCTGGCAGCCTTCTGGCTGGTTCCAACTACGTGTAAGGGGTGAATATAGCTCCTTTGCAGGGGAGGGGTCAGGCAGTGTTCACAGAAGTGACAGTGGCTGGCTGTATGGGTGGCACCCCCTTCCCCAGGTGTCAGGACCAATCCATCCTCAACCTCGGCTGCACAGTGCAGTGAACAAGGAATGTTCAAAAATCCCATCCTGGTCTACACCTCGGGCCAATTAAGTCAGAAATTCTGGGGATGGGGGCAAGGCACCCGTATTTTGTGAAGTTCTGCAAGCAATTCTAATACACGATGGGGCTGAGACTTCTGGTCATTGGCTGTGGCCCTACAGCACCCGGCACCACCTGGGGGCCAGTTAGAAAGGCAGACTCTCAGTAGGAATCTGCATATTAACTGAGGGCACTGGGTGACTCACTTGGATAGTAAAGTTCCAGAAGCACAGCTTTGGATGGCTAGTTCTAGTATGCCTCAACATTTGAGACTCACAGCATGCTCACACTGCCAGACCTGGAGAAGGATGGTGCCTTAAGCCCCTTAAGCAACACCTTGGGAAACTGAGGTATCAGAATGAGGGTGATGATTCCCTCCAAGGCTTCCCAGAGTTCCCACATCCGCAGGGATAGAAATGGGGGCTGAAGTGAAATCCTGCAAGTGTTGACAGCAGTACCATGGTTCTTTGGATTCAGTGAAAATAGATTACCATTGTGACAACAGGGGTTATTTTCTTGTGTCTTCATGATCTTTTGTCATGTAACAAAGCATTCCCTCATTTAGTAGCTTAAAATAATAACTGTCTGTTTAAATAACAACTACTTATTGCTCACATAAATCACAACAATTTATTTGCTCAAATTCCACTATTTATTTGAACCATTGTGGTTCAGCCATTTGGGCTGGAATTGGCTGGGAGTTTCTTCTGATGGTCTCACTGGGGTCACTCTCGCAGTGGTGGCCATTGGGTGGGTGGTCTGCAATTGCCTCAGGTGCGGCAGTCAGCTGCCATGTTGTCTGGGGAGCCTTGGTGCCACCGCATGCGGCCAGGTGAAAGTGGTTTTCCTACGGGGAGGCAGCAGCTGCAGATTCCACGGGAGCAGGAGTGCAGGGTCTAAGGTCTCTTACAGCCGCTCCTAGAAGTTGTGCAGTGTCACTTCCAGCACTTTCTATTAATTAAAGCTGGTGGCAAGGCCAGGCCAGAATCAAGGGGCAGGGACACAGACTCCATCTCTTGATGGGAAGAGCTGCAAAGAATTTGTGGCTATTTTTAATCCACCCATTCAGCTCTTTGGCCACAATTATTTACATTGTCCCCACACCCAAAAAGCACTCACTCAGCCTGAGAGTCCCTGAAGGCTCACCCCACAGGGCACTGGGCTTAGAACCTATCATCTCGTGCTCTGGAGCAGGTCCAGATACACGTGAGCCTCCCTGGAGGCAGCTTGTCAGGTGCAGTTTCTTTTGATCTGGAGAGTTATGAGGTAAAAACTGAATCCCCTACCCCTTACTACCCAATATATAATGGGGAAACAGGGCCCTCACATTAAAAGGGGGAGGGTTGGGGCACATGGCAGTTGGGTACACACAGAAGTTCTGAAGTCCAGCTGGGAGTGGGGGTTGGGCATGTTTGGTGTTTTGGGCCTAGTTCTGCTCCTTGGGAGCGGATCTGATGGCCACTGTTCTCTGGCCTTTTGGCTCAGCCCTCTGGACTCACTATAACTCACTGAGAAGTCCTTCCTTTTCCATAGCAAGGGTCCATGGTGGTAGGTTAGCCCCTCTCTCAGTCTGATTCCTGCCCATAGAAAGTTGGGCATCTAGAGATCTCTTGTGTTTGCCCCGTCTCAGCCATTGTCTGTTTGAGCTGTTGGTGCTTTTTCTAGTACCACTCTCTTAGAGACTCTGTGGGCTTCCAATGAATCCAATATTCCTTAAAAAACAATTTTTTTTAATGTTTATTCATTTTTTGGGAGACAGAGAAAGCACGAGTGCGGGAGGGGCAGCAGGAGAGGAAGACACAGAATCCAAAGCAGGCTCCAGGATCTGAGCTGTCAACACAGAGCCTGACACGGGACTTGAATCCACGAACCATGAGATCGTGACCTGAGCCAAAGTCAGACACTTAACCGACTGGCCCACCTAGGTGCCCCCATGAATCTGATATTCTTGAGCCACACCTGTCCATGTGTCCTGAGACAGATCTGCTCTTGGGTCAGGCTGCTCTGGGACAATGCCTTTTTGTTTGGCTGACTTTGATTTTCCCACCTTGTAAGTCCTGGGCCCTCCATATTCGCTGTGAATTCTGCTTGCAAACTCACAATTTCTTTCAGCTCACCTCACTTTTGCAGTATGTTTTTCTACTCAGCAAAAACACTCAACTGAATTTCAGCACTCTATGTAGAGATGTTCTTGCCCAGAGCTACAAGCTTATTAAATACATTTTCTATTTTCTAAGTTGCTACACATGACATTTCCCCCCATTGTTCCACCACTACATAACATGTGTTACCTCATTTTTTTTCCAGACTCGGTCTGGTCCCAAAGATGACACCATATACTTATGGTTTTTATTATGCAGGTACCTCATTTCTGGTAATAATTTCACTATTATCTATTAAGGCAGCATAACATGCCTGCCCAAAATTTAGTACCATAAAGCAACAGTTGCATACTTGCTTAAGATTTTGCCATTTGGTCTGGGCTCAGCTAGGCTGTTCTTCTAGTCTTGTCTGGGGTCACTCATGTGGCTGTGGCCGTCTGGAGGGTCTACTCAGGCTGGTTAAAGATGGCCTCACTCCCACATCTGCTGGTTAGCTGGAGCTATTCATAGGCTCTCCAGAAGGAGAACCTGGGCTTCTTATAAGGACAGCAATATTCCAAGACAGCACAAGTGGAGACTTCAAGGCTTTTTGAGGTCTTATCTAGAAATTTCAAAAGTTCTCTTTCACTCTATCCTAGTGGTCAAATCAACCCACCCATCCAAGGGATGGAAAAGGAATTTGGGGGCCATTTTTACCCCTCAATCTCGGGAAAGAAATTATTTCTTAATAAATATAATTTGTCACACAAAAACTTTCAAATCATGGAGTCCATGAAAATAATAATTTTAAGTAAGTGTTTGGTAAGAAATGTTACAAACTACAGAGACTTAGGGAGTGGGGGGATGGGACTCCTCAGAAGAGGAAGGGGTAGGGTGTGAGAGAGGACAGGGTGTCAATATGGGAAGTTCTGAGATATTGAAACCCAGATTTTGAAATATTAAAAACCAATTCTACTGTGACTTTATAAAATCAAAAGTCTAATTTGTTCAGGATTTTGGAATGCAGAGGTGTGTGTATTATTGTATATATCTAGGCACTCATTCACCCAATAAGCATTCATTAAACACAGGATAAAACATTAGTTCAAGACTCAAAACCAGGACTCACTCTTGTACAATTTCCTTGGCCATTCAGGACATCATCACAAAACCATCCAGATTTGTGCATGTGTGTGACCAAAATAGCAAAGTATGAAATAGCAGCATGTATTCTGACCCAGGCAAAATCACACCATCTCCCTGGGACGTGTGACCGTGGAGCTCTGAGGTTCTATGATTCTGGGGAATGACCTTCAAATTTTGGTGTCAGCTTTAGTGATATCTGCCAGCTCTCCACTTCCACCGGTGGGGCTGCTGTGAGCCTGTCCTGAAGCCAATTTGACAGTACCTGCCGCACTTCCAGGAGCTGCCCCACCTGATGAGCACTTAGGACACCTTGGCTGGCTACTCGTTTGCCTCCATTGTGAGCATAGCTTTGGGCTGCCTGCACACGGGGAATGGAAAGGCCAAGCCCTGGCACGCAGCAGTGGGCGGCTTCAGCTGCCTTCAAGAGCTGAATGCTCAGGAAAGTTCCTGAGGGCAGAGCTGGGGGTGAATACAAGCTCACAAAGTTGTCATGTTGACATGTTGAGTCTCTCTCTTTTGTTTTCTTCTGCTCATCCCTCACCCTCTTCTCTGCATGCCAGCTTGAAGCTATCTTTCTTCCATCCATCCATTTATCTATCAACATCTGTCTGTATGTCCGTCATAGCTCCCTCCCTCCTTCTCTGTTTATCTGTTTATTTCCTGCCTAGTAAAAGTGCATAATAAAATAATGGCAAAAAGTAAATATGTCATAATCCGTAAGAGAGGAAACTGAAACAAACAAAAGTAGAAAATCAGAGACTCTTAGTTCTCAGCGCTATGCAGTTAAGTTTCCATCTGGACTGAAATATGAGGCCCCACCCCTGAGGGGCAGGGCTTTGTCAAATCCTCTCCACACTCAAGTGTAGGACCAAAGGGAAAGAGTGGTTCTGGACCAGCTTCACCTGAGGACGTTGGTCTGCCCTACTTATGCTGGCATGGGGGAGGCCGAGTCCTTGAGCCGGTCCTCAGTACCCCGTGCTCTGCATCACTTAATGCACACACGTGAGCTGGAATGCTCTCAACTTCATCAGTTCCTGTTAGGGTCCCTATTGAGTTTTTTTAAGTTTATTTATTTATTTTTGAGAGAGACAGAGACAGTGTGAGGGAGAGGGAGAGGGAGAGGGAGAGGGAGAGAGAGAGAGAGAGAGAGAGAGAGAGAGAATCCCAAGCTGGCTCCCTGCTGTGAGCACAGAGCCCAAATGCAGGGCTCGAACTCACAAAATCGTGAGATAATGACCTGATTTGAAACCAAGAGTCCCACACTTAACTGACTGAGCCACCCAGGTGCCCCAGGGTCCCTATTTAAATTGAGTGAATACAGGGCACCTAAGTGGCTCAGTCAGTTAAGCACTGAACTTCAGCTCAGGTCATGATCTCCCAGTTTGTGGGTTTGAGCCCCACGTCAGGCTCTATGCTGGCAGCTCGGAGCCTGGAGCCTGCTTCGGACTCTGAGTCTCCCTCTCTCTCTGCCCCTTCCGCACTCATGCTCTGTCTCTCTCTCCCTCTCTCAAAAATAAACATTAAAACATTTTTTCAGGGGCATCTGGGTGGCTCAGTCGGTTGAGCATCCGACTTCGGCTCAGGTCATGATCTCATAGCTTGTGAGTTTGAGCCCTACATCAGGCTCTGTGCTGACAGCTCAGAGCCTGGAGCCTGCTTCTGATTCTGTGTCTCTGCCCCTTTCTGCCCATGCTCTGTCTCTCTCTCTCTCTCAAAAATAAATAAACGTTAAAAATTTTTAAAAAATGTTTTTTTCAAAAAAAAATAAATAAATTGAGTGAGTACACATGAGATTCAGTGATTCAGCAATCACTCTGGCTCCTGGCTTTCAGATCCCCACCCTGGCCACAGCCTTCCCTGTGTCTGGGATTGGACACCTGTATTTGAGAGGATGCCAGGCTGGCTTGAAGTCAGTTATAAGCAAAAGAGGGGAGACTCTGGTTCCATCTCATGGTCCTGTACGTACCACTTAGACATTGTAGGCCTGGCATTCTTAGGCGAAAACTGCCCCTATTTCATACTATTTTGGGCATGTATGCCTTCCCACCAGACTAAACCTCCTTAGTGACAGAAACTATGTCTTTTCCTCTCTGTATCCACAATATCCAGCATGTTTGACATATGGCAAGGAACCAATTATTTTAGGAAGAAAGATACATGTTTTAGGTGGGAAGAACTGCCAGGGAAGCCCGTGGGTGTGTTAGAACCCACCCGAGCACTCCAGTCCAGCGCTGGACAGTCTAGGAGAAGGGGCATAGGTCACAAGCACTGACAAAATAAGGCAGAGTGGTAGGTTCCTTGAGACTTCAGCACCCACAGCCACTGTGGGTCCAACATGAACTGTCATAAAGATACTCAGTGACTTCAAATTTACACGAAGTTCAAAAAAGAATGCCAGAAAATTCCTTTTTTTTTAACTTTTTTTTAATGTTTCCATTTTATTTTTGAGAGACAGAGTGCGAGTGGAGGAGGAGCAAAGAGAGAAGGAGACACAGAATCTGAAGCAGGCTCTAGGCTCTGAGCTGTCAGCACAGAGCCTGACACAGGGCTTGAACTCACAAACTGAGATCATGACCTAAGCCAAAATTGGATGCTTAACTGACTGAGCCACCCAGGCACCCCGAGAATATCAGAAAGTTCTAATAAAAGTGTTTGTTACCTATTCAGGAAAAATTGTGGCAGTTGACTTCAACCTTCATCAGTGCCTCAGGCTCTTGACACAGGGCAGGAGTAAAGATGACCTTCTGTACTGTTCTAGAGCAGTGTGAGGAAAAGGCTTGACAATGCAGACCACCCTGGTTACTCTAGTTTGATCTGTTTGTGGATTTATCCAGACCTTTTGCAGGTTTCTGGTACGTGAGCTCATGGTTGCTTTATCCTTCCCAGCATGGGGTCAATGTGGGAAGTGTGAGAGATTAAGGTCCAAGAAACAAACTAGCATTGATTCACTGACCTCAGGTTTCTGATGAAACCACTTTGAGTTCAGTGCTTTTATCCTCAGGTCACCAGATAATCCTTTCCTGGGGAAGCCTGCCAAATAGAAGACAAAGTACTTGTGGACACTGACTATGAGCCAAAGAGAGTGTTGAATGCTCTGGTCACTTCCCTCAAGGAGCTATACATACTTGAGACTAAAGCAATCACATTTAAAAAAAAAATTAGGGGCGCCTGGGTGGCGCAGTCGGTTAAGCGTCCGACTTCAGCCAGGTCACGATCTTGCGGTCCATGAGTTTGAGCCCCGCATCGGGCTCTGGGCTGACAGCTCAGAGCCTGGAGCCTGTTTCGGATTCTGTGTCTCCCTCTCTCTCTGCCCCTCCCCCGTTCATGCTCTGTCTCTCTCTGTCCCAAAAATAAATAAATGTTGAAAAAAAAATTAAAAAAAAAAATTAATTCCAGTGTGGTTGACGTACAGTGTTACATGAGTTTCAGGTGTACAAAGTAATGATTCAACAATTGTGTACATCACTCAGTGCTCATCATGATAAGTATACTCTTAATCCCCTTCACCTATTTCACCCATCCCCCCACTGACCTCCCCTCTGGCATCCAACAGTTTGCTAAGAGTCTGTTTTTTGGTTTCTCTCCTTTTGTTCCTTTTTATTTGTTTTGTTTCTTAAATTCCACATATGAATGAAATCATATGGTATTTGTCTTTCTCTAACTGACTTATACTTAATGTTATACTCTCTAGATCCATCCATATTGTTGCAAATGGCAAGATTTCATTCTTTCTTTTTTTTTTTTTTAAATTTTTTTTTCAATGTTTATTTATTTTTGGGACAGAGAGAGACAGAGCATGAACGGGGGAGGGGCAGAGAGAGAGGGAGACACAGAATCAGAAACAGGCTCCAGGCTCTGAGCCATCAGCCCAGAGCCTGACGCGGGGCTCGAACTCACGGACCGCGAGATCGTGACCTGGCTGAAGTCGGACGCTTAACCAACTGCGCCACCCAGGCGCCCCAAGATTTCATTCTTTCTTATGGCTGAATAATATTCTATTGTGTATATACACCAGATCTTCTTTTTTTAAAAAAATTTTTGAGCGAGAGAGAGAAAGAGCACATGCAATTGGGGGAGGGGCAGACAAAGAGGGAGAGAGAGAATCCTAAGCAGGGTCCACCCCCAGCCCGGAGCCTAACTTGGGGCTCAGTCTCATGACTGTGAGGTGATGACCTAAGCTGGAGTCAAGAGTCCAATGCTTAACTGAGCCACCCAGCTACCCAGGCTCCCCTGTAGCATATCTTCTTTATCCATTCATCTGTCAATGGACACTTGCACTACTTCCATAATTTGGCTATTGTAAATAATGCTGCAATAAACATAGGGCTGCATATATCCCTTTGAATTAGTGCTTTCATATTCTTTGAGTAAATACCCAGTAGTACAAATACTGGATCATAGAGTAGTTTCTATTTTGAAGTTTTTGAGGAACCTTCATACTCTTTTCCACAGTGGCTGCACTAGTTTACATTCCCACCAATAATGCACAAGGATTCCATTTTCTCTACACCTTCACCACCACCTGTTATTTCTTGTGTTGTTGATTTTAGCCATTCTGACAGGTGTGAGGTGATATCTCATTGTGGTTTTGATTTGCATTTCCCTAGTGATGAGTCATACTGAGCATCTTTTCATGTGTCTGTTGGCCATCTGTATGTCTTCTTTGGAGAAATGTCTTGTTCATATCTTCTGCCCTTATTTATTTATTTATTTATTTATTTATTTATTTATTTTTGAGAGAGACAGAGCGTGAGCAAAGGAGGAGTAGAGAGAGGGAGACACAGAACCAGAAGCAGGCTCTAAGCTCTGAGCTGTCAGCACAGAACCCGATGTGGGGCTTGAACTCACAAACCATGAGACCATGACCTGAGCAGAAGTCAGATGCTTAGCCGACTGAGCCACCCAGGCGCCCCATCTTCTGCCCATTTTTAAATTGGATTATTTGGTTATTTTGTATTGAGTTGTAGAAGTTCTTTATATATTTTGATACTAACCCTTTACCCTATAATTAGTTTACAAATACCTTCTCCCACTTAGTAATTGCCTTTTAGTTTTGTTGGTTATTTCCTTTGCTGTGCAGAACCTTTTTATTTTGATAAAGTCCCAATAACTGAGTTTGGTTTTGTTTCCCTTGCCTCAGAAGACACATCTGGAGACATTACTGCCTGTGCTCTCCTCTAGGATTTTTATGGTTTTAGGTCTCACATTTAGGTCCTTAATCCATTTTGAGCTTATTTTTGTGTGTAGTGTAAGAAAGTGGCCCAGTTTCATTCTTTTGTATGTTGCTGTCCAGTGTTCTTAACACCATTTGTTAAAGAGACTGCTTATATATTATATATTCTTTCCTGCTTTATCAAAGATTAATTTACCATGTAACTGTGGGTTTACTTCTGAGGTTTCTATTTTGTTCTATCGATCTATGTGTCTATTTTTGTCCAGTACCATACTGTTTTGATCGCAACAGATTTGTAGTGTAACTTCAAGTCTGGAATTGTGATACTCTCAGTTTTGTTTTTCTTTTTCATGATTGATTTGGCTACGAGGGGTTTTTGTGTTTCTGTACAAATTTTAGGATTAGTCTAGTTCTGTGAACAATGCTGTTGACATTTTGGGAGGTTATATGTTTGTAGGAATTTATCTATTTTTCCTAGGTTGTCCAACTTGTTGGCATATAGTTTTTCATAATACTCTTTTACAATCCTTTGTATTTCTGTGGGGTTGGTTGTTATTTCTCCTCTTTCATTTTGAATTTTGTTTATTTGAGTCCTGTCTTTGTCCCTGTCTCTTTCTGTCTCTCTCTTTTTAAAGGTTTATCAATTTTGTTGATGTTTTCAAAGAACCAGCTCCTGGTTTCATTGATCTGTTCTATTGTGTTTCTTTTAGTTTCTATGTCATTTATATCTGCTTCAATCTTTATTACTTCTTTCCTTCTGCTGTTTTGGAGTTATGTTTGTTATTTTTCTTTTCCTAGATCCTTTAGGTATAAGGTTAGGTTGTTTATTTGAGGTTTTTATTGCTTCTTCAGGTAGGCCTTTATTGATATAAACTTGCCTCTTAGAACTGGTTTTGATGCATCCCAAAGTTTTGGACCATTGCGTTTTCATTTTCATTTATCTCCATGTATTTTTTGATTTCTTCTTTGATTTCTTGGTTGACTCATTCATTGCTTAGTAGCATGTTATTGAACCTCCATATATTTGTGGTCTTTCCAGATTTTTTTCTTGTGGTTGACTTCTAGTTTCATAGCGTTGTGTCCAGAAAGTGTTTTGTGTTTTGTGGCCTAATATGTGATCTATTCTGGAGATCATTCCCTGTGCACTTGAAAAGAATGTGTATTTCTGTTGTTTTAGAATAGGATGTTGCAAATATGTCTGATAAATCCATCTGGTCCAATACGTCATTCAAAGCCACTGTTTCCTTATTGATTTTTCTGTTTGTATGACCTGTCCATTGATGTAAGTAGGATGTTAAAGTCCCCTGCTATTATTGTATTACTGTAGATTTTGTTATTAACTGTTTTATGTATGTGGGTGCTTCCACATTAGGTACATAAAATTTACAGTTGTTATGTCTTTAAAGCAGTCACATTTAACAGATAGGGGGATCTGCAGGCAGTGCTCCTTGGGGTCATGGGCCTTGACCAATGTCAGTGTAGCTCCTCCAAAGAAAGCCAGCCATCCAGGGGCACCTAGGTGGCTCAGTTGGTTGAGTGACTTCAGCTCAGGTCATGATCTCACAGTTCATGAATTTAAGCTCCACATCAGGCTCTGCTGTTGGCTGGGAGTTCAGCCAGACTTGTGGTCCCTGGATCCTCAGCTCTCCTCCACATGGCTGTCATGTGTGTGGGCTTCTCACATCAGGTGTGCTAGATTCCAAGAAGAATTACAAGTATACAAAAGTGGAAATTGCAAATATATTGATGTCCGGGCTCAGAAATTACAGTGTCATATCCACTTTATCCCACTGGCCAGTGTGAATAAAGGGGCTGGTCCAGATTCAAGGGGAGGAAAAATGATAAGAAATTTGCAGCTACTCTTAATCTACCACAATTACCATTCCCAATTACCTGGTAAAGTAGGTTATTTATTCATTCATGTTTTAACTACTATCTATTGAGCCTCTCCTAGGTGCCCATCACTATGCTAGCTGTAGGGTATTCAGTAATTAGCAAGGAGCTCATAATCCAGGGGAGGAAGAGGACCTTGGTCAATGAATGTACGTGAAATTGTAATCTAAGATAGTATCCTAAAGGGAGGAGACATTTTGGGAAAATTTCTAATAGATGATCCTGGCCCAGCTTAGGGTGGAATGAAGGAAGGTGAATGGTCAGAAAGGAAATGATGCTTGAGCTATCATCTTCATTTGATCAGCAAAGAGTTTAGACCCAACGAAGTTAAAAAAATAATAAAAAAATAATAAACTCAAAGAAGTTAAGTAACTTATCCAAAGTTTCCCAGCCTGTAAGTGGTAAATTGACTTCCCTTGAATTAAAGCCAGGTTTGTCTGGTTCCAGGAGCCCCTGTTCTTCTCGTATACCACACTGTGTAATGGGGTGATGGAGAGGGAGAGGAGAGAGCTAAGCCAGTAGGAAGGCAGGGTCAGGAGAAGTAGAGTGTTCTTGAACTGGGGTCCGCGGGTTTGTATGAGAATACAAGTTCTATGAAAAAAATTTTTTTTCTGCTTTAAATATTTATATTTATTTTAATTATATAAATACCTTGTGAATACATTCTCATTGTAAAAAATTAAAATATTACAGATAAAACCAAAATCTCTCCTAATTATTGGTTAATCCCATTCTGCTCCCAAAAGGTGACTGCTGTTATAAACTTGTGTGCATTGTCCTAGGTCTTTTTTTTTTATGACACACACACACACACACACACACACACACACACCTTCCTGTATATTCCCATAGACATATACAGATGAGCTTGTGAGTTTTTAAAAACATAAATGGAAAATGCTGTATTTTTCTGTATTGACTTTATCTCTTAAATAAAACCTTGGGGAGTTTTCTGTGTATAGAAATTTACATCATTCTTCTGTGAGAACTTTTAATTTTGTGCTTTTGTTTCAATGACAATAAAAAATATTTTACGAGTTATAAAAAGAGAACTTCTCCCTTGGAATAGTAATTAGCAGTTGAAAGACATTTTTATAGAGTAAGACTTTAAAATAGGCTAAAAGTTTATAGTCTATAAAGAATAGAGAATAAGGCACATTCTTGAGAATGTAAGTGTGGAGTTTTTTTTTCTTTTAAAAGGGGTCCATTATTATTCAAGTTCAGTGTATGCTGACTCAATGGGAAAAGTGTGCCCTCAGCAGAGAGGCCAGAGATGGGATGTGAAATCTGTGGTGAAGCATCTGTCTTATGCGGCTTCCTCTCCCCCATCCGTAAGTTGAGAAGGAGATGCCAGCAGCATAGACATCATATGGGAGCACACAGTCTCAGGCTCCATCCCAGACCTACTGAATCCAAATCTGCATTGTAACTGGATCCCCAAGGGACTCGAGTTCACTTGGAGTTTGAGAAGCCCTGATCTCGATGGCTTCTCAGGCATTTTCCAATGGAAATTTTTAGGGTGCCCAACTGGCAGAAAGCTGAAAACTCATTTTGGGAGCTCTATCTATGAGGCACCAACAGAGGGTGCTTCTTCTGACAGCCAGGGTTTTGGTTTCCCTGGTGCTTCTTCACTCTAGGAGCTGTTTTTCCAGAAGCTCTCCCTTCTGCTGTGTTGCCAAAGGAAATGAGCCAGGGGTGGAAACATCTGCATCCTGAGGGGTCCTACAGGCCAGCAGAGGGCAGGTAACTCCTGGAGAAGTGAGAAAGATAAACAGCACAGGCCTCGCCTGCTCTGCCCAAGAGTGGAGGAGCTGTCATAGAGCTCCGTGATTGGATCTGGTCAACAGATCTTCTCATTCCTATGCATCTGGTTTCTGGAAGTTGTCACATGATATAAGTTGGAAATTGATTTATCTGTCCCTATAGAGACTGTGTGTGCCATTCTGTACCTTTACTTGCTGACTTGATGATGTCTACTGAAGACCGCTCTAGTCAGTACACACACAGAATTGTTTATTCCTTTTTACAGCCACATGCTATCCACTGAGTTTGTTCAGCTAATTTAACTTACTTAACTAGTCCCCTACTGATGGATACTTGTGTCGCTTCCAACTGAGCTAAGTTTTAATGTTTAATATTCACTTACTGTGGGTGCTTGGGTGGCTCAGTCAGTTAAGCAACTGACTCTTGATTGCAGCTTAGGTCATGATATCACAGTTTGTGAAATTGAGTCCCACATTGGACTTCATGCTGACAGCTCCAAGCCTGCTTGGGTCTCTTACTCTCTGTCTCTCTCTCTCTCTGTCCCTCCTCGACCCTCATGTGCATGCATGCTCTTTCTCTTTCAAAATAAATAAATAAACTTAAAAAAATATTCACTTACTGGTGGATGGGACAAGGGTGCTAATATTTGAATGTTTGCTATAGGCCAGACTCTCTATGTCTCTCTTGGATTTCACAGCAGCCTTGTGGAGGAGACTGAATGTTTGTTCCCCTCAAAATTCATATGCTGAAGCCCTAACTCCCTATGTGATGGTATTTGGAGATGGGAACTTTGAGAGGTACAGTAGTCCTCCCTTACCTGCAGGGGATCCATTCCAAGACCCAGTGGATGCTTGAAATTGTATATAGGACCCTATAATATACTATATTTTTTCCTATATGTACATTCCTATGATATAGTTTAATTTACACATTAGGCACTGTAAGAGATTAAGAACAATAACTAATAAAAAATAGAACAATTATGTGTACTGTATATATACTGCAATAATATATACTGTAATAAATAATGTGTGTTGTATAGAATATACAGTAATAAATATACTGTACTCTATACTGCATATATACTGTAATAAAAGTTATGTGCTATATAACTGTAATAATACACTGTGTTAAATATACTATAATAAAAGTTATGTGAATATGGTCTCTTTCAAAATATCTTACTGTATGCACCCCTCTTCCTGTCGTGACGTGACATGATAAAATGTCTGTATGAGAAGATATAGTGAGGTGAATGACACAGGTGTTACGATGGAGGCTACTAATGACCTTCAGACAATAAGTCAGGAGACGGATTGCCTGCTTCCAGGCTGTGGTTGATGGTGGTAAACGAAACCATGGAAAGCTAAAGCCCTGATAAGTGAGGGGACCACTGTAATAGGGAGAAGTGAGGTCATGAGGTTGGGACCCTCATGATAAGATTAGTGTTGATATGAGAAAAGGAAGATTTCTCTCTTTCTCTTTTTCCACACGTGTACATTGAAGAAAGGCATGTGAAGACACATTGAGAAGATGGCCATCTGCAAGCCAAGAGAAGAACTCACACTAGAACCCAACCATGCTCACACCTTGACCTCAGACTTCCAGCCTTCAGAATTGTGAGGCAATAAATTTTTGTCACTTAACCACCCAGTCTGAGAACACTAATACAACATCATTTTCTCCATTTGACAGGTAGGGAAATGGAGGCTCCTATAGGCTCAGGAGCTTGACTAAGGTCATATAGCTGGGAAAGGTAAAGCCTGGTTCTCAATTCAGATCTGTCTCTTACAGCCCCAACTCCACACCACACCCGAGATCTCCTGGTCACTTGCGGGAAAGCTGCTTTGTGGCCACCTTGAATTCTGGACCATTCCTCTTGATACCATATAAAAATCTATTAGGAAAGTAAGGACACAGATCAAGGAGTAGTGGAAGGGAGAATCTTGCATGCCCTCTACTTGGATGCTCTTACTGAAATCCCGTATCTCCTGGGGTGGGAGGCATCTCAGGGTTCTCCAAACCTGTAGGCAGTGGCCACAGTGAAGGCCAAGGCACACCTCCTGGTCCTTTTGTGCTCCTTATCTCTCTTTTGGGTCTTCTGAAATTCCTTCCCTGGGATTGTCTTTCACCTTCTGCCTCAGTGTTGCTGGTTAAGAGACAGGAAGAACTGGTATTTGAATTCCAATCTATGGAAACAGAAATGAAGCTCTTCTGCTTCAATAAATCACTCAGCAGATATATTCAAAGGGAGGAATTAACTGGTCAAGGAAGAAAAGCAAAGAGAAAAGGCAATCTGGAAACACCAAACAAGGATTTCCATCGAGAGCCTGAGGCTTGAAAGGTTGGCAGTACTGCTCAAAAGTGAACCACTGCCTCTCTTTTCAACAATGACCTGAAACTACTCTACAGAAAATCTCACTTAATACATGTATCCATAGGGGGAAATATTTCTAAAATATATTAATGACATTTTGAGATACCTGTGGTCCTCATAGTGGGAGCTGCTGGGGTGGGGGCAGGTGTTGAGGGTACCAGGAAGTGGGTTTGGGGCTGGTAAGGCAGGAGGAAAACATGCAAGAACATGTTCTCTGGCCAAAATAGGATGTTGTGGTGAAAGTCTTGAAAATTAAGCTTCATTGAGAGAAAACGTTTTCATGAAGATTTTTTGGAGGGGGGCGTTATCACGTTGATGAGTTGGTACCAATATTACTCTAAGTGATTAGTATTAACGCATTTAATTCTCATTATGACTCTATAAAGTAAGTACTGCTCTTCTCCTTATCTTGAAGATAAAGAAACCAAGCAAACCACCCGAAGGAGAGAGTAGTTAAGCAGAGGGCTGGCTCATGCTGCGGGTATGTAGCAGAAGAAGGATCATGGCCCCAGGAAGTCTGGCTGCAGAGTCTGTGCTCTTAGCTTAGTCTGTCTGTCTGTTGTGAGCATATTGTTTCATGAAGCAGAACCCAGCCTATGCCTATGGGGATGGACAGGGGCAGAAACAGGTGAGTGGGCAGATCTCCAGTTAGTGGGGCAGATGACTCGTTGTGGATGGGACTGGGCAGAGGGGCTTCAGCTCAGCTACTATCTCCAGCTTGAGATCTGGAGGAGCCTGCCCTGCTGAGGAACCGTATCATAGTGAGTCAGGACAGGAAGACCAGTTTGGCAGGAGAACCAGAGGTTAGTGGCCTACCTGTCCCCTGCAGCTCCTGTGTTAGGTGCAGAATATCCTCAGGGCCCTGTTTGGCCTGCAGGGGAACCCAAGATGGAGCTGAGTTGAGGACCAGCACACATGGTGTAGACAGCATGACCTGCTGCAGAGGCTGCGGTATAGTCAGCCTTGGCCAGGACCACAGGGAAGGTGCGGCAGACCAGCAAGACCAGTGACAAGTCTGGCCCCCCAGAGCACAGTAGAAGCCAAAAGGACAGATGATGCATTGAGCTGGGGCAGGATTCATGAGAACAGCCAGGAACAGGGAGTGGTCAGTGTCCCACACAAGACTAAGAGAGACCAGGGGAGTAGATAGAAGCACACCAGGGGATGGCAAGTGACATAGGAAATCTGGTCAGTGGCAAAGCTGGTTCTAGGAAGCAAGACAAGAGCAGGGGATCTCAGATAGGATCTCAGGTAGTGGCAAACTTCACTGGGGCTCAGTTAACATAACTGGGAACTTTGGTATAAGAAACAAGGCAAGATTGGGCCACTAAGATTGGGGCCCAGGTTCTGGATGGAACCAGAAGCAGGACATCCCTGGGCCTGAATCCCTGAGCTCCTGGCCTATGACTCCTGAACTCCCTAGACTGAGGTCAGGAGCTCAGGCTCAGAACCTGTAGGTCTGAGCAGCTGTGAGTGTGGAGACCTGAGGGACATGATGGGGGTCCACAACAAGGCAAAGGAGGTCATTCTTTCCCCCCTTCTCTGTGGCCACAAGCAGGTGGGATGCTCAGCCTCAGAGAGGATTTCTGTGGCCTTGTCTACGTGGCCTGGTGCAGTGCTCTAGAATCTGTTTTGGGCACAGGTCTATAGCAACGCACAGAAACTGGCTAGATGGTCTGGGTGATGGTGACACATGTGTCCTCTTGACCATGCTGTTTGGTTTGGAAAGCCTAAAGAAGGTCTCCTGTGATGCTACAGAACATCCCCTCGTCAGCTCTCCCCCATACCAGAGTTTCGCCACTGAACACACCTGAGGGGGAACCACTTTCCTGGAGACTGAGGACAGGCTTGCATTGCAGGCAGAGAATCGGATTCTTTCTATCCACATCTGCCAGGAGAGGCACACCCAGCTGGACACATTCTTCCCTGCTTAGTCACCAGTGGCTGGACGCTAGCTTGGCGCATCTGGAGCCCCCAGGACCCAGACGTGGAAAATCATCTGCAGACCACTCTGGCTCCTCAGGCCACTGACCCAGGAGCTACAGATTTGGGAAAAATAAACAAGCACTGTAGTGAACAACTAACAGCGAGCACATGCACACGCACACAGGCACACGCACACACACCCCAAACATTTCACAAATCGGTTCTGGCTAGTATGGACAGCTGCTCCTGCTGCTCCTTCCAGAGCCACTTGGATGGATGTCCTCAGTGCACCGCCAGTCGTAAAAAGGGTTCTGCTTCTTTCTCATGACTGTACTAAATCATTTCTCCTTGGGAATTGTGCTCTGACTTTGCAGCCATCACAGGTGAACAGTATACCTTCTTGAAACACGATTAAAATGCATTAAGCATGTGGTTCATTGTTGATGTTTCTGCACACTGACAAACTCCTCTGATTCACAGAATCTAAGACTGAAAGCCCCAGGGGTGGGCACAATTCTCCTTTTACCCTGAAGAAAACTGGGTCCCATAGTGCCAAGTGCCATTGTATTGATTCCGTTAAAATAATGGATCAGACTTTCTGACACAGGACAATGTGAATAAAACCTGACCCAGCTGACTGGGTGCCATGCTACGCTCATTCCCGTGAAACTCCCTCGCCATTTCAGGAATTCTTACACTCAGACACTCTGCCCTCAGCCCGTCTTGCTACTGGACATGTCTGCAACCAGATTTCTTCCATCTCTGCCCTCCCTGCCCACCTAGGACTCTGCCTGCTGTTCTCTTACTAATGATGACCTAGCAGGGGCTACTGTTTCCAGACTCCTATTATTGTGCAGCAATTGAGTGACTCCTACATCATCAAAATTTTGGCAAACTGGGGATATTCTTTATGGCAATGTCTTCCTTTAAGAAAGATCTGCTCTCACAAAAAGGTAACTGAGTGAGAAGACATTCAAGTATTTTCTTTCTTATGAAAGTGTGCCCTGGTGTGGGGGTGGTGGGGGTGAGGGAGGAGGCAGTGCCTATGTAGTGGGATATGAGGGGCAGGGAGGAAGGTAGGACTCCACCAAGGTCCTACAGAGCCCCAAACCTCACTATTAAAATGTTCATAGGATGGGGCACCTGGGTGGCTCAGTTGGTTAAATGTCGGACTTCAGCTCAGGCCATGATCTCACGGCTCATGAGTTCAAGCCCTGCATTGGGTTCTGTGATGGCAGCTCAGAGCCTGGAGCCTGCTTTTGATTTTGTGTCGCCCTCTCTGTCTGCCCTTCCCCCACTCATGTTCTGTCTTTCTCTGTCTCTCAAAAATAAACATTAAAAATAAAAAATTTTTAAATGTCGATAGGAAGTCCTGAGGTTGATTGTGTTTAAAGGTTTATTAGGAATTGTTCAGAAATGAAAAAACATTTCTCTATAGAAGCATTTCTCTACAGAAATAGTATCATTATGGAAGAATTAACCTTTCAAACAGATTCACAAAAGCATATTTAACCTATCTGTACCTTATTAACTGTGTCGCACAGGGCATTAGTTGATTTCTGCCTCAGTTTCATCACCTGTAAAATGGGGGGTGTATGTCTCATAAGGTTATTGGGAAGATTACATGGATTTATGCAGGTAAAGTACTCAGAGCAGTTACTGGCACATAATTAGAGTTACATTTATTGTTATTATTAGTATTGTAGCAAAACAACATGCCTCGGCCTCTCTGTCCCTGGAGCCCTACTGAGTCTAAGGAGGAGCTCAGAAGCCCCAGTGCATTTGGGGGTGGTTCTTTCAGGGGGGTGAGGGCTGAGGGCTGGAATTCCTGGCCAGAGGGCCTAATGTAGCAGCTAGGAGGAGGCTGCAGCAGACACAAGACTTAAGGGGCTGCCCCACCAACAGCCATTTGTCAGCCTTGTCCCCAGGTCGGAACCCACCTGCACTCCAAGGGGAGTCAGCTTTGGGTTAAATCTTGAACAAGAGGCTCTATGGCAGAAGGGGTAGTGCAATGAGAGAGCTGCTGTTTGCCGGGTGTAAGGATAGGGTGCCTCTGGGAGCAAGTGGGGGCACGTGGGGGCACCTGAAATGGGATGTGATAGGCAAAGACTGTCTCCTGCAGACATTTCCAAGGGGCATCCTAGCCCTGCTTTATAAAACCCCACTATTAAAGTGTTTATTTTAGGTTAAAGTTCTTGTCCAGCGCATCACTAGGAAAGTTCTTTATGTGGAGTGGACTTTGTTGCAGACAGATTTCCCCAAGGCCAGTTCAGAATTAATGGATACAAAGGCAAAGGCTTTTGGGTTCTCTAAGTCTCTTGTATTGCCCTTACCTTTTCCTTGTGGTGCCTTTTGAGTTAAAGAGCATTAAGGAGACAAGCAGGGAAAGAGAGAAGGTGCCAGCTGGCTTCCTCGGGGCTGGCGAAGGGCCCTCTGCGTGGGCACCTCAGGCACCAGCAGCTCCCCTCCAGCAGCGGGGCTGGCCTCCCTGACCAGAACCCAGAGGGAATGGTGAGTGGGGAGGGGCCCCACACCAGCTCAGAAGACAGAAGGTATTGGCCAGGAGCATGAGCCCCGGCTTCCACAGTTAGTCCCACTTGGTGGTCAGTCGGGCAGGACACGCTTCTTCAGTTATGGGACCTCCTAAGCCACCTTCTCTCACCCCAGCTCCTGTCTTCACAGATTGTTCTCCTTACTTCACAGTTTTCCTCTGGGCTCCACCTTAGCCATCAGCTTAGGCTTCACATTGGTAGTTAACACTCTCTTCACTACTACTGTAGGGAGTTTACAAAGTTGAGCACCATATGATTATTTATACATATTTATATGGGTATATGACTAATACTTTATACTTTTCACATACACACACACACACACACACACACTTCTCTATAATCTGCACACATAGCAATTCACACTTATAAACACAATTTCTAGGACATTCAGGAAATGGAACTGGAGTCATTTCAAAATGTTTTCAGTAATAAAGGGTGAGGCTTCTAAGGAAAGGATTTTCCTCAAAACTCCTCCCCAAGACACTATATGTCACCAAACAAGTATTTACTGAACACTTACTATGTAGCAGCCACCATTCTGCATGCTGGCGATACTGTGGTGAACAGACATTGTCCACAGTTTCATAGAACACGACATTATTCCAAATTAAGTGGCATTTTCCAGATTACATGACCTGGTATTACACTTTTTTCTTACATCTGCTCTCAGCACTGTTGGTTTTTGTTTAATGCCTGTATTGATAAATATCAGTGATTAATGTTCACAATTTAAAATAGATCTTTCTCATTTCCTGTTGCATCTAGTTCTCGCCCATTTCCAGAGTAAGACCTGACTTGTGTTTGAGCAACCTTCCATTTTCATGATAATGACTCAGATGTCAGTCTTGGGGTTGAGGCCAAAATGATATCCCGTGGGAGATGTGATGGATTGAATCATGTGCTCTATAAGGAATGTTGAAATCCTAACCTATAGGGGAGGATTGGTTTAGATCAGGATTTTCCAGCATTGGTACTATTGACATTCTGGACCACACGTGGTTGATGGGGGCTGTTGTGTGGCCAGTGGGATGTTTGGCAGTACCCCTGACCTCCACCTGCTAGATGTCAGTAGCATCCTTCCACAGTCATGACAACCAAAAATGTCTCCAGATATTGCTAACTGGCTCTGAGGGGAATAATTGCCCCCAGTTGAGAACTAATGATTATTTCATCAATCAGGATTTACAGAATCAATCAGGAGGCTGATACTTGATGTGCATTTATAATAAAAATTTCACAGAAATTGTTAAAAATTGGCTTAACTGGGACAAAGAAAGCAAAGTCATTGTGGGTTCAATTGTGTCCCCCCCAAAAGATAGATTACAGTCCTAATCTGGGTACCTGTGAGCGTGAATTTGTTTGGAAATAGGGTCTTTGCAGGGGAAATTAAGATGAGGTCATACTGACGTAGGGTGGGCCTCTAAACCAATATGATTGATGTCCTTACAAACTAATACACACATCTGGGAGGAGACAGCCCTGTGCTGAGTGTCAGCTTCCCTGAGGGCTGACACTCACCCATGTAAAACTCCCAGGTGACTCATACCTGGCAGTGAGGGCCCAACGATTCATGCCCAAGATGAGCAGCTCCTGCAGGCATGGGTTCTATGCCCTGGCACTGAGTTGTAATGAGAGTGTGGTAGTGAATCCAGAAAATTCTGCCCTTCCTTCCCCTCTATGCCAAGTCATTGTAGTAGCTATGTAAATAAGTATCCCATATGCATAGAAAGAAATCAGCCTTATACAGTATATAGAGACACACATAGACAAGATGTTAAGTTATGAAGCTTTAATACTGATATATTAGCAAAGGAGCAACTGTATGGAATTTCTCTATTTGCATGAGAAATGTTCTTTTTTTTTTTTTTAATGTTCATTTATTTTGAGAGAGAGAGCACGAGTGGGGGAAGGGCAGAGAGAGGGAGAGAGAGAATCCCAAGCAGACTCCACAGTGTCAGCACAGAGCCCTATATGGGGTTTGAACCCATGAACTGTGAGATCATGACCTGAGTCAAAATCAAAAGTCAGATGCTTAACCAACTGAGCCAACCAGGGACCTCAAGAACTCTTCTTTAAAGAGGTTGCCTTACACATTTGCTGTTGATTGTTCAGAGCAACGCTGGAGTTTCCTTATTCTGAAACTGCTTTTAGAAGCAGTTCATGGAACTTTCAGAAAGTTTGGTCATAATACTCACATAGCATTCCACAGCTTGCTTGTCTCTTCATTCCTAAGACATGTCTTCTTATTCTTGAGATGTAGCTCCACATGAGTTTCAATTACTTAAAAATAAAATCTACCTTCCCAAGGTGATGATTTGTCATCCCTGAGGACAATCAAAAGAATATGCCACTCAGTACATGTCAAGAGTGCTAAATCTGTTCATGCCCTTTCACCAGATATACCAGTTAGGGAATATTATGGGTCTATGCTTCCATACTTCCCATGAGATAACGAAACATCTTTAACCCTTAAACTGCTGTCAGTTGGATTTTCTATTCCTTGCAATTGCAACACTCTTAACTGATATAATAATGGATGTCACTTTTGAAATTCTACGCATTCTTCTAGATCCTCCTTAAAACAATTTCCTTTCAGGTGCCTTTCAAGATAGTCTGCCCCCACACAATTAAGATTTTTTTTTTTTTTAATTCTTGTGATATATTTGGCTCCAATAAGTAACTCAGATACTTCTTTCCTTTTTTTTTTATTTTATTTTTTTTATTTATATATGAAATTTATTGTCAAATTGGTTTCCATACAACACCCAGTGCTCATCCCAAAAGGTGCCCTCCTCAATACCCATCACCCACCCCCTCCTCCCTCCCACCCCCCATCAACCCCCAGTTGGCTCTCGGTTCTCACCACCCCCTAAGCTTTGGCTCTCCCCCAACCCAAACCCTTTTTTTTTTTTTTTTTCCTTCCCCTCCCCCATGGGTTCCTGTTAAGTTTCTCAGGATCCACATAAGAGTGAAACCATATGGTATCTGTCTTTCTCTGTATGGCTTATTTCACTTAGCATCACACTCTCCAGTTCCATCCACGTTGCTACAAAAGGCCATATTTTATTTTTTCTCATTGCCACGTAGTATTCCATAGTGTATATAAACCACAATTTCTTTATCCATTCATCAGTTGATGGACATTTAGGCTCTTTCCATAATTTGGCTATTGTTGAGAGTGCTGCTATGAACATTGGGGTACAAGTGCCCCTATGCATCAGTACTCCTGTGTCCCTTGGATAAATTCCTAGCAATGCTATTGCTGGGTCATAGGGTAGGTCTATTTTTAATTTTCTGAGGAACCTCCACACTGCTTTCCAGAGCGGCTGCACCAATTTGCATTCCCACCAACAGTGCAAGAGGGTTCCCGTTTCTCCACATCCTCTCCAGCATCTAGAGTCTCCTGATTTGTTCATTTTGGCCACTCTGACTGGCGTGAGGTGATATCTGAGTGTGGTTTTGATTTGTATTTCCCTGATAAGGAGCGACGCTGAACATCTTTTCATGTGCCTGTTGGCCATCCGGATATCTTCTTTAGAGAAGTGTCTATTCATGTTTTCTGCCCATTTCTTCACTGGGTTATTTGCTTTTCGGGTGTGGAGTTTGGTGAGCTCTTTATAGATTTTGGATACTAGCCCTTTGTCCGATATGTCATTTGCAAATATCTTTTCCCATTCCGTTGGTTGCCTTTTAGTTTTGTTGGTTGTTTCCTTTGCTGTGCAGAAGCTTTTTATCTTCATAAGGTCCCAGTAATTCACTTTTGCTTTTAATTCCCTTGCCTTTGGGGATGTGTCAAGTAAGAGATTGCTACGGCTGAGGTCAGAGAGGTCTTTTCCTGCTTTCTCCTCTAGGGTTTTGATGGTTTCCTGTCTCACATTCAGGTCCTTTATCCATTTTGAGTTTATTTTTGTGAATGGTGTGAGAAAGTGGTCTACTTTCAACCTTCTGCATGTTGCTGTCCAGTTCTCCCAGCACCATTTGTTAAAGAGACTGTCTTTTTCCCATTGGATGTTCTTTCCTGCTTTGTCAAAGATGAGTAGGCCATACGTTTGTGGGTCTAGTTCTGGGGTTTCTATTCTATTCCATTGGTCTATGTGTCTGTTTTTGTGCCAATACCATGCTGTCTTGATGATGACAGCTTTGTAGTAGAGGCTAAAGTCTGGGATTGTGATGCCTCCTGCTTTGGTCTTCTTCTTCAAAATGACTTTGGCTATTCGGGGCCTTTTGTGGTTCCATATGAATTTTAGGATTGCTTGTTCTAGTTTCGAGAAGAATGCTGGTGCAATTTTGATTGGGATTGCATTGAATGTGTAGATAGCTTTGGGTAGTATTGACATTTTAACAATATTTATTCTTCCAATCCATGAGCAGGGAATGTCTTTCCATTTCTTTAAATCTTCTTCAATTACCTTCATAAGCTTTCTATAGTTTTCAGCATACAGATCCTTTACATCTTTGGTTAGATTTATTCCTAGGTATTTTATGCTTCTTGGTGCAATTGTGAATGGGATCAGTTTCCTTATTTGTCTTTCTGTTACTTCATTGTTAGTGTATAAGAATGCAACTGATTTCTGTACATTGATTTTGTATCCTGCAACTTTGCTGAATTCATGTATCAGTTCTAGCAGACTTTTGGTGGAGTCTGTCGGATTTTCCATGTATAATATCATGTCATCTGCAAAAAGCGAAAGCTTGACTTCATCTTTGCCAATTTTGATGCCTTTGATTTCCTTTTGTTGTCTGATTGCTGATGCTAGAACTTCCAGCACTATGTTAAACAACAGCGGTGAGAGTGGGCATCCCTGTCGTGTTCCTGATCTCAGGGAAAAAGCTCTCAGTTTTTCCCCGTTGAGGATGATGTTAGCTGTGGGCTTTTCATAAATGGCTTTTATGATCTTTAAGTATGTTCCTTCTATCCCGACTTTCTCAAGGGTTTTTATTAAGAAAGGGTGCTGGATTTTGTCAAAGGCCTTTTCTGCATCGATTGACAGGATCATATGGTTTTTCTCTTTTTTTTTTGTTAATGTGATGTATCACGTTGATTGATTTGCGAATGTTGAACCAGCCCTGCATCCCAGGAATGAATCCCACTTGATCATGGTGAATAATTCTTTTTATATGCCGTTGAATTCGATTTGCTAGTATCTTATTGAGAATTTTGGCATCCATATTCATCAGGGATATTGGCCTGTAGTTCTCTTTTTTTACTGGGTCTCTGTCTGGTTTAGGAATCAAAGTCATACTGGCTTCATAGAATGAGTCTGGAAGTTTTCCTTCCCTTTCTATTTCTTGGAATAGCTTGAGAAGGATAGGTATTATCTCTGCTTTAAACGTCTGGTAGAACTCCCCTGGGAAGCCATCTGGTCCTGGACTCTTATTTGTTGGGAGATTTTTGATAACCGATTCAATTTCTTCGCTGGTGATGGGTCTGTTCAAGCTTTCTATTTCCTCCTGATTGAGTTTTGGAAGAGTGTGGGTGTTCAGGAATTTGTCCATTTCTTCCAGGTTGTCCAATTTGTTGGCATATAATTTTTCATAGTATTCCCTGATAATTGTTTGTATCTCTGAGGGATTGGTTGTAATCATTCCATTTTCATTCATGATTTTATCTATTTGGGTCATCTCCCGTTTCTTTTTGAGAAGCCTGGCTAGAGGTTTGTCAATTTTGTTTATTTTTTCAAAAAACCAACTCTTGGTTTCGTTGATCTGCTCTACAGTTTTTTTAGATTCTATATTGTTTATTTCTGCTCTGATCTTTATTATTTCTCTTCTTCTGCTGGGTTTAGGCTGCCTTTGCTGTTCTGCTTCTATTTCCTTTAGGTGTGCTGTTAGATTTTGTATTTGGGATTTTTCTTGTTTCTTGAGATAGGCCTGGATTGCAATGTATTTTCCTCTCAGGACTGCCTTCGCTGCGTCCCAAAGTGTTTGGATTGTTGTATTTTCATTTTCGTTTGTTTCCATATATTTTTTAATTTCTTCTCGAATTGCCTGGTTGACCCACTCATTCGTTAGTAGGGTGTTCTTTAACCTCCATGCTTTTGGAGGTTTTCCAGACTTTTTTCTGTGGTTGATTTCAAGCTTCATAGCATTGTGGTCTGAAAGTATGCATGGTATGATTTCAATTCTTGTAAACTTATGAAGGGCTGTTTTGTGACCCAGTATATGATCTATCTTGGAGAATGTTCCATGTGCACTCGAGAAGAAAGTATATTCTGTTGCTTTGGGATGCAGAGTTCTAAATATATCTGTCAAGTCCATCTGATCCAATGTCTCATTCAGGGCCCTTGTTTCTTTATTGACCGTGTGTCTAGATGATCTATCCATTTCTGTAAGTGGGGTGTTAAAGTCCCCTGCAATTACCACATTCTTATCGATAAGGTTGCTTGTGTTTATGAGTAATTGTTTTATATATTTGGGCGCTCCGGTATTTGGCGCATAAACATTTATAATTGTTAGCTCTTCCTGATGGATAGACCCTGTCACTATTATATAATGTCCTTCTTCATCTCTTGTTACAGCCTTTAATTTAAAGTCTAGTTTGTCTGATATAAGTATGGCTACTCCAGCTTTCTTTTGGCTTCCAGTAGCATGATAAATAGTTCTCCATCCCTCACTCTCAATCTAAAGGTGTCCTCAGGTCTAAAATGAGTCTCTTGTAGACAGCAAATAGATGGGTCTTGTTTTTTTATCCATTCTGATACCCTATGTCTTTTGGTTGGTGCATTTAATCCATTTACATTCAGTGTTATTATAGAAAGATATGGGTTTAGAGTCATTGTGATGTCTGTTATGTTTTATGCTTGTAGTGATGTCTCTGGTACTTTGTCTCACAGGGTCCCCCTTAGGATCTCTTGTAGGGCTGGTTTAGTGGTGACAAATTCCTTCAGTTTTAGTTTGTTTGGGAAGACCTTTATCTCTCCTTCTATTCTAAATGACAGACTTGCTGGATAAAGGATTCTCGGCTGCATATTTTTTCTGTCTAGCAAACTGAAAATCTCGTGCCAACTCTTTCTGGCCTGCCAAGTTTCAAAAGAGAGATCAGTCACAAGTCTTATAGGTCTCCCTTTATATGTGAGGGCACGTTTACCCCTTGCTGCTTTCAGAATTTTCTCTTTATCCTTGTATTTTGCCAGTTTCACTATGATATGTCGTGCAGAAGATCGATTCAAGTTATGTCTGAAGGGAGTTCTCTGTGCCTCTTGGATTTCAATGCCTTTTTCCTTCCCCACTTCAGGGAAGTTCTCAGCTATTATTTCTTCAAGTACCCCTTCAGCACCTTTCCCTCTCTCTTCCTCCTCTGGGATACCAATTATGCGTATATTATTTCTTTTTAGTGTATCACTTAGTTCTCTAATTTTCCCCTCATACTCCTGGATTTTTTTATCTCTCTTTTTCTCAGCTTCCTCTTTTTCCATAACTTTATCTTCTAGTTCACCTATTCTCTCCTCTGCCTCTTCAATCCGAGCTGTGGTGGTTTCCATTTTGTTATGCATTTCATTTAAAGCGTTTTTCAGCTCCTCGTGACTGTTCCTTAGTCCCTTGATCTCTGTAGCAAGAGATTCTCTGCTGTCAGCTATACTGTTTTCAAGCCCAGCGATTAATTTTATGACTATTATTCTAAATTCACTTTCTGTTATATTATTTAAATCCTTTTTGATCAGCTCATTAGCTGTTGTTATTTCCTGGAGATTCTTCTGAGGGGAGTTCTTTCGCTTGGTCATTTTGGATAGTCCCTGGCGTGGTGAGGACCTGCAGGGCACTTCCCCTGTGCTGTGGTGTATAACTGGAGTTGGTGGGCGGAGCCGCAGTCAGACCTGATGTCTGCCCCCAGCCCACCGCTGGGGCCACAGTCAGACTGGTGCGTGCCTTCTCTTCCCCTCTCCTAGGGGCGGGATTCACTGTGGGGTGGGGTGGCCTGTCTGGCCTACTTGCACACTGCCAGGCTTGTGATGCTGGGGATCTGGCGTCTTAGCTGGGGTGGGTAGGCAAGGTGCACAGGGGCAGGAGGGGCAGGCTTAGCTTGCTTCTCCTTAGGTGATCCACTTCAGGAGGGGCCCTGTGGCAGCAGCAGGGAGTCAGATCAGCTGCCGGAGGTTTGGCTCCGCAGAAGCGCAGAGTTGGGTGTTTGCGCGGAGCGAGCAAGTTCCCTGGCAGGAACTGGTTCTCTTTGGGATTTTGGCTGGGGGATGGGCGGGGAAGATGGCGCTGGCGAGCGCCTTTGTTCCCCACCAAACTGAGCTCTGTCGTCCGGGGGCTCAACAGCTTTCCTTCCCTTTGTCCTCCAGCCTTCCCACTTTCTGAGCAGAGCTGTTAACTTATGACCTCCCAGCCGCTAAGTCGCGCTTGCTGTCGGAACACAGTCCGTCAGGCCCCTCCGCTTTTTGCCAGCCAGACTCGGGGGCTCTGCTTGGCCGGCGAGCCGCCCCTCCGCCCCGGCTCCCTCCCGCCAGTCCGTGGAGCGCGCACCGCCTCCCCGCCCTTCCTACCCTCTTCCGTGGGCCTCTCGTCTGTGCTTGGCTCCGGCGTCTCCGTTCTGCTAATCCTCTGGTGGTTTTCTGGGTTATTTAGGCAGGTGTAGGTGGAATCTAAGTCCAGATACTTCTTTCCAATATAGTTCATTGCATCCTGGTCTAATCATCCTAATACACCCAATCAATTAAATATTAGGCTTCATAAAGCCAAGCACTATCTTAGTCCCCTATAGCACTTCACTGTATATACACATCATTATTTACCGGTCTGATTTGTGTTCCTATTACATTTCCAGGGTGTTTTCCTCTATGGTCCAGCCATTCTGTCCCCCACCCTGTCCTATACATGTGCCCTACTCACTCCCACTCATGTCCGTAGAGGGTAGAGCGGGCCACAGGGTTTCCGGGCCTCCCAGGTGGTGTGTGGGCAATAGGTAAGATGTTAGGTGTCTGAATCTGTGGATGGTCTCTGCCTGGCAGGACAGACTGGCTTAAAACATACTTCTCAGCAGGGCCAGCTAAGAGCCCTTCTGAATTCTGATGTCCACCCATGGCCTCTCCAAACTTTGTTTTTGGTCTAGACCCCCTTAAGAAAACAGACAATTCAACCCATGTCATGTGTATCTATTATATGTGAAATTAGGTCTATGTCACCCCCAGCTTCCAAATGAATATTGTTATTTTGCTGCAGGACTTCTCAGAACCTTTGGAAAACCATGTGCTTTTAAAAATCTCCACCAGAAGCACACGATGCTTAGCATTTCCCCAATGTATTTAACCACAGACCCTGTTCCATTAAAAAAAAAAAAAAAACATTTATTTTGAAATGATTATAGTCTCTCAGGGATTACAAAAATAGTACAAAGAGGTCCTGTGTTTGCTCCCATTTTCATTTTTTATTGCAGTATTTTGTAGGACTCTGGAACTTAGGAGCTGCCTTCAAGAATTAAGCACTACCTTTTACTTAAGATCTGCTTCAACAAAGATAATCAACTCATGCGAGAAACTGAGATGCCTTCACATTTAGTGAAGGGCTACAATCATTTGAGAACAGCACATACAACCACACTTTGCAAGTTTAGCTTCTATGCCAGACTCATGCTGTTTTTCTTTTTCTTTTTTTTTTTTTAATCCCCAGCTGCAGCCACAGGCAAATTAAAACCCAACCAAAACACCATATTTCAGAGTAGAGTGCATGTTAAATGGCTTATTTCTCCCAAACAGCTTGTCATTGACACTGGTAATCACGCACAGGTAAGCAAGCCCTGATTACAGAGGGACCAAGAAATGGGAGGTCTATAATGAGAGAAAAACCAGCCCAACGTGGCATTCAGCTCTCTGATGCTGGCCTACAGATTGCCACTTGCTTGAGAGTAATTTCTACTTAAAAACAGGCTAAAAAGATGACACTCCTTATCCTGGATCTTAGGAACTCCTCACATTTAGGCATTCAAAGCTCATCACAAATATTCTGGCCCCACTCTGCCTTTTAGTTGTTTCTCTTTCTCTGCAGCCAACTCCCCCCCTCTACCCGCATTCATCCAAACACATCAGACCTGGGCCTATTTCCTGAGCCAGCCACAGCCTGCTGTATTTTTGCATGTGTGGCACCTGCTGGCTGTTGTGCTGTTTCTTGCCTTTTCCTATAGAAATCTTACTCGGTCTTCAGGCCTCAGCTGGAGGTTCTCATCCCCAGTACCCCAGCTAGAATCAACCACTCCCTCTCCTCGGCTTCTGTGGTCACATTTTTATTAGAATTTTTTGCAGGGGCTAGAAACTCAACTCAGACTTACACAAAACTGGACTGGTTTCAAAGGCAAACTGTGGGCTGGGCAGAGATGCCAGGAAGCAGAGATTTGACTGAGGTCATAGCACTCCTGGCTTCTCTGTGAGCATCATCAGCATCAGTGCCCAAAACTCCATCCATGGGAAGAGCACATGGTGGCCGTGTTCCGACTATACCTCCAATTTTGCACCCAGGTTGAAAAGGCTGTGCCCTCCCAACAACTTAGCCAGCCTGGGGAAGGACTCTGGACCCCTCGTAGTGGCCAGGAGACAGAGGCACTTGGATTGGGGTGGGGGACCAGAGCCAGGGTGCTCTGTTTGGCAGCAACACAGTAGGGCAGGGGCAGGAGGGAGGTGGTGCTGTTGGAGAATTAAGAAGTTGTGATGGGTAGACCAAGCACTAGCTATAAATAACAATATGGTTCTACCTCTACTGAGAATAGATCACATTTGACTTAGACACACACTGACCCTCCATCCTTTCCAACTGGACTGACAGCTCATTCAGGGTAAACACCTGGTCTTCATGGTCTTTCTGCAACCCCAGAGCAGGACGCAGCCATGCCTTACACCCAGTAGGCCCTGATACTGTTGCTGAGTTGAACAGTCAATAATAAGTTTATTTTGCACTGATGGACTTAACATGGCATGATCTGTGACGTTTTGTAAGGTTGATGTGCTTTGCACATTCTCACAGATCCATGGGGGTAAGAGCGAGGCCTACAGTTAAGAGTTCCTCAAGGTGATCTTGCCCCCATAGCAGACTTCTTTATCTACCTTGAACCTATCATTAATTCTGTCATTAAGATAAAGAAATAAAGCAAAGATTTACTGTCAAGTCACTTAGCCACTACTTCATTAAATTTTTATCTATTAAAGATTAAATTATCTGATAGTGCTTTATTTTAGATTAGTATAGTCATGATAACAATTATGAAAAACACATTTATAGATTTTAACTTGCCAAGTTCAATATTGCTATATTTTATTTAAGTGGCTGGCCTCCTTTTGATTTCTATGGCAGCATTAGATAAAGTAGTGAACAATATTTCAAGGAACTATTAAGTCAAAAAAGAGGTGTTTGTTTCAAGCATATTGTCCCAGCCTCTCTAGAACAAAAGGTCATTCCCATTAATATAGGAGTTTGTTTGAAAAACATATAGACAGTTTGCCCTACTGGGCACCACGAAATGCTGGGCATCTGCACTCAGGGCCTATGGAGTGGGAAAGAGATGGCTGGAAGTGAAGGTTCCTCCCTCTAGGCTCCAAGGGTAAAGTGGACGCCTGGTCTGGCTCCCTTTCTCTGGCTCCCATTCCTCCCTATAGATGCTGCCTTCTAAAGTTCACTAGACTATAAGTCCTCATCTTTATTTCTGTTGTCAGGATCTTAGTGTAGGCCTGTAGTATCTCTTCCTAGACTAGGGATTGGCCCTTTTTCTGTAAAGAGCCAGATAGTAATGGTTTTAGGCTTTGTGGACATACAGTCTGTGTCCTAACTACTCAACTCTGCTGTTATAGAAGAAGCCATAGATAGTATGTCAATAAATGATGTGACTATTCTCCAGTAACCCCCTAGGCTGTGGGCTGGGTTTGGCCCTCAGGATGCAGTTCGTCAGCCCATGGAAAACTTCTTCAACAACCTCATTCCTGGGTCAGTGACCTGTGTGGTTTCTTCTTTAAATCCCCGGATCCTTACCAAGTATTTGGCACATAGAAAACATTCAATAAGAGTTTGTTGAAAGAATGAATCCCCCAGTCCAACCACACATACCTATGATGTCAGCCTATTGCTGAGCTGTGAAGTATTGTTTTCAATTTCACTAACTTAAAATAAAAGATTTAGAGCCCTTTTTAGATGTGCTAAAACTCAGAAATCTGTTTCCCTTTTAACAACACATCTACATGTTTCTTTATTGTTCTATATACAATTATTTCAGAAACACAAAATCCATCACCTCTTATTGTAAGCATTTTAAAACACGTTCCTCCTGGTGGTAAGTTTGACAGGGGCTTAAACTAGAGGTTTATTGTTTTTTGTTTAAATAGGAGTTTCTCAGACATAGGTGATGACGAAAAAACCTGCTGACCGGCAGGAAGAATATCATATCATTAAACCTTGTGTTTGGTCAGACATTTTTTGCATTACTTTGGAGTTAATCATTCTTGAAAGAAATTCTTCTCCTTGTTAGTCTAAGTCACAGCAAAAAGGCTTTGCTTTATTTGTTTGCTTTTATGAAGAAGGGTTACCATTGGTCACATGGCTTCTCTCTGTCTAAACATAACTCCACGTTACGTGGGTGTGTGTTCCATTGGACTGGCACAAAGCTCCTGTGTTAAGTTGGCACAGCCACACCCAGAATGAACCTCTGCGTCAGGGTACGATTTGGGTAAATTATCTACTAGCTCCAAACCCTTCTAAGGCACCATGCTTTTGAGAACCTGTTCGCAGATCACACAGCCAAAATGCCACCAAAACAGCCAAAGAACATTTGGGACTACATGCCCCATACACCCTCCAGAAGCCAGTGAGCTGCTGGAGCCAGCCTCTACTATCTCCTGAGAGCCAATGTGCATGTCTCCTCCTGAGCCTTCACACTAGCTTGAAACCAGCTGTAGTGGGTGTATCTGCTCAATAGATATAGGCAAACAATACAAATCAAGTCTTTGTCCCTGGGAGGGCCATTTTTTTTTTTAAACATTTCCCAGTGCACCATTGGCTAACTCCCTTCCAAGTCAATTTTTCTCATGCCTCCATACTAGGATGTGTTAAAAGGCAGAGCAACTTACCAAAAGTGCATTACTTCTAACACCAAAGGTTCTAGAAAAATCACTATGACTTGATTCCTGTCTTCAAGGAGTCTCTCTGGGAGATAAAATGTGCACATATGAAAAGATAACTAATAATGTCGACCTCTGGAAGTGAACTTTGTGGGTTTTCTTCACCTCCCTGCAGCTCAGTTTTCTCATCCATAAAATAGGGATTAAAAATACTTTGCTGAGATCAGAGGATTACATTAAATAATGTATATAAAGCATCTTGCCTGTAGTAAGGCTGATATTATGTGCTTAATAAAAAAGTGGCTGCTATTATTACTATTATCACTGATTAGCTGAAGAATAAAGAAGTTGGAGATGGGGAGAATAGCTGGAAATTAGGATTTGAGGCAAGTAAGCCCGTGGCAGTTGTTTCCATCTAGAGATCACTACCCTGACCAAAAGAGCCAGTGCCAGGCATCTGGTCTACCACTGAGGCCCAGTTAGCTTAAAAGCCTGGTTTTGCCCTTGGATTTCATATCTTCTCCCTGTGTCTTCAAGCTTCACTCAGAGCCTCACCTTTCAAGGAATTCAAAATAGGATCAGGGGAAAAAACAGCTGCCTCCAAAACCTCAGCTGGCCATACACCAAGGGTTTAGGAGCCTCCATAGCATAAGGTCGGTATAAAGGAAGGAGGCAACAGTACGTACAGCTTACAGTGAAATTGGTGTCTATGGGAGCAGGAAAGAATCACATGACTGTTGGAACACATTCTGAACTGGCTGCCTCTCCACTGTGCTTTGAAAAGGAAGCTCTCACTATGGTAACTGGGTCACTGTGGACATTCTGAGCAACCACAAAGGAGAGAGAAGCTAAGCTCTTGTTTCCTTCCAGGAAGTAGAAAATATTGTTTCATATGTGTTTTGGGAGGGTGATCTTAACGATTAATTTAATTTTATACCTCCCTCACCATGGAAATCCAAATATATAAAAGGAAACATGTTCTTGTTTTTTTTTTTTTTTTTTTAACACACTAAGACTTAGAGATCTATCTGTTTATATGCTCAAAAGAGACGGCAGGGAGTGGGCAGTTTGCTAACAATGGGCTCCTTTTACATAGTATCATCCATACTTACCACTGGATGGCCGTTGTTGTATCTGTCAGTATTTTAGTTGTAAGCAACAGAAACGAATTTTGCTATTTTAAGCAAAAGGGGAATTGATTAAAAAGATATTGAGAAGCTCAAAATCTCTTGGAAGGGTGGAGAGTCAAGCTTGGAGCTATGCAGCCAGGCACTCCCTTCCTGGACCTGCTCCAAACAATGCCACTGCTGCTGCACCTGAGGCACTCCTGAGTGACCTGGACATCACTGGACCTCAGATGCCACTGCAGCTGGAGCCACTGGCACTGCACCTGTGGACACTGGACTAGCTTCTGCCTCCTTCACTACCATGGACTCTTCACCATTGCTATTTCTTTTTTTTTTTTTTTAACGTTTATTTATTATTTTTGGGACAGAGAGAGACAGAGCATGAACGGGGGAGGGGCAGAGAGAGAGGGAGACACAGAATCGGAAACAGGCTCTAGGCTCTGAGCCATCAGCCCAGAGCCCGACGCGGGGCTCGAACTCACGGACCGCGAGATCGTGACCTGGCTGAAGTCGGACGCTTAACTGACTGTGCCACCCAGGCGCCCCTGCCATTGCTATTTCTTTATGCCACTAGCTTTCAACTCAAGGTTCAGCATGGGTGCATATGATGGGTGGAGCCTAAATAATATGCCCATTCTGAACGGTGAAGGAAGCTGAGAGAATGAGCAACTGGCATATTCAACATTTTTATTGGGAGATGTGCTCTACCATTTAAGGTAGGGGATGCTTTTGGCTATAGTAATGGCATAACCAAGGCAAAGTGGCTCAAACAAGGACTTATTTTCTCATAACACAAGAAAGGCAGAAGTATGTGGTTCCCAAATTTGGCAAACTTAGCCATGAAAAATGCTATGAAAGACCCAGGTGCTTTGCATCTCTCTGTCCTGCCATCTACAGAACACTGGTTTTCATTTCTAGGTTTGGCCCCTTACGGTTACAAGACCATGTCGACAGCCTGTGATACTACATCTCCACACAAGCAAGGCTCAAGCATAAAGAGTGTTTCTCTCTGCATATCTCTTTATTAGGGAGAAGAGCTTTCACCGGAAGTTATACAGGAGACATCCCCTAGTGTCCCTTTGGCCAGGATTAGAACAAATACCGATGTCTCCACCACAGAGGAGGCTGGGAAACTGATATTTTTCAACCTCCGTAATGCAATATAGACTCTGCCAAGAAAGAGGAAAAATAGGGTAATAGCTGTTAGGTAGACAACCAGTGGGGTCTGCCATTGCCACCATCCTCAGAAATGTTGGATACCTAGTAGGCTGATATTATCAAGTGGGATTACCATTGGATTTCACCCTGTATGAAAACCTTGGTCTTTCACCACCATATGCCTGGTGCTCTCTGCTGGGAAGGATCCTGAAGTCCTCAGGAAGGGAAGGGTGAGACCATCAGTGAGTGAGGTCTGCCATGGGAATAGGAGAAGGCAGTCTCTGCTCACGTGTAGCACTTTGCCATACCCATTCTTGAAAGGCATCAGCCTGTTTTATTTCCCTGCAAAGTATTTCAGCCAACTTTGGGAGAGCTGGGTACACTGATGTAGTTCTAGTGGGGACAGCTGTGGACATGGAGCTTCTGTGTGTCTCACACATGTATCACCTCTCTGGGTTGTTCTCTTCTCCATGTCCAGTTTGTTCTTTGGCATCCTTTTCCAGCTGAAATGATTGGAATGAATCCTTGGTTTAGGAATGCATGCTGGGTGATGCCAGCACTGGCTGGGGAAGAAGATCAACTGTGTTATGGGTAAGATCCAATGTTTCCTTCTTCAATGTTCATTTCACCTGTTACGGCCACTCCCGGTAATTTGACTCTTACCTTGTATGGTGTTAGTTTTGCTCCTGGTACCCACATATACTTCGTTGACATCTCTATCTTCCACGGCAAGTAGTAGCTGACTCATTTGGTCTTTCTCAGAGCATAACTACGAAGAAAAAGTATTAATAGTAAGCACACTACAACCACAACTATTACCACCTCTAATGGTAAGTAACATGAGAGAGAAAACTTCACAGTTTACACAACACCTTCCCATACATGTTATTGCTCTAAGTTTCAAGAGTGACAATATCCTTGTGTGGGTAATCACGGTGGCTAACTTTTATTGAATCCTTACAACCTTCTAATCACTGTGCTCACTGTTTACCTGCATACTTTGATTCATGACTTTAATCCTTGCAACACTACTCCGAGGGAGGAACTATTGTTTTTGCCAGATGTCAGATAAGGAAACTGAAGCCCAAAGAATTTAAGTAACTTCCCTAAAGTCACCCAACTTGTAAGTGGTCAACCTTGGATTACAAATACCTACCTCACTCTAAAACCTAAGCTTTTATCCCTCCTTCTCTGGTGCTTTTCATTGTTACTATTTTTATCTTAGCATTGTGGTTATTCCCATTTTGGGTCTGAGGAAGCTGATGGCTCATGATGACTGGGAGTGTTTCTTTTGAGGCCGCCCAGCTGGAAAAGGGCAGAGCTCCCCAAAGCTTCTTATTCCATTACCCCAGGGGCAGAAGATGGATGGCTGCAGGGTTCCTGCTTCTTGAGAAGTTAAAGATTGGGAAACCATTGTTTAATTGCCTCATTCATCAGATGTCACCGCCTTATCTGAGGTCCCATGCAGAGCTCCACATAGCACAGCAGAAAAGACAACAGGCTGGAAGGCAGATAGATCTTGATTAAATCTTGGTCGATTACTTAACCTCTCTGAGCCTCAACTCCCTATTTGGGAAATACAAACTCTTTTATAGGATTTCGGGGAATGTGATAGTTGCATGAAATGTGCCCAAAGTGCCTAACTTACATATGCCAACCATCCTTTGCCAGTTCCACACACCTGCTTTCTTTTTCCAGTTTCCAGAGATCTGTCGTTCCTACATTTTAATCAGAGAATTCTTCAGAAAGTCATGCCCTATCATGAATTTTTTCACAGGTACTGATCAGAAGCCTTGGCACTTGCACTGTTCTGCACCAAATGTATTCATAAAGGCATTGAGTCTTATAAAACAAGGATGAATTATATTAGATGTCCATGTCTTCAAGTCAGACAGTAGAGCAATTGGGAGCCAATGATTTCAGCTGTTTAGAAGCAAAGATGGTTTTGTATGTGTCAGAGGGTCTCAAACCTGGGACTGTCTGGTGGATACGGACAAAAAGGCTAAGTGTCCACAAGTGGTTAAGAGGTACTCAATATTTATTCATTTATTCCCTCGAAAGTGTATCCTAAAACATTCAAATGACAGCTAAAATTTAGTCATGGCTTATGCCAGAATGCGGTGACCTAGGAAAGTGACCCTAGTGGTCACCTACACGTTGCTATGTGTGTGCCCTCCATCAAGTGTCTTAGGTCCTAACGTCATCCCCTTCTGGTCGCTACATTCCATGAGGGCAGGGAGCTCATTTACTGGTGCACTGAGGGTACTTGTAAATGTAGATGTTGGATGTTGCTGATGGAGGGATGGATCGTCCCAACTTCTTCAAAGAGGAGATGCTATAGAAAGGAGACTCCCAGGGTGTAAGACACCAGGGGTGTAAAAATAAGTGCCACTTCCCTTTGGATTTTTGGCAGAAACTTTCCCTCTCAAATTACTTAAGCACACACGTAAAAAGAAAAACTGGGTAAAGGAAGTGAGCTTCTTGGGTGACATCAGTCCTGGCCATAGTCTATCACATTTAGAGGAGGGACTATCCCCAGTGGCCACAGCCACAGTGACAAAAGTGCCACTTCAGCTTTCTATGATGAATTCATCCTCATACCCACAGTCTCCTGTCCTGAGGTTAAGGAAGTGGCACCATAATTCAAGAAATCTATTTTAAGGTTTTCTTTTGTGACTGTACAAGATGAATAAGCATGAAACAAATTTTTCTTCAATTCTATAATAGCCTTGGGCAGTTAGTACTAGCTACATTTCAAAACATATGGACTTCATATAGAGCTGCTGTAGGCGTTTTTAGTAATAGTTTGTAGGGCAGAGGAGAGCAACCATTTACAAAGTATCCACTGTGCACCAAGCACAATAATGCAATTATTTCCCCTGCTCTCAACAGCCCTGTTGGCTAGGTTTTATCTTCATTCCTGGTAAATGAGAGGTCACGTGACTTACCCAAATTTGTAAAAGTAACAGAGTCAAGATTCAAATATAGATCTAAAATAAAATAGTAAGTTTAAATGAGAAATACTCAGGTAAGGGGCGCCTGGGTCTTTCAGTCAGTTAAGCGTCCGACTTTGACTCAGGTCATGATCTCTGGCCCATGAGTTTGAGTCCCGCGGAGGGCTCTGTGCTGACAGCTCAGAGCCTGGAGCCTGCTTCAGATTCTGTGTCTCCCTCTCTCTCTGCTCCTCCCCTGCTTGTGTGTGCATGCTGTCTCTCAAAAATAAATAAATAAACATTAAAAAAAGAAATATTTGGGTGAGTTAATAAGGTAAAATGCTTGATGAATTGGCACATTTGCATCCCTGCATTAACTGTACATAATAATACAAATAAACACAAACATTAGTGTTTTGATTTGCTGATTCAGTCCACATGTCATATGTTTGGGGTAATTTTTTGTTTTCTACCGCTGGAAATAGATTTGCGCCAAGGCACCTGTAGTCTTTCATGTGGTTCTTCTTGTAATTACCTATGATGTTTATCACACCTTTGCCACTCAGCATTTCCCAAACTGGTGCCTTGTCAACCAGATTTTATAAAATGAGACCCTAAAAAGTCTTACATACCAAAACTTAAATTAAACAAAAAATTAACAGATTTATTTAATGCAAAACTTTTCAGGTTTTTGATCTACTAGCAGATACTACTATGCATTGTTAAGGGACATGTAGTATGCAACATTTCCCAAACTTACTTGAGCCCACAATATTTTTTTTTCCCCACCATACATATTAACATCTCCAAAATGAGTATGGAACACGGTTTGGGAAAACTGTGACTAAATGGATTTGTTTTTTGTGAGGTCAGTCCTTAGAAGCCATTTCTACCTCGGCACTTCATCTACAATTTCAGAAACTACCATCAGATGAACTGTGAGCTTGCTCTTGGTGCCTAGTGCAAATGTTTTCTACTAGGACTGATAACCTGGACTAACTCAGCTTCTAAGATTCCCAGACCAGCACTGCCTCCCAGGCTATGGTCACTCCACAAATGCTAAACAGTAAATAACTTTTCATACAAAGCATGGGGCACCTGGGTAGCTCAGTTGGTTACGCCTCCAACTTCAGCTCAGGTCATGATCTCACAGCTCGTGGGTTCAAGCCCTGCATTGGGCTCTGTGCTGACCATTCAGAACCTGGAGCCTGCTTTTGATTCTGTGTCTCCTTCTCTCTCTGCCCTTCTCTGTCTCTCAAAAGTAAATAAAACCAAAAACAAAACAAAGCATTGCAAAGTGTCAGAGTTCTCTCAGACACACACGCCAGAGTTTGTCATTTACCTGTTGGTTTTCCATTGACAGGAGGGGCCATGTCTCACTCACCTTCCTATCTCCACTAACCCCCTCACATCTGTTGGAATTACTGTTGGAATAATCCTTGGTTCAATGCCCACCCCACTCTCCAAGTAGGCAAGTCTTCTGTCTCCACTGACCATCAGTGAAATGAGACATACAAAGTTTGAATGTCCATGTCAAATTTCGGAAGCAGCACAACCAGGACTAGAACTCACAATTCAGGATGCTGAATAATAAGGTCATTCTCCTAAAGGCATGGGGGCAGAGGGCTCCAAACTGCCACTGAATGGTAGTCTAGGGAGGAAAGAAAATGGAGACTGGGACATAGAATATGACCCAATCGGTCTGTAGGTCATGAACACAGTCACAAAATACCCACATAGGAGGAACACGCAGCCCTTCCCATCCCACAAGGCTCTCTGAAAAAACCCAGAGAGCAGTTGCCACAGGGAGCCTGATGCTAAGGAGCACAGAGAATGAAACAAACTCTTTGCCACTGGGTAAGTGAGAACAATCAAACACAGAAGAACCGTCCTGCCCCTGCCCATGGGGAGAACCATGTGCTTGTCGAAATCACTCCCGCTTGGGCAATTACATAGAATTTCCTTCTGTTTTCGATTTTTCCAGAACTGTGCCAGGGAGTTATCAGACTGGCCAAAATTCTACATATGTTGTTCTTATTCCTTTGCCTGTTAACTCAGTCCAAGGGGGAGTAATACGGGAGAAATGAAATATTTAATAGCTTTAATTTAGGGGAAATATTCATCCCATGCGGCAGTGAAGGTACCACTGAGAACACTGCCGAGGGATCGAGGGCATGGGGGCTTGCATTTTCCCAAGGTCCTTCATCAAAACTCCCAAGCAAGCTAGCCTGCATGAAGGGGGTAGTGAAAGATTGTCTCACGATCCAGTCACTGTTCCAAAACCCACGATGCAGGAATGAGATTAGACACAAGACCACAGCCCTGGCCAAAACATTATCCACAGAGCCAAGATGGTGAAACTCAGAAAAAAGCTCCTAAATATTGTTTTGATAAAATACTTTTATTTTGGAAAAGCCTAGACTTAGGAGCATTTTCAAGGGAATGCATTTCCTCTACGCTGTGATTTGCAAGAAGCAGGAGAGAATCACATAATTTCCACAATGATAAGAGAGAGGTCCAACTAGAAGGAACCATTTCAACATTCCCACTTATGGAGATAATCCTGAGAAAATTTGGAGAAGAAACTATAGCTTATTTTCATAAATGGTCAACATAGTCCAGATTCAAAGTATTTAGTAATAGAACTTACCTCTTGAGACTGTCTATGGGGGGGTGAGGGGGTTTGAAATTATGGGGTTATGGGATATTAGACATAGCTCCTTAGAGCTCTCTGGGCCTTCCTCTCAGACAAAGCTGGCCAGACTGGGAGCTGCCCTCTTTGCACAGCTGAATCACATCACTGGGAAGGAAGTGGGTCTCGAGATAATCTAATCCAGAGCTTCCCATCCTTTTATGAGAAGCAGTAAACTACTGCAGTCAAGAGTGTGGATTCTGGGGGCGCCTGGGTGGCTCAGTCAGTTAAGCCTCTGACTTCAGCTCGGGTCATGATCTGATGGTTTCATGAGGTCGAGCTCTGACCACATGGAACCTGCTTAGGATTCTCCCTCTCCCTCTCTCTCTGCCCCTTCTCCCCTCGCACTCTGTCTCTCTCAAAATAAATAGATAAAAATAATGATTAAAAAAAAAGCATGGATTCTGGAGTCAGACTGATGGGATTGAATCCTGGCTGGGTCGTTACCGTCTGTGAGTTGAGAAAGCACCTAGACCACTCTGTGATTTGGAAGTAACGATGCGCAGAAATCATGGAGAATGGGGTCTGACATAGAATTACAGCTCAATAGATGGTCGCTGTTGGCAGTACACCTTAGACCCAGACCAAAGGAGTCACTCTCTTGTCCCAGGCTTTAGTCCCAATCTAGGTCCCCACTCACGTTGGGGTGAAGATGAACCCCCTTGGAGCCCATGTCTCTTTCTGTAGAGTGTGTTCCGGGTAACTGGGAGCCCAAACATCCTACCCAAACTGTTTTTCCCACTTGAGGGCCTATATGGATCTATTCCCCAGGGTCTGTCCTCCTGAGATCACACCTGGGATCCCAGACCCTGTGGGTAAAGTGGGGCAGCTGTCAGTGGGGTATGGATGAAGCATAGAGGCGTCTCAGGTGTTGGAGGTGAGAAGAAAAGGGGGGCAAGTCACAGGCCTAGAGGGGGCTTATCCTGCACTGCTGCATATAAGCTCAAAAAGCCCAGAAATTCTGAATTTTAACTTGGTCTTCAGGTTGTTATGAAGGTCAATCTGCAAAGGCAGGAGAGTAAGGATGTATTTTGTTTAACAGTTCGATGAATAACTTTTCAAAATTTAGACCTATGGTATGTGGGCCTCCATTTGTACACTTGCCCAGGGCCCCACACATATCAGGGGCAGAACTGATGACTATAACTATTTATAGTTTCTTCTCATCAACCCCTCTAACCAAAGATTCCAGATGCTATCCCGTTGGACACTAAAGTCCACTATTGCCCTAAAAGCACATGCATGTATGTGGGTTGCTTATTATATTTATGTTTTTTTGTTTTGTTTTTTCAGTTTTAAAATTTACATCCAAGTTAGCATATAGTACAATAATGATTTCAAGAGTAGAATCCAGTGATTCATCCCCTGTATATAACACTCAGTGCTCATTCCAACAAGTGTCTTCCTTAATGTCCCTTGCTCATTTAGCCCCTCCTCCCACCCACAGACCATCCAGGAACCCTCAGTTTGTTCTCTATATTTAAGGGTCTCTTATGTTTTGTCCCCCTCCCTGTTTTTATATTGCTTTTGCTTCCCTTCCCATATGTTCATCTGCTTTGTATCTTAAATTGCACATATGAGTGAAGTCATACGATATTTGTCTTTCTCTGACTGACTAATTTCACTTAGCATAATACTCTCTGGTTCCATCCATGTTGTTGCAAATGGCAAGATTTCATTCTTTTTGATTGCCAAGTAATACTCCATTGTACATATATACCACATCTTCTGTATCCATTCATCTGTCGGTGGACATTTGGGCTCTTTCTATACTTTGGCTATTGTGGATAGCACTATTCTATTTATGTTTTAAGGGAAGTTTGAACCAAACCTTAAATGATCCACAGCTTGCTGCAGATGCAGACCACTGGATTTCAGTTGGCTCATGAGAAGCTTGTCCAGAGTCAGTGCAGCCCCCAGGGACAGTTTTGTCACACACACCCCCAGAAGCAGGAGCATGAGATCCCTGCTTCTCCCTTCACAGGCTCAGCTACTTGCTCCAGCTAAGCTCCGTCTCTGACACAAGAAACTCCACTTCTAGAAACTCTCGCTGAAAAAGCAAACAGTGAAACAGTGAGCCCCAGGACGAGAGTGATGACGGCTGCTTTTTAGCTGATGGCTTCCTAGCCCTAGCACAGTGCCTGGCATGTCATGAGCGCTTCATGTGCACTTACCACATGTGTGCAGTAATGGTCCAGGGTTTGTGCGGAAGGACATTTACTGAGACATTATTTGTAATAGTGAAGATATTGGAAGCAATCTAAATGCCTAAAATTAGAAAGACTATGAAATAAAATATCAAACATCTGTATGATAGAATATTAAGCAATCATTAAAAGTTATGGGTTTTTAGGGGCACCTGGGTGGCTCAGTCAGTTAAGTGTCCAACTCTGACTCAGGTCATGACCTCATGGTTTGTGAGTTCAAGCCCTGCATTGGGCTCTGTACTGACAGCTCAGAGCCTGGAGCCTGCTTCGGATTCTGTGTCTCCCTCTGTCTGCCCCTACCCAGCTCATGCTGTCTCTCTCTCAAAAATAAACATTAAAAAAAAAAATAAAAGAAATTACGGGCTTTTAAATTTTTTTTAAGTTTATTCATTTATTTTGAGAGGGAGAGAGAGAGAACAAGTTGGGGAGGAGCAGAGAGAGAGGGACAGAGGATCCAAAGTGTGCTCCATGCTGAGCACAGAGCCCTACATGAGACTCAAACTCACGAACTGTGAGATCATGACCTAAGCCGAATTCGAACGCTCAACTGACTGAGCCACCCAGGCTTCCCTTAATAAAAGTTGTTTTAAAGAGAAAGTTCCATAAACAAAGTGAAAAATGAAAAAGGATGCCAAAGAAAACTTTGCAATATATATACATGTATGAGTCAAAATGTTACTATCATTAATTTATAAACTACTCACACATATCAAAAAGCAAAAGCTGAAAAGTCCCACAGAAAAATGGGCACAACCTATTGTGGCAGAGATTAACTTTCTACAAAATTCCACCCCCCAAGCTCTGAAGTCCTGGCTTTGTGCTGGGTTGACCAGCCCAGCCATTCTGCACTTCTCAGCATCCCTACCTGAGCACACCTCAGGTAGGTGTGGTCTTGGGGCCCACTTTGCTCCTGCAGAGAGTGATGTGGAAATGAAGTTTGCCAACTGTATGGCCCCCACCCCACCCCCAGCTTGGTTTATACATCAGTAGAATCCATTTCCAAAATGTAACCTATAGTGAACTATTAACATGAGCTCAGCACATTATAGACATGATCTCATTTAATCCTACCAACAACCCCGTGAGGCAGGTTTTAAGAAAAACCTGTTTTTTTCCTTCTTGTGTAGGGAAAAATCCAGTTCCTCCTATGATGTCTTTTCTGTTCTGTGTTTCTCCTGGGTGTTCCCTCTACTTTTACACCATGACCACGTTCACACAGAACACTCACACCTCTAACACTTCTGGTCACCAAACATGGTGGGGTGTTTCCCCACAGCAAGCAATTCTGTGACACCAGCTGAGTGTCCCACACGTTAATTCAATTCTGACACTACCCACCCAGAAAGTGTCAGATCCCACAGGTGAAGGATTCAGGACCTGAGGACAGAGACCAGTAAAAACATTCAATGATCTCACACAGGTATTATTATTCTCCCCACATTAGAGATGAGAAAACTGATGTTATAGCCTCAGTTTACCCTATGGCATGTGGTATATGTATATATAGAAAAGACCTGAAAGGTTATACATTAAAACATCATAGTGATTATTTCTGGATTTTCAGACTATATTTCAGAATACATATATATACATATGTGTGTATATATATATATATATATATATATCAACAAACATGTATTACTTATATAATTTTCAAATTAAAAAAAATGGCAGTAATCCATTAGAATTTTATGGACAGCTTAAGACATTAGCCAGGGGCACCTGGGTGGCTCAGTCGGTTGAGTGTGTCTGACTTCAGCTCAGGTCATGATCTCACGGTTCATGAGTTTGAGCCCCATATGGGGCTCTCTGCTGTCAGTGTGGAGCCTGCTTCAGATCCTCTGCCCCGCCCCTGCATCTCCCTCACTCGTGCTCTCTCTCTCTCAAAAATAAAATAAACATTAAAAAAAGATATTAGCCAAAGAATGTTCAAAGGAGTACAAATTATCCTTCCTTTTTTGCAATAGGTGTTACATACAAAAAAACAATTTTCATTACCAAAATTGTAAACCAAATCTGAAAGCTTCAAAAGGGGGTCAGAAGAGCTAATAATTGCTGGGACTTCAAAATTCACAATGGCCCTCTTGTGAGACCCTCTGATTCACCCTCATCTGATAATGAGAATGGCCTACAGACCAAGGTCATCCCATTCATGACATATATGCTGGCATTAACCTGTTATAAACCAGATGTCAGCACATTTTTTCTATAAAGAGTCACATGGCAAATGTTTTAGGCTTTCTTTTGTGTCATATAGTCTGTTAGAACTACCCAGCTTGGCATGAGTGTCTCCCAATAAAACTCTAATTACAAAAATAGGCATCTGGCCTGGGAGCCATGCTTTACCAAACCCTATTATAGACCCTTGTTAAGTGTGCTCTCCAGACCAGCAGCATCCAGATCATCTGAGAGCATGTCAGAAATGCAGAATCCCAGGTCTCTCCCCAGACCTACTAATTCAGAACCTGCATTTTAATCGGATGCCCTGATGATCTGATACACATTCAAGTTTGAGAAGTGCTATTATAGAGGTTTATCAAGCATGGCTGCCCACTGGTGTCACCTGGGAAATTTTTAAGTATTGGTGCCCAGAGATTCTGATTTATTTTGTATGGGATAGAGTCTGGGCACAGGGATTTTTAAAATTTCCCAGGTGATTCTAATGTGAGGCTATAACTGCAAACCTATAGACATGGTCATCTGAGCGTTTCTTTTTTTTTTTTTTAATGTTTATTCATTTTTAAGAGAGAGAGAGAGACACAGTGAGAGTGGGGGAGAGGCAGAAAGAGGGGGAGACACAGAAACCAAAGCAGGCTCCAGGCTCTGAGCTGTCAGCAGAGAGCCCGATGCGGGGCTTAAATTCAGAGCCATGAAATCATGACCTGAGCTGAAGTCGGACGCTCAACTGACTGAACCACCCCAGTGCCCCTAATTGTGACTCAGTAAGAAAGAATGCTGCCCATCAGAAAGAGGAATAAAACATTCAGCAGCCCTGGCTCAGCTACTTGCAGAGAAATGCTCATGTATTTCCACCTTGTCGGGGAGCAGGCCCTCACCCCTAACCCTGGGGATACACCTGTGAGGACCCCCACCCAAGAGGGAAGCTGCCACCTGCTGATTCATGTTCCCATGTGTCTTTCACAGACTGGCCATGGAGCATGGTGAGTGCTGGGAGCTAGGTGCAGCCACACACAGACTGAGAATCCAGGCACCACGATGTAGTTACAGGAAAACATGGAAATACTTACATGCATTAATCCAGAAAGGATGGAGGACTGTGGAAGTCAGGAAGACCATGTGATCAGGAAGCCTACCCCTTCATTTCATCATAGAACACACTTATACAAAGAACAAACAAAAAGATGCTGAATACCAGATGGAATCCTTTTGAAATGTCCAGGGAGGGCAGGAGGAGGGAAGGCATTGTAGCACATGCTGGGGCACTCACATCTGTTGGTGAGGGACCACCAAAGGCAAGGCACCTAATTTATTAGAAAATAGGATGTTAATTGTGCAGAAAGTCTGACTGGAACTGAGCCCATGCTACTGTGCTACGTGGTAGTGACATTCAAACCTGCTTCTGTGGAACCTGAGAGTGAGTTTTTGGGAAGCTGAGGTGGGGCTGGAATCAGGCATCTCTGTTCCTTCCCTCAAAACCCCGAATCTGCACCCTGATTTGCAAAAAGTACCACACAAGTGTACAAACGGAATGCATGGTCCACTGAAAGGTGGGGGGCAGGGTTTGGTGAGAAGAGGTGGGATGTCCTGTAGCTGGCAGGCACACACCTGTCACTTTTGATGGGGCAGCTCTTGTTCTTGCCTTGTCCTCCAAAGATGGTCAGGCCCTCTGGGGTGGCTCAGGCAGCCAGCACACCACAGGAGGGCATTTCCTGCAGGCAGGGCTGCACAGCAGGAAAACCCGGGATTGGAAGGTCTCCATTCTCTTGCTGATGGCAGACAGCACCCCCATCCGGGCCTCATTTGAAGAGTCTGATCACTGAGGTCTTCTCCAGTGCAGGTGTGTATTTGGGGCCCCACCATCAGGTGATTAAGTCTCTACTAAGCCTCCTGGACCACAAAGTCACATCCACAAACTTGTCCCTATTTATTCTGGGGAATTGACTTCGTTCTTTTACATAGCCACAGACTGACAATCTGTGGCCACAGTCTCATAGCCCAAAGTGAGGGCTACGGGTGTTCTTACCTTGGGAGACTGATCTGGCCCGCTATTTTCCAAGTCTGGGAAGAGGGTGGCTTGGAGGCTTTGGACAGGAAATCCGTCCCTCCTCTGAAATCCCTTAGGATGGGAAAACTTATTAGAGCAAAAAGAGAAAAATATACTGTTACTTTCCAAGTTGGGACCACGGCATAGACTGGAGCTGACCTGGACAGACCAGATGTACGGTCACTCCCTGCTGCCACATCACCCTGTGTCCTTGGGCAGAATAACAAGATTAGAACATGCCTTTGTTTGGTCAGGACAAAGTGCACACGGCACCCACGAGACCTTCATGATGTGCACGTTTCTCTTACTGGCCACCGAGGTCTTGTCCGACACATCTGTTGCTGGAGACAAAGGCTACCTCAGCTTGCTTCCAGACGACTCGTTTATAAAGAGCTCACAGCAGTGTCAAGCTGCTGCCTCCTGGGAGGATGAGCGAGCACTTCTTCCTGAATCATTCAGGAAATGATTTACAATACAAGACCCTGGCTGCAGGCTTCCCAGTGTGTATTTGTGGTGACGCAGTTGTACCACAGAGCCGTTTAGATGTGCGAGAATGCCCTTTCTCAGAGTTGACAAGATATTGAGGCCCAGATGGCCTCATACTGTGAAAGTATTGGGGGAAATGCCCTTGTGCAGGACTTTTTGTATAAGAAGCTGTGGCAGGGGGCGGGGACGGGGGAAGGGGTGCCTGGGTGACTCAGGGGTTTAAGCATCAGACTTGGGCTCAAATCATGATCTCATGAGTGAGTTTAAGCCCCGTGTGTCGGGCTCTGTGCTGACAGCTCAGAGCCAGGAGCCTGCTTTGGATTCTGTGTCTCCCTCTCTCTCTGCCCCTCCCCTGCTTGCACTCTGTCTCTCTCTCTCTCAAAAATAAATAAACATAAAAAAATTTTTTTTTTAATAAAAGAAAAAGCTGTAGGGAGGCTAGCTCAGCTCTAGGCTACATTTGCAAAGAGTGACCAGCATTAAAAAGCCAGGGGTACAACAAGGCAGCTGGAGAAATGCGCAGGTCACTATAGGAACACTTCCTCGAAGAAAGGTTTTGGGGGATTGTTAATTAAACCAGGGAATTAAAGCTTAAGTTTTATCCACATATTTGCCTTATGACCTTGGTCGCAATGCCAGATCTCACTAAGCCTCAGTTTCCTCATCTATAGAGTTAGAATCATAAGAGTAGTAGATGCATGACTTGGAGAGGAAACACGATACCGTGCAGGGCTCTGTTAGCACGGTGCAGAGCACAGTGGAAGGGCTTGATACCTGCCAGCTGTTACTGCTGTATCATTTAATTACTTCCTCTCGAGAAATCCTCCCTAATGCGCAAGACCTGCCTCCTGTCATCCAGCTGTCTGTTCACTGACCGTCTAACTGCTGCCTGTCCAGAGGAGCAAGAATCCACAGGCATCCTATCCAATGCACCTCTGTGTCTGATCATGCAGGACTTAAGGCTTTATGTCCCTCAGTTACGGACTGGCATCCAGATCCTTGCATCTAACCTTCTCCCAAATGTCCTCAGATACCTCGAAACCAACATATGCCAAACTGCAATCATCATTTTTCCTTCCCAACCTGCTTCTTCTCCCTTTGGCCTCTGTCAGAGACTGGTACCCTGGCTTCCCATCACCCTGGCAGGAAACCTGAGTGTTACTCCACTTCTCCCCTTTCCCACCTGACTTTGAGCAGCCCTCAGCAGCACCTCTGGTCTGGATCATCCCAATGGCCTCTTTGCTGCTCTCCCAATTGCAAATATCTCTCCGCTGCATAAATTTTTTCCCAGCTGTCTGCAATAGTGAAGGACATTAGACAATTACCCCTCTACAAATGAAACATGGTTCAAATTCTCTAGAACGATGCATGCTGAAGTGTTCAGGGGTGAGGTGTCACAGAAGCTGTAGCTTATACTCAGTAGATCAATAATCACTGAATCTAGATATTCATGCTACTCTTCCAACTCTCCTGTGGATTTGTAATGAATAAAATGGGGAGAAGCTAAAAAGTGTCTACACTAATCACTAAGGAAATGCAAATCAAAACCAAAATGAGATACCACCTCACACCCTTTAGGCTGGCCAGTACCAAAACACAGAAAACAAGTGTTGGCGAGGATGTGGAGAAATTGGAGCTCTTGTGCGCTGTTGATGGGAATGCAAAATGGCGCAGCCACTGTGGGAAATGGTTTGATGGTTCCTCAAAAAATTAAGCGTGGAATTATCATCCGAGCTGGCAATTCCACATCCAAGAATCCACATCCAGAATATATCCATTCTGGTATATCCAGAAGCACTGGAAGCAGGGTCTCCAGCAGATGTTTGTAGCCCCATGTTCACAGCAGCATTATTCACAAAGCTAAAATGTGGAAACAGCTCAAGGGTCCACTGACAGAAGGATAGGAAACAAAATGTGGTCTATAGATACCATGGAATATTCTTCAGCCTTAAAAAGGAAGGAAACTCTGATACATGCTACAACGCAGATGAACCTTAAGGACATTATGCTGAATTAAATAAACCAGACACAAAAGGATCGATAGAATTCACTTCCATGAGATTCTCCAGAGTCATCAGATTCATAGAGACAGACAACTGAAGGGTGGGTACCTGGGGTTAGTATCTAACGGGGTCAGAGTTTCAGTTTTACAAGATGAGAAGGGTTCTGGAGGTAGATATGGTGGTGGTTGCACAACAACATGAATGTGTTTAATACTGCTGAACTGTACACTTAAAAATGGTGAAGATAGTAAATTTTATGTTATGTGAATTTTACCACAATAAAAAAAATTGGAAAAGGTCTCTAAAAAGCTACACAAACCCTTCCTGGGTTGTCTCCAGCACAAGTCCTCAGCCTTGTTCTCACCCTACCCATCTACCTCACACTCCAAGTGTATGGGTTTCTAAGCTGTTCCACAATGTGACCTTTACTTCTTCCGCTCTGGGAAAATTCACCCTCTCTGCAACGTTCTGCCTTCCATTTCCCACCGGCTGGTCCACCCAGGGCCTCTTCAAATGATCTACTCCAGGAAGCTTCTGATCTCATCACGCAGCCCTGGGCTTTGTCTGTAGGGAGCCGTGCCGTCTCTTTCTACCATCTGCCATCACTTCAGGGTGTGGCCATGACCTAAGGAGCTTGGTCTCTACTTGGCACTCAGTGCCTGCTGTGTGAACGAGGAGTGCCTTCCACCCTGGCTTGGTGTGGGTGCAGGTAAGGGAATGTTCATTCATCTTCAAGCACTGTGCAGAACCCCTGGATCATTTCAGTCGTTCAGGAAACACCTTTTCTAATGCAAGTGGGTCAGGAGTAAAGGGAACTGCTAGATTAGCAATCAGGGCTGAAATGTCCCACCATGTTCCAGTAAGGCCATAGAGATTTTTTTACAACACTGCATGCTGTTAGGGCACCTGGGTGGCTCAATTGGTTGGGTTTCTAGCTCTTGATTTCAACTCTCAGGTCATGATCTGGCAATTCATGGGCTCCAGCGCCTTATCCGGCTCTGCACTGACGGCATGCAGCCTGCTTGGGATTCTCTCTCTCTCTCTCTCTGTCCCTTCACCACTCTCTCGCTCTTTCTCTCTCTCCCTCTCTTTGCCACCTCCCAACTCTCTCTCATCTCAAAATAAATAAACAAACATTTAAAAAAAAACACTGCAGTGCTTTCAGACTGGTTGGTAATCAGCTCTAGTCCCCGCACCCCCCTAAGTCTGCTTCAGAGCCCTGGCTTCACTGGTCTCTCCTCCAGCATCCCCAGCACCCCCAGATCTCCCCATGAGCCAACATGTATTGGGTAGCCCCAGCACAGTACAGAGCCTCTGGAAACTGTCCTCAAGAAGTGCCCTTTCTGATCCTTTGGTGGCCATACCTTGCATGTTATATCTTTTGTCATAAAAACTCCATTTGTTTTGGTAGCTTCAGGTAAGAATAAACAAAAAAGAGACTACAATGACTTCCAGAAGAACCACAGGTCCAGAATACGCTGCCCTGAGCCTCTCAGGGGGCCTTTTGCGGCGATTCCAGCCTGGGCGCTGGCGGATGAGTTTCAGGTGCTCACCCACTCCATGACAAGGGTAAGACGGCCCTGGCAATAAGCAAACCTGGGCGGCGGCCTCCCCGGGGCATAAAAGTGCTCTTGGCTCTGTGACCATGAGGAATGGCTTGCACACAGCTTTGGAAAGATTTCTGCAGGGCACACACCTGGGAGGCTCTGACACGTGCGTTTTGGAATCAGAGCAGCAAAGTATTGGAAGGGGCTGACCAGTCTGGCCAAAGGGCAGACTGTTGTCCTGTCTGAGCCAACCCTCCAGAGAGGCCGCCTGTATCACATGCAGACTTCTTTTTCAGGTAATTTCAGAAGAGAAGGTTTTTGGTTTTTTTTGTTTTTTTTTTTTTTCCCAGCAACACAGAAATGATGCGTACTTAGCATTTTTAGAAGGAGATCATCGCTGTTTACCTTCATATGCAGACACCCTGAGTAAGTTCAGGCTGGTTTGGACATGCAGGATTTGAAGCAGAGAACAGTAAATGTTTCAGGATTAATTAGGGCAGGAATCAGTGCAAGTTTTCAAGCGCTGTGATATTGCCTTTCATGCTAATTTTTACACAGCCAAGGAGACTGGGGGGCTGGGAGCCATTGTGGGTGTGAGCAGAATAACATTGTACCCAGTGATCAATGCTACAGCTTACAGAAATATGCATTTCCAGGCCTTATATCGATCATCCAAATCTCAGTTTGGTTAGCAGAGCAGGACTGTGGGTGTTCATAGCTATGGAAAATTTGAGAGATAAAGTATCCTTGGACGCATGAAGAATAGGCCACACACACACACACACACACACTCCCAAACTTTGAGAGGTTCATGCCTTGATTGTTGTATAAAAATAACAAGTTAATGTGAATGTGGTTTGAAAAGTAGACATGGATTTCAGTTATGAGAGAGGGAATGGAAGTTGAGATTCCCTTACTGGAGGCTGAACTGGGTTAACTTAAACACACACTGCTTTTCTGGTAAAGAAGGGGCTATATTTTCATCTCGAGCAGGCGGCGACAGATGAGATGAGCTTACTTACGCGTTGGCACGCGGACAGTCTATCAGCATTTAGCAATGCGTGTAGCTACACATCCTTGCTGATTTCATCGCATTTGTTTTCTTAGAAGGAACTTCAAGCTGCTGCATGAAAATGACATGTTAGCAGCGGGAAAAAGGAACCCAAAAAAGCCATGTTCTGGACTAGCTTTCAGCGGGGAGACAGGTCTTATGGGTGTCAGAAAAACGGTTTCTTCCAGCTTTGCTGGCAATTGTCACTTATTGATCTATTGATTTGGAGGAGAAAAGCAGTGACTTAAAAAGGCTCCCTCCTGAATCCTGCTGTTGAACAAAACAGCACATGGCAAGAAGGGAAGTCCCTTGAGAGGAGGGGCCCAGGGCATTCCCTGACATTCACATTGACCACCCCGCAGACCTTGAAAAGAAGCTTTACCACCAGCTGCTTCAGGGCCTGGCCGTGTCACACGGAGAAGGAAAGAGCCCATGCACTGTTTCGTGGGCTCGACTCACCTTCCAGGAGGTTTGCATGGTCTCCACAGAAAATTCCTCTGACAGGGACTATTGGGTGGAGGAGGCTGATTAACACGCAGCTCTGTATTGTCCTTGGCGGTTCCCAGGGACGCTTTGCAGCTTTCCATGTTCTCTTTAGAGTTTCTCCGCCATTTCCAAGTCCTAACTACTATCTCCATCCACATTCAAAGGACACTGTGCTTGCCTGGGACACAGACCTGGCCAGACAGCAGGTCCGAGAGCTCAGGGACATGCTGCTTATGCTGCTTGGAACAGCTGCCATTCCAGCCAGGCCTGTCACCTCACCTAATGCCCCTCCTGCCCCTACCCAAACACATCCTTGCTCCATTCCTCTCTCTTCCACAATATTCTAACTAGTGTCTTGAGTTTCATGGCCCCTTGAGCAAAAAATTTCAGTGCTGAGTTAGAGCTCAGCCAAGCCACGCATGAGACCAAGGCTTCTCCCCAGTTCTCTCCTGTGCTTCCCACTTCCTTTAGAGGCATCATCACGGTGGTAAGCACAGCTCATAGTCACATTATCCATTCCTGGGTCCCCACATCTAGTTAGTGTCAAATTCTGACACCAGCCCCTTTTCCATGTTTCTTATCCCAGCCCTTTCCTCCTGTTTCCTCTGGTACTTTCTAACTAGCCAACAGCCCCCTTCCAGCTCTCCCTGTCCCCAACCAGAGACTGTCCTGGACAATGTATCCTACAAACCCCTAAAGACTATCCCCCCGACAATGCCTCCTATGTGCTACTACCAGGCATCAGATAGGTCTACTCTTATCACGTATGCCCCTAACATACATGTGCCTGTGCATGTACACAAACCCAACACACACACACCTAAAACACACATCCAACATATTCACCCAATACACACACGCTCAACACATCTGCCCAACATACACATATCTAACACATTCACATCCAGCACACTCACCCAACACACACACACTCAGCACATATACCCAACACTCACCCAACACACACACAGACCCAACACCCAACTGAACACAAACACACACATGTAACACACACACCTAACACACACACCTTCAACATGCACATCACACACACACATATACACATACACATACACACAAACTCCTGCCAGCTCTTCCTAATATTCAGAGTAAAGTTTGTAGACAATGTCCAGCCTGACATGCAAAGCCTCCCACAGTTAGCCCCTACCTACTTATCTAGCTCTCCTCTCACTAGCTCTCTGCTCCAGAGATGACACATTTGGTTTTTTTAACACATTTATTATTGAGCGACAGAGACAGAGCGTGAGCATGGGAGGGCAGAGAGAGGAGGAGACACAGAATCCAAGCAGGCTCCAGGCTCTGAGCTGTTAGCACAGAGTCCGACATGGGGCTCGAACTCACAAACCACGAGATCATGACCTGAGCCGAAGTCGGACGCTCAACCGAGCCACCCAGGTGCCCTCAGAGATGACATATTTAAGGACAATTTGAAATAAGCTCATCATTTGCAGTGGAAAAAAATTTTCAGTGGAATATTTTGTGATTGTTTAACTGTTCTGCAGACAACACAAGCTATATATGTATATACACATCTGCACATACATACATATGTAGATATATATGAGAAATGTATGTTATGTAATATATAGTATATCCACGTCTATGAGGAAGGAGAAATGACCCAAATGCCGGTCTTTGTCCTTACAACTTTTGGATCCAAGGCAGTGGTGAGGTTCTGTAGGATCCAGATATTGATCCTCCAGCTCACTACTGGTGCCCCATTACAGCTTTTATCACAACCAGCTGTAATCCTTGATTTGCTTGTCTGTCCTCAACGGGATGGGGTTTCCTCTGAGACAGGGGAGAGGGTGGTACACCCTCTTCATCAGTGTGTTCTCAGTGCTCAGCACAGCACAGAGCCAGTGTGGACCCCCTGCGATCTCCTCTAGTGAAACAGAATCGGGAGAGTTCTTCCACATTGGGGTTGTGGGGAACATGGCAAGGGTGCTGCTCAGTGATGTGTGTGTGAGCCTCCATGAAGCCTTCATTTGCAAATCTGTGATCTCTAAAAGGTAAGTTTCCAAAATCCTTCAGGCAACATTTTTTTGGGGGAGATGTGTGGTTTCCTTAAGCCAATCCACACCACTGTGGACACTGAGGCAGTGGCAGGCCTAGGGGAGATGACCAGGATCCTATAATGGCACTTCACATCCAAGAAAGACCTACTTGCCCCCCCAATTTTTCCCCTACTAATATCGTCACAGTGTCCAATCCATCCCTTTGGGTTGTGACCGTGGTTCTCAACCCTGGCTACGTGTTTAAATCACCTGAAGCACTCAGTCCTGACACTGGAAGCTTCTGCCGAAGGTTCTGGTTAATGGTCTAGGGAGGGCGATCAGGATTGAGGACGCTTGCTAACACATCAAGAGGCACAGTGCTTCATTTCTCAGTTCCCAACCAGTGTTAGCGACAGTGTTCCATGAAGCTTCATGTTGTTGAAGGTGCCAATGGCACCTGCTTCTACTTTCATTTCAAAACAATAAATGAATAAAGCAATTACTCAGAGATTCCTCCCTTTCCAGCCTAACAACTTGCACTTCTAAGTATTCAGGGAGTGAGCCCACATGGCTATGCACCTAGACAGTGCTCAGATTTTGTTACTCAGTTTGCTGGGTACAGCTAGCCATGCTGGTGCTTGTGACAGATTTTATATCATTCTTCATCTTAGTTTTACCTTTTAAATTCGTGCCCATAATGGGCCGTTGGTTAAGCAAACAAGGTGTTTGAAATACTGACATTTAAATACAAGTTTATGAAGAAAATAACACAATCACTCCCTAAATAAGCCTCAAAAATTCTACCAGTTATATTCATTGAATCAAAATTCTTAAAGGACATCAGCTTCCAGTATCTCAAAACCATTGTCTACAAGAGAAAATACAGGAACTATTTTACCCAGTTGCCTTTCCATTTACTGAAAAGAAAATTTCACAAAAGAAATACCCTCTCCTTTATCTTCTCATTTTGAAACAAAGTATGAAAATTATTAAAAAAATAAGTGTATGGGTTACTTTCCATGCCCCTAACATGACTAACTTTCAAGCTGCATTTTAATATTCGTTCTTTGCCCAAACCAAACACAATATAACAGGCCATTTTAAAAATTAGTTTGTCAACAAGTTGTGCTTTTTCATATGAAATGAACACATATTAAACAGCACAAGCCACTTATTAAGTGAGAAAAATAAAATGCATCTTATAAATAGTGATCGTCATTACTCTAGCATTAGAAATACTTTATGACATCCTTTAATATCAGATTGATATGAAATAAAACACTAAAATGAAAATAGCTTTTGGTCAAAGCCATGCAAAAATAATAAAATTGGGGCGCCTGGGTGGCTCAGTTGGTTGAGCGTCCGACTTCGGCTCAGGTCATGATCTTGCGGTTTGTGAGTTTGAGCCCCTCATTGGGCTCTGTGCTGACAGCTCAGAGCCTGAAACTTGCTTCAGATTCTGTGTGTGTGTCTCTCTCTGCCCCTCCCCCACTCACACTCTGTCTCTCTTTCCTTCAAAAATAAACATTAAAAATTTTTTTTAAATAATAATAAAATTATTTTTCTTAATTTTGAAGGAGTTCTTCAGATTATACATTACAAAAAAGAGGTACGTGAGTTACAAACTTTGGGGAAATGGCATCTTTCCCATAACTTGATTATCAGAATCACCCAGGGAGCTTGTAAATAAAGAGACTTCTATTTCCTGTCTCCTAGACCCACAAATTAATCTCCAAGAGATGCTGAGGCACCTCTATTTTTATATGCACCCCAGATGATTCTGATGGTGGGCCTGGTGTGGGAAACACCCGTCTTGCCAGAAAGCAGTTTCTCGAGGCAAAAAGAAGCCAGAAAAGCAACTGTCTCAGCTGGCAGGAGAACACAATTGGCAGAAGGCAGCCAGAGCGGCACATAGCCCTGCCCCGGAAGATGTTAGCAAGCTGGAGGGAAGGCAGGAAGACACTGAAGGGCTAGCTTCAGGATTCCATGAGGATTAAAGCTATAGGTTATTGCAAACCTGCAGATGAAATCACTTGTCTCAGAACTGTCTCTTACCGTGGGACCTAGGGGCAGTCATTTGCCTCAGGTTCTTCATGTGTATAATGAAGGTTTTTATTTCTGAAGATTTTTATTTCTTTTCTTTTTTTTGTTTTTCTTTCTTTTATTTATTTTTTTGAACGTTTATTTATTTATTTTGAGAGACAGAGACAGTGTGAGTTGGGGAGGGGCAGAGAGAGAGGGAAACAGAGAATCCCAGGCAGGCTTTGCAGTTAGCTCAGAGCCCAGTGCAGGGCTCGAACTCATGAAACCACGAGATCAAGATCTGAGCCAAAACCAAGAGTTGGATGCTTAAAAGACTGAGCCACCCAGGCGCCCCAGTAATTAAGATTTGAAAAACAAACAGACAAACAAACAAACAAACAACCACATGCTAAGGTTGTGATAGGGGTTAAAATAAATTATCCAGGCAAGGCATTTGGCCCCTAAACAGCCCCAACATAAGTAGGGAGCCCCAAAGAGAGGCTGGGAATAACCTTGAAGAATGCTTTTGATTCTGCTTTTGACCTGCCTCAGCAAAACTATTATTATATTTTTTGAAACTATAACTTGTGTTTTGTCCTATTCTTTTAGGAGTGAGCAGTCTATTCATAACCAATCTGGGATCCCATGCCATTTCACTCAGCTGGCATTTCAAGAGGTGAACACTGTCTCCAAGCCTGGAAATGATTCTTCTCTAGGGAGATAGAGTTAAGGGCATCTTGGTAAAGGAGGTTGAACAATGCTGCCCTTTGAAAGTAGCTTCTGTAACGTTCTCTGGGTGACGATGAAGGTTCTGGAGAAGGGGAGTTTTACAACACCAACCTCCACTGAACAAGCCAAGTAGTCAGGCTACCAGTTGGGGGCTGCCTACGCTGAGGTCTTTGATTTAATTCTGACCACAAAGCATTCGTTTATTTAACATCTTTCAGAGATGAAAATGTGATTGGGAGCTAGGCTTACAAATGGGTGGTCCAATTCTAAAGCCTGTAGACTAACTCACTGGAAGCATACGGGCTGGTAATGAGATTAGAGACTCAGCTCTCAGATATCACACAGACTAAAATACATATTCAGGAAGCCAGAGATGGGGTCCCGGAGCGGACCAAAAATATGTTATGCAAATACAGTGTGTCTGTATTAGTCTGGGAAGTAATGAAAAATAGAAAGAAAGTAATCTTGAGACCTTTCTTGTCCTTAAAGATGTGGTGGGTTCAGAATCACCCCCCTGAGAGGATGCCCCCTCTCTGGGTTCTGGCTGGCTCTGCAGAACACGGATGGGTAGCTCTGGGAAGGCACATGCATATGAAACCTGTCCCCCTCCCACCCCCCACCTGCTTCTGCCAATGCACAGGACCTGCAGCAATAAAGTGAAAAGCAGAGGAAAGTATGAAGTGATTATTTTTCTCTTTATCCCTTGTGGTTGGGCATGGCTGCCCTCAATCTGTTGTTTGAATTGATTGTGTTTTCATATCTCTGCCTTCCTTCCAGACACAATGCTCTTCACTGCTACAAATTATTAGCATATTTCATCAGAAATTCTTACAGCAGAAGTATGCCACATGATGATAATTCTTTTCATCAGCAGAATGGGACATTGCTATTCATGAAGTTACGTATCCATGGCATCTCTCCTTGATGAGTTTCCTCCCTAGTCCATAGGCTAACTAAATCCAGGACAGGAAATGTGTATGTGAATGTGATAAAGAGAAATTGAGATAATTTGCTCTGACAAATCTAATGTGCTGTTTTAAATTTACTAGAGAGGTCCAGCACGGGGGCCTCTCAACATGTACTCAATCTGTAAGTGAGCTCGTTACCACAGAAAAAGTGTCCCTTTAAATGAGTGAGAAAATTGGTTCAGAAGTTAATGGTTTGATGTCTGGAGGTGGGGGGAGGGGTGGCGGAGAGGCAGTATAGAAAAAAAAATTCCAAACTTCATTATTCAGGTAGCAGTCTACAGAAGGTACAGATAGCATGGCTACCTACTAAATCCAAAACAGCATTCTAAAGATCTCCCATTGGGGCGCCTGTGTGGCTCAGTTGATTGAGTGTCCGACTCTTGCTTTCTGCACAGGACATGATCCCAGGGTCATGGGATCCATCCTTGTGTCCAGCTTCACTCTAAACATGGAGCCGGTTTCAGATTCTCTCTCTCTCTCTCTCTCTCTCTCTCTCTCTCTCTCTCTCTCTCTCCCCCCACCCTCTGTCCCTCTCCCCCACTCACACTCTCTCTCTAAACAAAGAAAATGAAATTTAAAAATAAAAATAAAAAAAGAATAAAGAGTTCCCATTGATTATAGTCAAGGGTGAGGCAGATATTGCTTACGATATGCCACAGATTTCTTCCTCCTGAAAATTAAGCCATGGTGGAATGAAAAGCTGATATACGGATTTACCAGAGGCACCAGATGATCGGCTTCTAGAATATCATCTTTCCTTCCCCGGACCCCAAGAGCCAGTAATTCATGATCTCTTAGGCTAACAAATGCAAATTTAAAAAAGATAAATGAAAGCCCTGACTTCTCAGGGCCCAGAGGACCTGGTTATGTTTCACAAGGAAGCAGCTGAAAACAGAAGATTCCACACTTGTCTTGGTGCTCTTCTGACCTGGTTTACCAGCCAGCAATACAAAATCTGTGCATTGAAGGAATGAATGAGTGGTAAAAGAATGGAAATGTGGACAAAGAGGGCCTTTCACAGGGAGAGGAAAGGGTTGGGTGGCTATATTTTATGAAATTGAATTGGAGGTTGTGCCTGGGTGGCTTGGCCGGTTAAGTGTACGACTCTTTATTTCAGTTCAGGTCATGATCTCATGGTTTGTGAATTCAAGCCCCACATCAGGCTCTGTGCTTGACAGTGCGGAGCCTGCTTGGGACTCTCTCTCTCTCTCTCTCTCTCTCTCTCTCTCCTGCTCACTTTCTCTCTCTCAAAACAAATAAATAAGCTTTAAAAAAAGACATTAAATTGGAGGAGTGAAAAGAATTTACACATGTAAGAAAAATAACTGGTTAATTGAGTAAATAGTCATAGGTTTTACACCTGGGTTTATAAGCAGCAAACTGAAAAGTAAGGAAACAAACAAACAAACAAACAAAAAAACTTCTCGAGATCACCAATAAAGTTACAGAGGCATTTTGGAGTTTCATTTCCTTAGGAAGTGTGCTCATTCATACCACACTGACGTAAAAACTTTTTTTTTTAAGTTTATTTATTTTGAGAGAGACAGAGACAGCGTGAAGGGGAGAAGGGCCGAGAGAGAATTGAAAACAGACTCCACACTGCCAGCACAGAGTCCGACACGGGGCTCACACCCAGGAACCGTGAGATCATGACCTAAGCCGAAATTGAGTCAAATGCTTAACCAGCTGAGCCACCCAGGCACCATGCCATAGAAACTTTTCTTAAGTATTTTCCTGCCATTCTGTTGTTCCACTGAAGGATCCAGAAGACCGTCCTATAGTGGATCAAGAGGACGTTCCCACTTTTACCCCTATCCTGCTCACTCCCTCCACTAAAAGAATTTTGTATTAGTCCTTTCTTTGATATAAGAGTTCCTCGAAGTGCCTCCCAGCTAGGAGCCTGTTCAGAGAAGTCTACCTATTCAGGAATAAGCATTCCAGGCAGGAGGTATTCAGGCTGCAAGAAGACAGTGCAGACTTCCTATACAAAGGCATTATCTAATTTGGGATAATTTGGAATATGCATAAATATTTTTACCCACCTTATTAAGATGATTTTAATTCCATGTTTGTATTGACAGCTAAATGGTATAAAAAATGGCCTGAATGATACACTTAGTCTTGTTTGCTTTTGAAGCCTCTAACTGGAACAGGGTATTCCCAGATTCAGAGTCATTTTTCCCAGGACAATCACCCTTATACCTCATGAACTGAAATGAACGGCCAGAGCAATAGAGAAGTGAAATAATTTGGATATGCTCAGTTTCTGCCTAATATTCTTAGCTATTAAAATAATTCTTTTGTTCATTGTGTTGGAAGTCACTTCAAACCCTTTTCAGAATGAAACAGTTATAATAAATAATTGAACAGTGTGTGTGTGGTTGCAATTCGAGGAATAACTACGTTTCTCCTAACATGGGACTTAAAATCCTTGGAATTAATTTGAAAACACCCTCCTCGATTTCATTTTCTCTCAATTTAAAAAATACTGAGTACATGTCAAAATCTGTTTCCTGAAGGTGACCAGAGCAGCAAAATAATCACCAAGAGCTATTATCATTGAATATAAAACTGCATAAAGGCCCCTGAAGACTAGACTGTGCTTAAATTTCAAGAGGGTGTGGTTGTGGGTGTGAAATATGGGGCTATCATGTAAACCTTGGATGTTTGCCCAAAGCATGCCCACACAGCCACCCCTGGTTGGCCAGCTCTCTCAGACAGACTGCCTTTAAGTAAGGCCCTCTTACAGCATGGTCTGAGAAGGAGCCATGTGGGCTGTGCCACAGCAGCTGCTTTGGTGACGAGTCTGTTTCTCAAATGCCGTGCATCAGCAAACCAAGGAAACGATCTCACTTAACCATCACACTGTCATCTGCTGACACTGAACTTGGAGATTCAGGAGTATAGTCAGAATCAAAGGAGATCCCGGTCTGCTAAACTTTAAAATAGGTTAGTAACTGCAATGGCTTAGCTTCTGGACTATAGCTGCAGCCCAAAATTGGTCTTCAGAACTAGCCTTGGTTCCTTGGAACATACTTAATTTGGGGGTCTGATGGTGGATAGTCCCTCAATAGTAAACTTCCCACACATACATGATCTTCTCATTCGGAAGTTTAATGTAAATGTCGTAACAATTTAACAAAAACTTCAGTAAGGAGGAAGCAAACTTTCCAGTTATTCTCAGCTCCTCTTCCATCACTGGCCCGAACAGGAGGTTTTTGGAAAGCAGTGTTTTGTCCATCCCTTTAAAAATATATTTACGGGGCGCCTGGGTGGCGCAGTCGGTTAAGCGTCCGACTTCAGCCAGGTCACGATCTCGCAGTCCGTGAGTTCGAGCCCCGCGTCAGGCTCTGGGCTGATGGCTCAGAGCCTGGAGCCTGTTTCCGATTCTGCGTCTCCCTCTCTCTCTGCCCCTCCCCCGTTCATGCTCTGTCTCTCTCTGTCCCAAAAATAAATAAACGTTGAAAAAAAAATTAAAAAAAAATATATTTACATGTTTTTTTCAGGCTTATGACTTCTGCTCTAGGCTTATTGAAGCCAGGTCATTTTGAATGTTTGAGTTAAACAGCCCTTGGGAAAAGAAACTTCAATTATTTTCCTGTCTGGATAAGTGTCAGAACAATTCATCATAACAACTAATACAAATGTACTTACTTCTATGAAAGTCAACTCCTTGAACCAAGACACTGGTATTTGTTCCATTGCCCTGAGCTTTTTTTCTGATTTCAGTTCACTGAGCCCTTTATGCCTGGGCAGAATTTAAGCCCCATTGGTGAGGTCTGCATAGTCACGAGATAACATATAGCAGAAATTTGACAATTAGCTGAAATACTTGGGCTGTGCAGACAAGTAATTTGGGCTGCTACTTAAAAAATACATATTCAGGCCAACTAGAGAGAAGGAGAGAGGGGTAAAAGTAGAAGCTTTCATTAACATGGCCATATCTGCATTGAACATATCTGGGGATGAAAATACAAATAGGCACAAAAGCCAAAAAGAAAATCAGCATGTGATGATTTACCTTAGAAAGGAAGGTCACCCAAGACTCTCTAAAATTCTCTTGATTTGCAGTAAGCTATCTTCAAACATTATCTTGATGTAAATTTTCCCTTATTTTCTTAGACTGACCCTCAAGAAGAGCTAGAATGTTTGTGTCAAAAAGGCAAAGAGAAAAAACAAGAGTGTTCCACCCTAGAATGGTTATCTTGAGATTCCAAAAGGAAAGCCACAGTGGTGCAGGAAATAAGAGATTATGTCCTGGAAGGAGAGGAAAGGAAGAACCCAAGTCACATGGGGTGTATGGCAGGGAACATGGCAGCAAAGGTGCTGTTGGCAGTGGGTGGGAAGAAAATTGAGACAGAAGAGGACCATCTGGCAGGCAGCACAGCTGCTGCCTGGAAGACAAATCACACAGGCAGATCCTGACATTGTGAGTGGTGAAGAGCTGTTCTACCTGTCCTCATTGGGCCAGGACCCTCATAGACACCTGCCTGCCCACTGCCAATGGACAGGGTGCTCATTTCTCCAAACATCTGCTGAGCCCTAGAACTGCCTCTTGTTTCCTCCCTTGAATGGCCTAAACAGAATTCCCCCCAAAGTAGAGTGGGTCTTTGCTACTCAGTCATGCTGTTGGAGACAAATCCAAGGCCCTCAACCATGTGGGTGAGATTGAGTGGAAAAATATAGCTCCCATTACAAATTCCTGCTCATTCTAATCAAATTTATGGAAATTGAGTCAATCCATATCTTTTCAGAAGCATATCTTCCCCATAAAGAGAGGGGTCCTGGAAGTAACCTTGGTCTTCTTGACTAGGAGCCCTTGTTCACCTTACCTATATGGCTGATGGGTGATGTGTTAGTTTGAGAAGGCACTAAATGGACAATATTTGGGGTATACAGATATGAGCAGATATCAAATGGAGTAAACATGACCCAAATGTTTCCCCATAATTTCCTAAAGAAGCCTGAAGTGCCTCACTCTCCTTTTCATTCACTCATAGAAGAAAACATTTGCCAGGTACTAATCTAGAGTCCCTCTGTTATATCATGCAACTAATGCAGGTACATTCAGGGAAATAGCTGTAACTTCAGGAGCATTAATAATTGTACAACCAACATTGACTACAGTGAAATGATCATTAAAGTCCCATCTAGCTAGCAGGTGAAATGATTCTATTAAACTTTAGTTGAATATCTAACTTGGGGAAATTGGGTATAAAATGCAATGTCCTGGACTTAATTTGGGGGAGGGGGGTTCTTGTGTCCTACAGTGATGATGGTATGCAATAAACCTGGGTATCTCAGGACCAAGGACCCTTGAAATATGGCTGTCCCCACACTCTTTATTGCCTTGTGCACAGCTACAAGTTACACACAAGAAGCAGTATTGTTTGATTTAGCTTTTTCCTTGACTTTTAACTCAGTGAATAGGAACTCCTCTGGGACGAATTTTAACATGCTCGATAAAAATCCTTGCCCACTGATGCTTATACAGAATCTGAGCCTTAATACCACTTTAAGACTATCAGCAGAAATAAATGGCTTCTCAAGGCAGAAAACAGGACTTTTCCCCTCTCTTCTTGCTGAATTATGACTTACTGATTTGAAATCACATTTAGATTATCTGCATACTATAAAGGAGTAGAAATAAAAATATATTCTCCCTCTACAATTTTTTCTTTTAAAAATTTTCAAATATTCAAAAGTTGAAAGAATAAAATAGTAATAAGGGACTGCAACCCTTTCCTTGGATTCCACAATTATTAACATTTTGCTGTAATCACCTCACCTATCTATCTATTTATTTATTGTGAAGCCAATTGAAAGCTAATGTTTAACATTATGGCATGTCATTATAAGGACTTTGGCATGCAAAGCCTAAAAACAAGGACATTTTCAGTACAAAATATCATTATTACACTTATGAAAACAAAAATTCTGAAATGCCATTTAATATCTTGTTCATCGTCTTTTCCAATAGTCTAAAAATTATTCTTTATGCTGATTAATAGATTTACTTTGATGTACTAGGTGTGACTTCTCAACACTTGGTTTCCTCTATTGGCAGAAAGCATGACTTATGAGATTTGAGACTGTTGTAATATGCAGATTCTCATTTCTAGTAAATGTACTCCAAACTCAGTTACTTGAAGGCATATTTTATTTGACAATGAAGTTAGCCTGGTGGGATCACCAGTAATATAAGTTGGTTATCTGTCTATGTGCATAGGCATGTGGCAACCAATTACTAAATGTTACTCTGACCTTTTCCTAGACGCAGATCACCGTGGACCATCTTGAGGGTGGACAATACCAGGGCCTCGACTGTTGTTTTGTTCAGGCAGGAAAGCAGCTCCTGGGCTATGGGCAGTTTTAGGTGTAGATCCTCCTTGCCCTACAACCATATGTGCTGGATGTTCCTCAGACATCGCAGTTATGAGGATTAATCAGATCCAGACAAGAATCCTGTCCTAGTGATTGAGAGCATATCCATGCACTTAAAAAAAAAAAAAAAAAAAAAAAACCAGAAAAACAAAATAACAAAAAAGCAAAAAAACACCAGCTGAGCATTCAGACAGCAGGATGGAGTTCTTTCATGCAAAAATGCCTGCATTCTCCCCTGGCCAGAGTCGAAGCCTTAGCCATTTGCTATCTCACAGAGTTTCCCTGCCAGTGAGGGGACAGATCATGCCTAGTCCTCGGAAGGAAAAGAAAACACGGGAAGGAGCTAGTGATGGGTGGAAGCATCATGCTCTTTTGGTAGGGGGGTTGGGAATGACTCTCTTGTGAAATGGTGGATTTGAGTAGAGACCAGGGAGGGCAGGAGCCATCCTGCCATCCAGTAGGACACCGGGCAGCTTTAAGCCCAGGCAAAGTAGCTGTGAAGGCCTGGGGTGGGTCTGCCTGACGTATCTGCAGGGGAGTAGACTGAGGGAGTGGAAGAATGGTAGGGGATAAGCTGCAGGCCTGGGAGGGCTGGGGGGAGAGGGTGACACAGCAGGTCATGTAAAAGTCTTGGAGGACAGGCTGGATTTGGGAGCTTAACTCTCAGATGGGAAGCCATTTACAATCTGCATTTAGTACCTGAATGCAGGTCTGTGGCCTGCATATCTATGTAGCAAATTTCCTTTGCTCCTCTTTCTCATCCCCTGTATTGTTTTAGACTTTCAGTTGTAAATTATGCATTTTTTATTGCATGTATAATTTGGCAAGTCACCTGAAATCTTTTGTGGAATCAAACAAGACATATCTGTATCTCTAAATCTATCTATCTAAACAGTAACAAAATTTTAAATTATATTACCTGTTTTGGCCTAACATTTCTGGTTAATATGAGCTGCTATGTTAGCTCAAAACACTAAAACCAAGTTCAGGCATGGAAATTTTATTTTGATTCAGAATAAGGAAATTCAGAATCCTAGTAGTAACCATGATCCTTTATTTAATCTATTCAAAGAGGACTGATATCTGTCCTAATATAATAGATAGCCCTCATAGAAATATTATGGGCAGTCACTGTGTCTCAAGCTACAATGCCAATTCCTTAATATTTCAACTTTGGTCTCGGGGTGCCTGGGTGGCTCAGTTGGTTGAGCGTCCAAATCTTGGTTTCAGTTCAGGTCATGATATGGTTCTTGAGTTAGAGCCCTATGCTGGGCTCTGTGCTGAGCATAGGGCCTGCTTGGGATTCTCTGTCTCTCTCCCTCCGCCCTTCTCCTCTGCATGTGTGCTCTCTCTCTCTAAAATAAATAAAATGAAAAAAAAATTAAAAGTATTTCAACTTTGATCTTTAAAGTTTCCTTATTTTTCCTGTATAGTTTCCACAAACAATTCTGCTCATGGTGGCCAATAGAAAACAGCTTGACTGGATGTTTTGATGAGCTAATAAATGTGAAAACAATGTTTATCTTGAAACCAGAAAATTATGTTAAATCACCTCATATATTCATGCATTTGTACCATTAGAGGAAATGGAATGGGTGCGGGGAAGAACTACAAATGTTGTGTCTGTCCACAGGCTGTTTGCTGACTCACCTCACACAGGTTATACATTGAAGAATATTTATGGAATTCCAGTAACTAAACAGTGTGAACACCATCAGCCTTTCCCAGTGGGATTTTTAGGGCTGTGACTAATGCTGATAGTCTCAAACAGTCTTGGGTTTTCATTGAATTTTCAGAGTGTCATGCTAAAAAATGGCAACTTAAATTTAGGCAAACACCTTGGCTGCAGCGAAGGGTGAAGTCTGTTATCTGGGCCTTAAGTAACGAAATTCCATCCTCAGAAAAGGGAGAGTGTGAAACAATACTCAGTTTGGCAGAAGCAAAGATGAGATTGGCGGTGTAGGGGCTGAGGGCAGGTCACCTCAACATGTGCCACTTTGGCATACTGATGATTTCAAAGAAAAGTTACCTAAGATACAGCAGTGCAAGAAGCAGTGCTGAAGGACTTTCAGACTGTCCTCCCTTCCCCTAGAAGCAGGATATAAATCTCACATGGAAAAGGGAGCCTCCTTGTACCAGGAGGTAAAGAGATATCCTTACCACCAGACAGAGGGAATTCAGAGCTTAGAAGGCCGTATAAACAACTTTTGCTACTTTTTACTAATTTACCACCCAGCCCAAATTCTGTTTAGAATTTTTTTTTAAGTTTTATTTATTTATTTTGAGAGAGAGAGAGAGAGAGAGAGAGAGAGGCGGGGAGGGACAGAACGAGAGGGGGAGACAGAGGGAATCCCAAGCAGGCTCCACACTGTCAGCACAGAGCAGGACGCAAGGCTTGAAATCAGGAACCATGATGAGATCGTGACCTGAGCTGAAGTTGGCTGTTTAACAAACTGAGCCATCCAGGTACCCCTAGAATTTCTTACTGAACGAAGCTCTCAAAGTTAAGTTTTATTCGTTCTGTCAACTCCCTGTAGATTTACGGTCTCTTTGCCTAAAAAGTATGAAAACTGCCTGTTTGGTCATTTCCTTAGTTCTTAATTTCACTGTTGGGCCTTCATGCACATTTAATAAAACTTTGGGTTTTTTCTCCTGCCAATTTGTCTTATGTAAATTTAATTTTTCATCCAGCTAGAAGAATTCGAAAGATAGAGGAAGAATTTTTCCTTTCCCACAATAGGAATAGGGTTAGGATCCCTTGGAGATAAGAAGGACGAGAGGGATTATATGGATAAAAAGACAGATTCAGGGAGAACTGATGCGTGAGTGAGTCTCAGTGGTCATCTACACCTGATCTTACTTCGTAGTCAGGAAACAGAGACATTAGGAGCACAAGTGATTGACTACACAGCTAGCTGAATATCCTTAGTGACAAAGGAGAAGTGACCGTGTAGACAGTATGAGAAAGAACCTGCTTAGATGAACTTGAACTTTTAAATTACCTTCGATTTACTGCAGTCATGCCTGATTATTGCATGAAATCCGGAAAATACAAAAGTGCACAAAAGAAAATAAAAACCCATCACTGAGAAATAGTCATCATGAACATTTTAGTCTGTCCCTTTTTAAAACGGTTCAATGCCTGGGGTTGGATGATAAATTATGAAACTGCCCCAATGTCTAATTGTTGGAAATCAAGGGATGTCATTTTGGCAGGAGAACAGTGTTGGCTCTCTGGCTCATTCAGCCATTCCGCAGTTATTCAGTGAGCATTCATCAGGCACCAGGCCCTGTGTTGGGCATGAGGCATACAAATATGAATAAAACAGGTATAGTTAGTCCCTGACCTCATGGAGATTACATTTCTCTCCAGGAAAACACGATTAACACTTAGGTACAATTATGAATGAATGCAGGCATTATGAGATTGTACAATGGTGTCTCTTGACATATTCCAGAGTCACTTTCTCTGGTTGTTGCTACCCAGAGTGGACTGCAGGCCATGAACATCAACATCTCCTAGGAACCTGTCAGAGATACAGACTCTCAGGCCCATCCAGACCTAATGAAACACGATCTGCTGTTCACCAAGCTTCCTGGGGACCCACAAGCACATGAGGGTTTGAGGAGCACTGGCCTAAAGTATGAGTGGGAATCAGCAGTCCATGGCAAGTGGTGGAGGGAATGGGGAAGGCCTGTCAGGCCCATAAGTGGGCTCTGGGTGGAGGTGCCTGCCACCTGGAGACAGTGGAGACAGGCCAGTGTGGCTGGAGCAAGACCAGATGGGGCTGGTGGGATGAGCAGGGAGGCCCTCAGTCTGGGGCTTGCCATGGGTTGGAACCACTTTAGATCCTCTTGGAGCCTTCAGTGTCCTCACCTGCCAAGGGACAATTATCCTCCGCCCCATCCCCCCATCCCCAGGGGCTGTTGGGAGGCTCAGATTCGTTAATGTGCCACAGGTGTTCACAGCTGTGGGCCTCTCACTGCTCTTCTTTGGAAGAAAAACGAAGAGCTGTGGTTTCCAGGATGCTCACTGAATTACCTTACCATGTCTGGAACTGGTAAGGTAGGACTCAAAAGTAATTCCTGGTGCTCATACAAATAGTTTATCAAATGCATACTAAGCACAGGTAGTCATTCTGCATATTGGTGGAGGTAGAGTGTTAGGAGAGGGGTTACAAATGGTGGAAATTGTGAGGTTAGGGCTGCCCCTGGGGCTAGGACTACCTCCCCCATCCCCGGCTCACTGCCTGGCATCAGCGCCCTGCTTCCTATGGTGTTGTGTTGTCAGATACAGGAGGGGGACACAGGGTGACCTGGAGAAGTGACTATCAACCTTTGCACTGTCTTCCTCTTAACAGTGAGGCCTGGAGAGAAAGGGAAGAACTTAAAACAAAGCAAAACAAAACACCACCAACAACGACAAAGCCAAAACAAAACAACAAGAGAAGAAAAATAAACAGAGAAACCAAACTCCCTTCAAAAGTAAAGGCCTTGAAGCTCATTTGCTATTATGAATCCGACTGAAGTATCTGGTTTCCATGGCTCTTACCCAGAGCAGGGCTCTTCCTGCGTTGCACCTGTGTAACTCTGCACCAGGCTTGAAAGATGGACAAGGTGAGCCGGAGAGCTCCTCTTTGTTCTCCACTTTCACATGCTATTATGCAGGCTCAGGCACTGAGCTGGCTAATCAGCTTGATTTACAGCCTGAAACCACCCTACCTCCTGTGTATCTGGTCCTAACATTTATATACTACGGACCTCAAAGGTGTTCACGGCTCACTTTCTGCCACCTACCATGTTTATCTGTCCTAGTAACAGGCATGGGCTTTTCCAAATTCTTGTTTACAATTCCTAATTCACAGAAAGGCATATCCAGGCCAAGAAAGTTTAGGTGGGTTTGAGGTAAAACAGCTGGAATCAGTCAGTGGCTCCACAGGACCAGAACTCAGAAGTGCTAGTACTTATTTCAGAGATCCATTCATCACCATCAGATGATGATATTTAAGTAACAAAAAAATACTAAGACGGAAATCTCATTAGCAGTTATTCCCACCACTGAGACGCTAGCACTGGGGAACGCTCTGGCTATGTACTACCAGCCTCCTATAGCACCCTAGCCTTTTTAAAAATTACACAGTATATGGGGCGCCTGTGTGGCTCAATCAGTTGAGCATCTGACTTCGGCTCAGGTCATGATGTCACAGTTCGTGAGCTCGAGCCCTGCGTCAGGCTCTGTGCTGACAGCCCGGAGTCTGGAGCCTACTTGGGATTCTGTGTCTCCTATCTCTCTGCCCCTCCTCTCCTTCAAAAAAATAAAAATAAATAAACATTTAAAAAAATTACATGGTATGTGAATTCCTCTAATTCAGAAATATACATAAGAACAGTATAGATAAAGCCAATATCCCTCTGACACCCTCCTATCTGGACTCATTCACCACCCCAAAGGTAGCTTTATGAATTTGGCAGTATCTTTCTAAATTTAGAATTGCTTTGTCATACATATCTTGATTACTACACTATACCCATCAGCCGTTTCCACTGACATTTTGTTTCTGGGATCTATCATACTTTTATAACTGATCCATTTTTTTGTAGCTGCATTGTATTCTATCACGTGTCACTAATTGATTCATTCCACTTTTGATGAATGTTGAAGCCCTTTCCAATTTCTTACTGTGACAAACACTGCAACAATGAGTGTCTTTGTACCTTTCTTTTCCTGCCCACATGTAAATCTTCTTTAGGATAGAATCCCAGGTGTTGTTGGTTGAAAAGTTACACACATTTTCAATTTTAACAACTACTGCTAAAGTGCCTTCCAAAGAGCCTGTCCCATCTGATGCAACCAAATCAGTGTATGAGGGTACGTGTCTGTCCATAATCTTGCAAAAATCCTTATTGTCAGACGTGTCCAAGTACACTTTTCAAAAGTTAAATACAACTCTCAAATGTTTCTACAAATATGGCATGCACATGTGTCAAAATTTTTTTTACTTCATCAATTAATGAGAAAATTTGTAAGATGAAAAAGTTGATTTGAAGACCATTTGAAGAAACAGGTTTATACAATCCTTAAAATATATTAAAACAATATTGCTAGACTAGACATAAAGATGGTTAATGTCCAGGGTGCCTGGTTGGCTCAGTAGGTTAAGCATCTGACTCTCGATTTCTGTTCAGCCGACTCTTAATTTCTGCTCAGTTCATGATCTCATGGTTGCTGGGATCAAGCCTGATTAAGCCCCACGTGAGCTCTGTCAGCACAGAGCCTGCTTGCAATTCTTTCCCTCTCTCTCTCTGCCCCTACCCTGCATTCGCATGCACACGTGCATGCTCTCTCTCTGCGTCTGTCTCAAATACATAAAATTTTAAAAAATGGTTAATGTCCTACAGGGCAATAAATTATAACCTGTGAAGTTATCTTTTCTCTGGGGCGAAAATTATCTGCATCTCTACCAAGCACAAATCTACAAGTTAATATATAACTTTACAGTCTTAGCCTTTCATTAATAGTAAATAGCAACATCAAACAATGGTGCATTCTGCTAGAAAATTAAGTAATCCTTAGGCTTTAAAACAATGCCCAATAACTATGAAAGAACATAGATTGAGAGGGTGACTATTCTCTTGGCCTTCTTTCTAGATATTGGATAAGTTTCTTAACAGATTTTTAGAAATCTGTATCAATGCAATGTATTAAAAAATGGAAGTTCATTGTGTTTTAATCTGAAGTTCTGTAATTACTAGTGGCTTTGGGGCAGTCATTACTTTTTAGTTAGCCCTGGTTTTCTCTCCTTCCAGGTCTCTTGAAACAAATATCACTGATAGGAAAACACTTTCTTCTCTTTAGTGACCAGGAATGCCCGCCACAGCCTGAGGGGCAACTTTACAAAGTTAGGTCTCCCTAGCAACAGGGGCCCAAAGACCTGATTGTTCCTAGGCAAGATTTTACAGAATGCTTAAAAGCACCTTAATTCTGGCCTTTAAAGTACTAGGGATGGCTGTTCAGCCCAGTGGCAGTAAGAGAAAAAGGGTGTGTGTCCTGGGAGGGTGACCATGGGGGGGGCGGGGGGAGAATTGGGGGGCTCAGTGGGGCTTTGTTGAGGGAGGTCAAACTCCGCCCTGCTCCACTCCTTCAGTCTCTGCCCTCAGGCCCCTGGGTGCACAGAGCAGACTCCCTGGGGTCAGCCTATCAATCACACCACACTTACTGATTGCCACCACAGTGCCAGGAGGCCATGCCAAATTGTGGAAAACCCCTTCTCCTCCCAGTTTGCACAGCAAACGGGGACTATGACCAGCACGGGGGACCGGGCGGGGGTGGGGGGTGGTTTAAGATAAACCTAGATGGTGAACCATGAAGATAGGATACCTACAAGTCACTGGAGCAGTCTGAATAAAACCTGGTGGTGGTGATGGCGTGATGGGGGTGGGAAGGAGGACACGTCTGGGTCTGGACTCAGTCAAGTGACCAGCAACCTGCCCTCAACCTCTAAAGTTTTTGTGCACTAGCTGGCCTTTCGATACTTTCTAGAACTCTGTAAAGTGCTGAAGAGCCAACCCGGTCTCTCCCACCCCTGCCCAGGGCGATGTGAAGTCACTTGAGACACTTCAGGACCCAATTTCCAATTCTTAAACTATCCCTTGAAATTATCTACCAATGAGGAACAGCCTAAGAAATCAAGGCTGCTATAGATCCCAGTTTTCAATGTGGGCAGTTAACCCACTTAGACTTCCGAAATCCCAGTCTCACAAAGGGCTACCAGGCTCCGGGGGAGGCTCTTTCAGAGGAGACGCCTTTCCCACCACCAGTTTGTCCCACTTCTTAAAAAGATTTAGGGTCTTCTTTTTCCTTTTGGGGGCGACCGCTTGGCTGGCTGGCCTGACGAGATCTTAAGAGACGCCCCTTCTCAGTCTGTCCATCCCGCCGCGTCCTGGTCTGCAGCAGGCGTCCGGGCTGCTGCAGCACGACTGGAATGCGCGGGGGGACGCGGGGCGGGGAGCGGACGCGGGGCGGGGTGGAGACGCTGGGCACGGGGAGGGGACGCCGGGCGCGGGGAGAACGCGGGGCAGGCGGGTCTCTGCCCTAGACCTCGGCTCCCGGCCCTGCCTGGGGTGGGTGGGCGACGGCTCAAGGACTAGGGCGAGACCAACAGTCCCGACGCCCGGCGCGACCGGACCTCTGGCACCGCAGCCTCGCCCGCGCTCCGCCCAACCCTCGTCCCGGCCCCGGCACACGTGCAGTTTCCTTCCCGGTCGCCGGCCGGGTGGGGCGCGCAGCCCCCACCCACGAGTTCCCCAGGACCGAGAAACGGAAGAGAAGAAAGTCTGCACCGCGAGCCCCGGGAGTGCAGGCCCGCCCCCGCCCTCCCTTCCCAGCTTCTCGTCCAGTCACCGGCCGGCGGCTCAGGGGCCGGGAGGGGAAGGAAGCGGCGGGGGCGGTCCGGGTCCGGGTCCGGGCCCGGGCGGGGGGCGCGGGGGAGGGGCCCGGCGCTCGGGTTTCGGCCGGGCGTCCGGCCGCCAGGGTGCCGGCGGCCCC
>NW_024412467.1:22456135-22501447 GCF_014898765.1 Herpailurus yagouaroundi
GGCCGAGTTGGGCGGTTATTCGGTCGGTCCCGTCCGGGTTGGGGCGTTCTTCGGCATCTCGGCTGGCGGGGTCCTCGTCCCTGGGCGTCGCGGCGCGCGGCGGGCCAGGCCACCCCCTCCGCTTGCGGCCCGCGGCGCGTCCGCTCACCCGGAGGCGGGAGGAAGGCGGCGGCGGCGGCCTCGACGTCGACGACCGCGCCGCCCGCGATGGGAAGTGCCTTATAAAGGCGCAACTCGGCCGGGCCCGACCGACTCGCCGCCGCGCTTCCCCTGGAGTGCGCGCAGAGGCCGGGGGCTGACCCCAGACAGACCGGGGTTACGACGGACTCCAGCCCTTGACAGCCGCCAGACGGACCGCGGCTCCGGACAGACCTCGGACGGCCGGCGGACTCCGGCCCCATCCCGGGTCCGAGCGGCCCACAGGCAGACCCCGGCCCGATCCCAGCTCCGGACAGACATCGGACGGACCCTGGCCCCGGATAGACCTCAATCCCGGGCAGACCGCAGGCACACGGCGGCCCGATCCCGGCTCCGGAGACCTCGGACCGACCCCGGCCCGGCAGGCGGGCGGGCGGGCGGGGGCCGAGGGCGCCCCCGGAGGCGGGGGCATGCGCGGCCCGCGGCATGGCCTCGGCGGTGTTTGAGGGCACCTCGCTCGTGAACATGTTCGTGCGCGGCTGCTGGGTGAACGGCATCCGCAGGCTCATCGTCAGCCGGCGCGGCGACGAGGAGGAGTTCTTCGAGATCCGCACCGAGTGGTCGGACCGCAGCGTGCTCTACCTGCACCGCAGCTTCGCAGACCTGGGCCGCCTCTGGCAGCGCCTCCGCGACGCCTTCCCCGAGGACCGGCCCGAGCTAGCGCGCGCGCCGCTGCGGCAAGGTTCGGGGGCCGCGGGCACCGGGGTGGGGCCGGGGGGCGCCTCGGATGGGATCTTAGCCGGAGATGTGGTTGCATGGTCGTCTTACAGCGCAATGAAGGGAGGAGGGGAAGTTACTTAAACCGAGATTGCGGCTTTCCCCTCCATCCCTGGCACGGGACAGGGGACGCTCAGATCCTCCGCTCCCAAATGAAGGGCGCCCGAGGCGGCAGTGGTCGGAGGACAAGGAGTCAGCCCGTGGAGCTCTGGGGCCTCCGGGCCGAGATTAGCAAGACAGGCGCCCTGACTGTCCCCAGGGACGAGTCACTGACCAGTATCAGTGCAGCGGCCAGTGTTGGGGTGAACCCAGCCCCTGCTCCGGCCTGGCGGCCTCCCCACCTCCCCACCCCCGGGAGGGCGGGCTGCGACCCCCGCCTCGCCCGGAAGGGGACAGGAGACAGTCGGTGAAACATTTGGGAAGAGTTAACCACAGTGTCCGGCTGGGGTCGCGTCGGCTCTGGCAGCCGCCCCTCCGAGGGCTCCGCTGGAAGGGGCTGTGTCTCCGGTCTCCTCCGGTGACGGAGGAGCCTGGGTGCGAGGTGCCACGCAGCCTTCTGTCACTCCTCCGGAGGGGCCTCCCTTCTGGCGACTACTAGGGAGAGCCCGGTCCCCACCCCAGGGGTGGGTCCAACATTTGGGTTTGATTAACCGCGGCAGCCTCCTCCCTGGCCTTGTGACTGCCCTGGCCCTTGGAGATTTGAGTTCTCAGAGGACTACCGCGGCTTCCTTCTGCCAGGCTGACGCCCTTCCAGGGGCTGCACTTGGGAGGCAGTAGGAGAGGCGGCCGGCCGCCAGAGGGAAGGAAGCGCCTGAGCGAGGCGAGCCTAGAAGTAGGAGGGGCTGGGGGAGAGGGGGCCAGGGAGCTGTAGGGCTCTGAGCAACCTTCCTCCACCACCTGCAGCGCTGAGGATTGTGACCACCTGCAGCGCTGAGAATGGTCACACATCACCCAGAGGCCGTCCTGTCCACAGTCTTCTAAACATACCTGGGGGCTCCTTTGGGGGCATTTTACTGAAGCAGACAGAGGGTGGCCGGGACGAGTCTCCTTAGCTGCTGGTCTGCCTGAGGTCTTATGATAACCTCTACTTCCCCAGGTCGATTCCCCTCCCCAGTGTGTGAATTACATGGATAATTAGCTCAGTTCTCATGACACATCCTTTGGAAAGGCTCCCAAAGCCAGCAAGTTTGAAGGCCCTGAGCCAGACGGGCTGCCTTTCAGGGTTCTCTTTGCCCCCCAGATTCTCACATTGATTTCGGATATGGAGATAGCTTTGTATTGTTTCAGCATGGCAGAGTTTTCCTTGGATTTGCTATTTGGGTGTGGATGTTGTTGTATTTTTTGATTTACGAAATGAATGCCTGAATCAGGAAAGCTTAGATGCAGGAACAGCAGTTTATTGTTGACTTACGTCCTTGCTGGAACAAGGCTGACCATTAACACGAGAGCCCCTGAGAGCTGGCAGAGAGCTGGCCCTCCCCTCTGTGCTCCCCCCGACACACCCCCTCCACCCCTGCTCTAGGTCTCACTCTGGTCAGGTGACACAGCTCAGGTGTGTGACCCCAAGCAGGTAGATTGGCTGGAATTGTTCCCCCCCCACCCCCCCCCGTGGACTATAGTTTTTTTTCTATTGTGGTCTTTTTTTTTTTGCTTTTCTTTTTTTTTTTTTTTGGTGAGAATTACAATGCATAGTATAGTGTCCAGCAATAGTTAGTCCTTCCTATACTCTAGTTGTTACTGTTACCCTCAGCGTCAGCACTTCTGGCAAGGGTTGTAGCCAGCTGGGAGGCCCCAGGATATGGTAGTGAAAACACCTTGCCTGGAGCAGAGGTGGGGGTGAGTGTGAGGCACCAGACTTGCTTTACACACGCAGCCAGGCTCTGTCCTCTCTGCACTCACGCTCTGGATCCGTTCTGGGTTCGTGATGCGGAGACACATAGCGTGCGTCTGAAGAGTGGAGCATCTACAAGTGAGAAAGGTTTAGGAAGAAAGTGATTATCAGGGAGAAAAGAAGATCCAGAGGGACAGGATGGCTGCTCAGGTATCTGAGGGGGACTAGAACTGGGTGTTAGCCAGGCTGCTGGTAGAGGTAGGGGCGGTGGGGGTGATTAGGACGGGGACCAGTGGTTGGCTTTATACTGGAACTGTTGGCACTACCTCCTGGGCTAGAGTCCTGTCCAGTGGAGACCTCCTGCCAGGGCTGGGCTGGCACCCCCTGGAGGGGAGGAGATGGGGCACTGGGACCAGAGGAAGGCGTGACCTTAATTCTTTGTTCCAGTCCTAGATTCTCTGCCTGGGGGCAAGCTGGTACTGACCCTTCCTGCACTACCTGAGTTTTGGGGCGCAATCCCAGGGGAACCCCTTTTCCTTTCTTAGATCCTTTTAAGTCCAGGGAAATTGTTCACGGAATAAAACACATAACAGTAACGTAAGAGAAGATTCTACCTTATTTTTATGCAGGTTTATTATTTGCATAAAAACATTGTCTGGATATACAAACTGTAAATACAAAAGGTAACCAGGTGCATGTATTCTATTGGAAATGCCAGGTTTTCTCAGTATAATTCCCCATCAGATTCCCTCGCTTGAAATTTATTAAAATAGTTCTGGGCTGGGCTAGATCTGGGCTCTCTACTTTTATTAAAAAGCTTTGTGAGGAAATCTGGGTTTCGGAGCTCATGCTGGCAGCCGGCTGGTAGCTCTTATAAATGTCTGACTGAACACCCTCACGGGGTGTGAAAGCCTTGGCCCCTACTTGCATTTTTGAATCTGCATGCAATTAAAGGGATGTTGAGCCCTTTTTCTTAGTCCCCCAAGTACTGCAGTGGAGGAAAATGTTTATGTGGAGAGAATGTGTTTTTTTCTCCCTTGTGCACATGCACTGTGGTGTTAAGCTCGGCAACCGTCCGTGGGCCTTAATATTTCACAGAGACACATGCACAGAGATACTTAAAGCCCTGCATGGGTAGAGGCACAGTGCTCACTAATTTACCTTCCTGGCCTCCTCTTTGGGCAGGGCTGACCACCCCGTCCTTTCTTGGGCCCCAGCCTGAGAAGATGGAGACAGCTGCTTCCTGTGGATATTATCTCTGGGTGACCAAGGGGTTCCTTTTGCCTTTTCTACACCTTCTACCCAGTGGGGCTGGGTCTTTAAGTTGAATTCCCTCTGCATAATACTTGTGTGGTTCAGAGTTTCCTGACCGTGGCCAAGGTTTCCTGCCTATTACATCCTTACATCTGGGAAGGTTTAACATGTTAAAACATCAGCATGTAGAATCTCTGATTGACCATTTGGGGCTCTTGGACTATTCTGATTTTTGTTTTTTTAATAGCACCAATATCAGGCTTTGTGAAGTCATCTGGTCATCACTGCAGCAAGAAATTCTATTTCCAAAATAGTCAGGTGATCTTTGATTCCTGACTACCGTGAGGTCAACATTTTGATTTCACATTCATCCATTCAGTGAGTATCCGCTGAGTACCTACCATGTGCCAGGAATTAGTCTAGGTGGTGGGGACACAGCAGTGATCAAAAGAGACAAAAAAAAAAAAAAATCCCTGCCTTCATGACTCTCATTCTCTTGTTGGGATAAATCTAATAATAAACAAGACAAATAAATAATATGTTAGATAGTAATAAGTATTAAGAAGAAAAAAGTAAGCAAGGAAAGGGCCTATGACCTCTAAGGGGAAGAGTTAACTTTCAGATAAAGTTCTCCAGAAAATCTCAAAGGAAATGAACTTTGAGTCGAGACCTGAAGGAAGGGAGGGAACAAGCCATTTTGTCAATACCTGGGGAAGAAAGCATTCCAGACAGAGGTGAGAACAAGTGCAAAGGCCCTGAGGCCAGCATATGCCTGATGGCTTCAAGAAGTGAGGAGGCAGCCCTCATGGCTGGAGTGGAGAGTAGGTGACCAGAGAGGAGGGAATGGGCAGATCTGGGAATACTCTGGCCGCTGAGAAAGAGTGGAGGTGGGCAAGGGGGAGTCAAGGAGATGGGAGACAGGTGCTAGGGCATCCTGCCAGGTGCAGCAGAGCAAGTGTAAGAAGTAGTCAAATACTGATGTGTGTGGAAGGGAGAGAGATGAGATTTACTGAGAGACCAGAGGTGGGGGGTACGGGAGGGTCAGGGCCACACTACCGCGTTCAGTGTGAGAAGTAGAATAGCCATTTCCTGGAATGGGGGAGCCTGCAGGAGGGCTGGTATTGGGGCCCAGCTTGAGTGTGGTATTTGAGCATTTTCTCTAAATAAAGCCCATCATTGAGGGCCTGGCTGTGCTGCTAGCATACAGGCCCGTATTCACTTGTATCACCAAGAACGTTAATCTACCTGCATATCGCAGACGGTCTATTCTTCAGTTTGAGATCTGAGGAATGGAGTTAAGGCATCCAGGACAGCAGCAGAAAGGGTTGGCCATGGATCCACTTGCCCAGCTCACACAAGCCTGACTGTGCCCCCAGGCCCTAAGCCTGCATGCTTATTCTCATGTGGACTGCGGGGGCGAAGGTCTGTGCTACCCTGAAGCTAAAGGGGAGATCACCACCTGATGCAGGGACAAAGCCACTGACTTTACTTTCTTAGTGAAAGTGGCTGAAAAAAGGTTAGAGGCCACACGGGTCCCAGGCAGCAGACCAGAGACAGAAAGCCCACCTCTGCCTAGCCCAGTGGACCCTTGCAGCGTGGTTCTCAGTGGTGTGGGTCTGACACAGCTCCCCAGGCCCCATGCATGGCTTCACTTTAGGGCATCCTGCCCCTTCTGACTGGGGCAACTTCACTTCTCACAGGGATTTGGGGTGTTTTTGATTCACAGGTGTATTTTTGAATCTCTTCTATGTATAGGGCGCCGGGGCTGGTGTGCTTTTCCCGGGCCCCCGGGGTATGCTGTGCCGCCCTAGCCCAGCACCAGGACCTCCGTCTCCTTGTAACTTGTTCTCTCCTCTCTGCCTTCTGTTTTCTCTTTCTTCCCCAAATGTGCACCCTTGCTGCCACCCAGCCTCCGCTGTGATTTCCTTTTCCACTGTTCCAGGTCCCTCTCCTTTCTCTTTAAGTGGCCACGTGGCTGAATTTGGTTCTTGGTCCTGTGATCTTATCCCATCGTATCTCAGACTGTGCTGTGGGCCCCTGGTGACCTGACCTAACCTCTCAGCTGGAGAAGGAGCCAGCCAGAAACTTACACAAGTGGTTAGGTAGCTTGCTTCTAGGTCACGGTGACTTTCCCCCCAATTTCCAGGGAGAAATTTGGCCTGCTTCTTGAGCAGACAGCATTGTGAACCTACTGGTGGCATCTTGGCTGCCCTTGAACTAGCCCCCTGGAGACACAGGTCCCCTTCCCTTTTAAAACAAGTCTGGGCCTCCTGTGTCTCTGCTGTTTGTTTTTACAGACACTTTTCCAAATGGTGAAAGATGTTTCTGTGTTGTGAAGAGTCAAGTAAAAGGAAGATTCAAAGTGCTAGTGGATGGTGACAGTGCCACGCAAAGTTACTGAAATAATGGGCATTTGATTGGGGTGCCTGGGTGGTTCAGTTGGTTAAGCGTCTGACTTCAGTTTGGGTCATGATCTCACAGCTCATGAGTTCGAGCCCCATGATGGGCTCTATATTGACAGCTCAGAGCCTGGAGCCTGCTTTGGATTCTGTGGTCTCCCTCTCTCTCTGCCCCTCCCCACTCACACTCTGTCTCTGTCTCTCTCTCAAAATAAATATTTAAAAAATAAAAAAAAATAATAATTTGATCAGTTTGCCACTTCTCACTGAAGCTCCGTGTGGAGGGGGGTGGGATTCGGGAGAGTGAGGACAGGCTAGGAGTATGAACCCAATATGCATTTTACCCTCATGGCCTCCCTGACAGACGTTGGCCATGGCCCACTCTTTGTGTGTCCTTGGGAGGGAGTGGGAGAGACAGTAAACTGAAGTGAGTCCTCATCAGTAGTTGGTTGCTGGTCCACTGAATCCATGGAAATAGCTTTTTATTGGTGTTTGTGTTCACGTTTACTTTTTTGGGTGACAGTAGGCATCCACTGGACACTTTTGGTCATCATCACTGAAACATGGACCCCGTGTCCTGGAATGGGTCTGGGAAGTTCCCCGGGGCCGCTTCATCTGCATCCTCTCTTTGATTGATGGGTGGGGCAGGGACGACGTGGGGGCGAAGGTGTCCATGCCCCATCCTTTCCTGGCCAGGCTGCAGCCTCCCTTAAATGGTGAGAGCACAGATGTGTCATGCCCGGCACAGACCCATGTGCAGGGATGATCGTATTCTCCAGACAGACTCCTCCAGTCCACCCTCCTCACCCCACCCCCTAAATTGAGTCATGACTGTGGACAGAGCCACTTAGCTCTTTGGCTGATTTACACTGGCAAGTTTTCATATTTGTCTTAAGAACAAAACATCTTAATCACCCTTTGCAGGTACGTAACTTAGAATCAGCAGGAAAAATATGATGCACAGCAATTGGACAGAGGATAGAGAGGGAGGAGGGAAGGAATAACATGTGATTAAAGCTTTTACCTAGAGAATCTGAATCCCACCAGAAGCCCCTCCTGTGTCCTTCAGGAGAAAATCCCCAAGGCCCTGCAAGATTGAGGACCCACCTGGGGACAGAGGGTCCAGGTGGGAGAGGTCAGGGTCATAGTGACTCACCTATGGATACAGCAGTGTCACCGTGGAAGAGGATCAGGCTGAGTGGTTGAAGGCATTGGCTTTGGAACCAGATGGGTGAAGATTCAGACTCTGGCTCTGTCACCTGCTACTTGCTGGGTGACTTCAGGCAAGCTGCTTGGTTCTTCAAGCCTCAATGCCTGACTGATGAAAGAGCAGTAATGATATTCACAGGCAGGACTGCTGGAGTACCGAAGCAGTGACAGCCACAAAGTACCCAGCACCTTGGTGGACACTGGAGAGCTGCTTTGGACTCAGGTCCCTGAAGCTTCTGCCCTTTGCTCTCGAACACACAGCCTTCCCTCACTGAGAGTCAACCAGATGGGCAAGTGTGAGTATCATTGCCCGGCCTGCTGCCCCTGACAGCGTCCTCTCCAGGTGTGGCTCTTCGTCCTCATGTCCCTAGGAGGCAGGGATGGTGATAGCCCCTGCCTAGGCTAAAGAGAGCCCACAAAGGGGGTCACCAAAATTACCTCAGTGGGATGCTTACAGACCAGGTCTGTGGCTTTGCTTATCCAGAAACTAGAATTTGGTGTTTGACGTGGGTCATGTTTGGGGACTGTGCTCCAGGGGGCAGTTTCACAGGGGGCAGATTAGGGTGGACTCCTAGGGCAGGTATATGTATTAACCGTAAGAAATAGAACTGCCAAGTGGGTAGAGTTGGGACCAGAGCCTGCATAGGAGGCCACGGCTCCCCATTGCCTGCCACAGGGCAAACCCTTAATGCAGTTTGTAAGGGCCTACTTGTCTCAGTCCTCGCCTTCCAGCCTCCTTAAGGCCTCTACACTTCCTGACCCTGTTCCCTGTTCCCGTCCTCCCTCCCTGCCTCCTGTATCTGCTCACCCTTCAGGCTTCCTCGCCTAGAGAGGGTGGTCTCCCTGCTGGGAGTCTTCCCAGCCCCCCATGTGACACCCTACTCTTTGTGTCCAGTGTTTGCCACAGCTCCGTTCTCCTGGCTCTCAGGAAAACTCTGGGGATCTAGGGGTGCCACGGCACCCCCACCTGACAGGGTGCCCGGCCAGTCAGTACTTCAGCATGTGTGGGTAAATACATGCTTCCTGTTTTGTGAGTGTGGCATGGGATGGGGTGCCCTGAATACCTTTGTTGGTTGAAGACAGACTGGCCGAGTGAGTGGATCTTAAACTCAGGAAGTGTGAAGTTCAGGAAGGGAACTGTGCTTTTATTGGGAGAGAATAATGAAGAGGCCCAGGGAAGGAGGGATTGGGAAAGGGCACAGTAGAGACCAGTACGTTTAAGTCAAGCACTCACTCTCTTGTGCTGGTAAAAGGATGTGTCACTCAAGGGAGCTCCTCCCAGGTGCAAGAAGAAGCAGAGGAAGGAGGGTCTTCTTCTCTCAGCCCCTTCTTCGATCCTCAGGGAAGTGCTGTTTCTTCTCTGCCTCTCTGTGTCCTCCTCCTCCTCCTTTCTGTCTCCTGCTTTTCATTCTTGGAAAGATGCAGGGAAGAAATTAATGCCCATCAGGATTCCCCCTCTTACAGCAGGTGTGAGCATCACTGAACTAGAGCAGCCTATAAGAGGGAGGGCAGATACCACCGTCAGCCGGGAACGAGGGACAGACAGGGTTTCTGTCCTTCCAGAAATGCTGTGCAATACCCCACACATGGGAACAAGGAGACCTGCATAGAGTAACCACGGGCTCCCAGGGAATTAGAACTTCCACTGAGATGCTTAAGTACGCACAGAATAACCACCTGGGTCACGCTGTCAAGCAAATCATTACTTACTTGCCACTTCTTGAATGTTGAGTACCTACCTAGAAAACAGGCACTTAGGAAATCAGCACTGAAAATTTCCCTTAGAAGATTTATAATATTTTGCTTCTAAAACTCATACGCAACCTTTAAAGAATACCTACCCCTATGCTCCCAGGATGACCGTGCATTCCTCACCTCACCCAAGCAATCTGCCTTGCTGTACAGTGTGTTCATGGACACATTTTTTAAATGGAAAAGGACCTCTTTAAATGTAATTTATTATTTGAGTCAGTTTGAAAGGTCACTTTACAGAAAATTTCCGTAGGGCTGTATTCTGAGAATCTCCTCTAAGAGACTTGTGTTCTTAGGGTAATGGGCACTTCTTAATGTGCTTTGAAAAGGACGTTCTTCCTTCCCAATTGACCCAAGAGACACCTTGTCTTTATTTCTGAAATGATGGAAGACGGCACTCAGGTTAGATTCCGACCTCTGAAGCCCAGCCCCCCGGGGAAGCCTGGCTCAGTTATCAGAGGAGTTCATTCCAAAGCCTCCACTTACTGAAACAGTGGGACTTTGGACCCACGTTTCTGAGGTTAGAAACTGGTTTGTTTACATTAGCTCTTACTGATAAGTCTTTGTGCTGACCCTGAAATGTTCAGTTTGGGTTCCAAGAATAAGTCAGGTGTTTATGATTGCATGAAGAGGTTAATCCTGAAAAGTGACAGAATCACATTTTCTGTTCTCAATTTTCAGTGCCAAACTAGTTTAGGAATAAAGGGCACCCTGGCTGCTCTAGGCTGATTTTTGGCCACCAAATGTATGTTAAATTGGCACACTGTAATTTACATATAATCATATTATCAGTCTTTCGGATTCAAATCTCTATTTTAGGATAATCTGGTTAAAATCTCCACATCACAAACTGTATCGATTGTAATTTTACAAATTGAAGTTTTATTAAGTGATTATGCTTTATCAGAAATTAGAAAAATTGCCAGGGGCTGTGAAGTTTTCTGAGTCAACTTCCTAACAACTACAACATCCAGGCGGACGATTATCCTTCTATCCTCACAGGATTAAATCCCGTGCGTTCCACAGAGTGCTGGCCCCCTCTGCTGGCCAGTTCTGGAATGACATTCTCAGTACCAATAGATAATAAAGTTTTTCCATCCTGCTGTGCAAAATCACAGCCGTTGGCCCGCCTGCAGTTTTTGTTATTACCATCTCAGATAGTACAACGGAGCCAAACAATATCTCCACAGAATTATCATTTCATCCACAATATTTGGAATAAAAACCTAAAAGTATTTACATTGTTGTATTTAAACATTTTTGAAATAAGTTTTAAAATTGGTATTCACTGTAAACAGTTGCTACCTGGAGAAGCTTTAGCAGCCATTAAAAACCAAAGCTGTTGGGGCGCCTGGGTGGCGCAGTCGGTTAAGCGTCCGGCTTCAGCCAGGTCACGATCTCGCGGTCCGTGAGTTCGAGCCCCGCGTCAGGCTCTGGGCTGATGGCTCAGACCCTGGAGCCTGTTTCCGATTCTGTGTCTCCCTCTCTCTGCCCCTCCCCTGTTCATGCTCTGTCTCTCTCTGTCCCAAAAATAAATAAACGTTGAAAAAAAAAATTAAAAAAAAAAAAAACCAAAGCTGTTGCGTCACAAAGGAAAAACACAACCGTTAGGGTAGAAAACGACCCCAATGCATAGAATTAGTCTGTTTGGGATGGGCTCAGTTCTTGGCCACCTGCCACAGAAAAGTAACGCAATGACCCACATGTGGGTTCTCTTCACTACTTCACTCATCAGCAGTTGTAGCATTTTGAGAATTTATAATAATTTCAGGTGTCGCCAGCAGGTGTCTAAGGTTTCCACCAGTTATGAAACAAACCTGAAAGGAACCCAGTGACTATGAAACAATTAGAAATTTTAAATTTTTTTAACTTAATTTATTTATTTTGAGAGAGAGAGGGAGAGAGAGAATCCCAAGCAGGCTCTGCACTGTCAGCATGAAACCTGTTGTGGGGTTCAAACTCACGAAACCGTGAGATCATGACCCAAGCTGAAACCAGGAGTCGTATGCTTAACCAAATGGGCCACCCAGGTACCCCAACAATTAGAAATTTTAAAATAAATATTTATTTCATTTTTGCACTGTGGCCGTTTGGGGTGTGTCTTCTTAAAAATACTTTCCTAAAGCATTTCAGGTACCCATTGTTCAATGGGAGGCACTTTTAAAACAGTCCAGAAGAGTGATGTCCAGGGCCCAGGACAGAAGGAAAATGCAGATTTCTGGCCAGGCAGCCAGGGGCTGCTTGGAGAGTGGTGACTCCTTCATGCCCACGTTTGGGGTGTTGGGAGACTTGCTGTGCTCTTAGCTCTGGTGGTGGCTGTTAGACGGCTTTCACCACATTCTGCTAGATCCATCATTTCATCAATTTCTGCCTTTTATTAGCTGAGGCCCCTGTTGGGGAAGAGGCCAGTGCTAGTTGTCACCCCGTGGATACATTTCTTCAGAGAGAGGGGGACGGCACCTTGAGGGAGCTGATCCAGATTGCCAGCGTGATTGTCTCCGGGAAGCCCTGAGAGAGAAGCAAATGATAAAATGTGCCCCCAGCAAAAGGCCCAGAGCTTAAAAAGTAATCCTATGTCCTTTCTGTTCTTGCAGCGAGGGATTCCAGCATCTTCCTTTCCCTGGTTAAATTTCCTCAGCCTCCTTTTATTTGGAAACATGTTTACATTTCCAAGGAGGACCATCTGGCCGCCATTCGGAAACATAAAGACGGGTCAAAGGAAGCAGTGTGGTTCCACACACTTTCACAAATAAAATCGAGCCAGACTGGCCGGTGACTCACACGGTATGCCCCTTTGCTCTCAGGCAGCTCTCCTGTGAGGCCTGTGACCTAGAGCCAGCTGGCAGGAGGTTCTAGCTGGGGTCTGGCTGAGTGTGGTGCTGAGAAGCAGGAATTAGGGTCACTGCCCCGTGGGCAAGACAGAGCACACGCTTGGAAGATAACGCATGCTTGACTTGTGTTCACTAATACTAGACTTCTGTGCTCTCTTATGCAACTTTACTCAGTCAGCAAACGGCTAACAAACATGGATCCCCTGCTTGTGTCAGGCCCTGTGCTCAGTGATGATAAAGGTGAGATGAGCCACAGGCACGTCCTACCCTCAGTTTTGCACAGTGGGCTTGGGGAGACCCAGAGGTCCAGGAGCAGTCTCAGTGCCAAGCAGCAAATACTGTGGTGGGGGAAGGTCAAGGGGTTTGGGTAGCATGGACCTTCTCAATGGGCATGAGAGTATGGGGATGGCAGGGCACAGAGCTGGGCAGGTGGGGTGGGGTTGGTCATGGAGGGTCTGTGCATTGAGCTCAGATACCCATACTTTTTCCAGTATCTTCATCAGGTTCTTCATCAGCTACTTCCAGAGGCCTCTTCTGGTATTTCCTGCCTTTCTCCACTTCATTCTGGAAAATGGAATACTCTACCAGGAAGAGAGCATTGCCAGATAAAATACAGAACCCCCAGTTAACTTTGAATTTCAGATAAACAGCCAATAATTTTTCAGTAGAAGTCTATCCATACTATTGTATTATTCACTGCTTATCTGAAATTCCTATTTAACTAGGTGTCGCATGTTTTATTTGCTAAACCCGACCATGCTTAAAAAAATCAGTATAGAAAAAAATGCATTTATCTGACTAAATCTTAGCCTTTGAGGTCATAGACCCAACCAGGGGCTGAACATTAATTAAATCAAAGATGTAACCAAAACTATGTCATTAAGGCAAAAATGCAAGAATTATAAACCTCTGTGCTAACTTAAGATTGTTAAATTATGATTTATATTCTATAAAATGGGTTTGAGTATGTTGCATGCAATGATTATATGAGAGGCTAATCTTCCTACAAATGTACGTACAGAATATTAAAATACAGCTACTGTGTCATAAACTTGAGCGATTTAAAACTTATGTTCTAGAGGTAATCAAAGTTGTAATTTAGTAATAGTTTTGATCATCTTAGGATACAGAAGCATTCAGTGGAGATGATTTATTTAATTGTCCTCTCTTTAAAAACAGTTTTGCAGTGGGTTTTGCACTGGCCCTCTTTTCCTGTGTAAACTCCCCTGTGGTAAGCAGAAGATGAAAGCATTTTGGTTCCAAGGGCGGCGGCACAGTGTGTGTGTGTGTGTGTGTATGTGTGTGTTTCTAAGCAGGGAATTTAGGGCCTAGGGGAGAAGCATCCTAAGAATCTGGCACTATTTTCTTTCTTTTCCCTGCTTCCCACAATATGAAGGGTGGTGTGGTAGGGCCTGGTACCCAAGGAGAAGGGGAGAAGGCCCGGTCCCTTTCTCTAGTGACTGCTGGGATGTCATACTGGGGTGTGTGTTCGAGTGGACAGAGGCTGTAGGTTTCTCAGCAGGCGAGTCACAGCCCACCCACCTCTGGGACTCCTCCCTGAACAACTACAGGCTGGCCACCTGGGCCTGCATGGCTGAGGAGGTAGGCAGGGCCAGACGGCCCCTCTGATACCCAAGGTGACCTGTACTTTAGGAAGTTGAGAGAACAATTCTCAGCCTTGACTACAAGTTGTCCCTGACTCAGGCTGATGTGAGGGATCCCCCTGCTACCACCCAGGCTTTCAGAAATGTCCTCACTCATGTTTGGGGGTGTCCCTGGCTCCAAGAAATGTATGTTCTGGTCATCTTATTTTAATCATATAGTTCAGGAAATTAATTTTATCATGATGTAGTCTTAGTCAATGACTTGCCTGAAAAACAAACAACCCTTTTGGGGCACCTGGGTGGCTCAGTTGGCTCAGTTGGTTAAGCGCTTGACTCTTGGGTTTCAGCTTAGGTCATGATCTCATGGTTCGTGAGTTCGAGCCCCACACAGCAAAGAGCCTGATTGGGATTCTCTCTCCCTCTCTCTCTGCCCCTCCCCCACTCGCTCTTTCAAAATGAATAAACTTAAAAAATTAAAAAACAAAGCAAAACAACAAAAGAAAAGAACCTGTCTCCTGCAGAGCAAAACCAAACCAGAAATGAAAAACTTAGATTCAGCAAGTGACAACAGTTCTGGGGTTCTGGCGTCTGGTTTGGTCATGACTCAGGGACAGTCATGCTGGGTCACACGAAGTATGGAGAAGAGGCCAGTGCCCGTGGGAATCTCCTATTCCCCTGTCTCTAGGACCCCGATGTGGAGAAACTGAAAGGGGAAGGTTTGTGTCCTTTACTGTTCCTGGGGAGAGGGAAACGTACCCCGGACCTCCAGGCTGCCAGCTGTAGTATTTTACAAACAAAGGACTATACTTTCTAACAGCCCCTTGGGACTTCTGGTAAGTGTAACAAGGATAGATATTCAGATTCCTGAAAAGTGCTGTGAGTCATACCCACTTTGGGTTTTTCTGGTTAAAGGTCTGATTTTTCCCTTCCAAACCCAGCATTTAAATGACTTGCCTAAATATGGGCTCCATTTACATATGCCCTGCAGTGAGGTCAGCTGAGGCTGGCAGGGCAAGCCCTTCCACTGTGTGGTTGGGGGTAGGCAGGTCCTGGGGAGCCTCCCCTGGCTGTGGCCACCACGCTGGCAGGGGCTGAGTGGTCCCCAGCCAAGCTGTGGCCTTCTCCAGGGTGTTTACAGGGCTGGCCCAGACTGTCCCATTCAGAGGAGACTTTGATATGTGGCTTACACCTACCTTCCCCACTCATTCCACTGTCCCCAGCCTGCCTGACTTCTTTTGGATGGACATTGTCCACTTCGGCACATGTGTAAATCATTCAATGGGTCACTGAAACTCAAAATGAGGTTTAGAGGAGGGCTTTCAGGGTAGGACTAAGGAAATAATCCCAGACATCTTTTATGGAGGGTGGCGCAGGGCATCCTTGTCATGGGATGCCTGTTGTTCTGTATTTAACTTAGGGGCACAGTTCCTGGTCTGATTTTTTGGCTTTAAGGCATTTCTGTCTCAATTCTAGGACTGGTCGCCATAAAGGATGCGCATGATATAGAGACCAGGCTCAATGAAGTGGAGAAGTTGCTGAAAACCATCATAAGCATGCCGTGCAAAGTAAGTAGCATCTGGGCTGGGCTGGAGGTGGGAGGTCAGGACACATCTGGCCAGCTGCCCCCTCCCTGGGGGGGTAGGAATAGCCAGGGGAAAGGAAGATTTTTGTGGGGTGTTATGGCTCCATTGTTTTCTCCTTGGGGAAGAAGCGGGAATGAAGGGCCAAGGAGGCATTGAGTAGGAAGAGACAAGGTCCTTCCATTGCCGTGGTCTTTGCTCTCTTGCCTCCACTCAGAAGCCCACTCGTCTTGCAGCGGGTGTTTTGGAAGAGGGTGTATGGGAGCCAAGAAGAGTGTTAGTAGATGAAGTTTGCAAGCTTCATGTGTGGTCGTGAGGAACAACCTGGACTCTAGTCAGGCAGTCACCATTTGACTACCATAGCATCCGTTTCCTCACCTGTGAACAGGGAAAGTCGACACACTGCAGTTTATTGTACGGACCTGTGTGTGGAACACTGGCACATACCAAGCGCTCAGAAAAACTCACCAGCGTTTCCATTAACCCCATCCTATCTGTCCCTGGGGCCTTGCATTTTTGCCACATGGGGCCCAAAGTAAATGAAGAGCGTGCCATTATTGAAGCCTCATCAGTGTGGTCAGTCCCGCAGAGCGTCTGAACAGTCCGGGGACGTTAACATCAGGTGAGGCTGCCATGACGGAGGATGAAGTTTTAGTAATTAATGTACTTACTCTCAGTATTCTAGGTCAGAAGTTGTGCTCACCTTCTTTGAAAGATCTCCTTTGGATCAGGTGTTAAAAAATGACAATGTCCATAAAATTCAACCCAGCTTTCAAAGCCCAGTGAAAATATCAGGTAAGAGCTACAGGGAAGGCATGGCGGGGGGTAGGTGCTGCTGTTGATGGGTGTGGTTTCCCAGAAGCCCTTCCAGTTCAGTGTCTGTGTGGTGGGCACCCCCTTCTATGGGATCCAGAAAGACAGTGCAGCAGAAGGGGGAAGATAGTGGGTGTAGCTGTGGCCTGATTTTCATGACACACTGTGTTTTCTACCTACTGACCTGCATTTACACTTTTCCTGTTTCCAAAGTGAGTGACATGGCATGTAAATTGGAACTTACCTAAGAAATAGCATAACGAGAGGCCCGAGAGGGCGGCTCAGCTGGTTAAGTGTCTGACTCCTGGTTTCAGATCAGGTTATGATCTCACGGTTCATGGGTTTGAGCCCCGAGTCAGCCTCCACACTGAGAGTGCAGAGCCTGCTTGGGATTCTCTCTCTCCCTGTCTCTGCCCCTCCCCTACTTACTCACTCTCTCTTTCTATCAAAATAAAGAAACTTTAAAAAAAAGATATGATGAAAACATTAATAAGGCTTTTTGAAGCGAACTACTGTAATCAGGAGCCTAGTGTGCTAAAATGAGATAGTTTCTGTAAGGTGGCAATGAATTTGGTTGTAGGGCACCCAGGACAAACAGGGAAGCCAGTTTGGGTATCACCAGTCTTGATGCCGGGCCATGCCTTCTAGCCCCGAACAGGCAGATGTCCCAGCAGCAGGAAGAGCGAATGGTCAGCTGGGAGGAGCTGCTGGCTGGCTCAGCTGTGGGGTGGATGGAAAGGGAGGGCAGGCCTGGACTTCACCCTGTTGGGTAGCTTTCTGAATCTAGGTCACACCTGTTGCTAGGACAGTAGACTTTTATTTCTGCAGTACGGTTGTGGTGAAGGCTGCTGAGGGGCATTTTGTGGGGAAAAGAGCTCTGTCCTGGGAGCCTCAGCTATGGGGCTCCCCCAGGCAGTGGATCTATTTCTGAATGGAGGAGGGAGGAGAGAAGAAGGAGCAGTGGAGGAGGAAGGCTCAGGAAGTTGGTGAAGAAGAGTCCACAGATGAGAGCACATCTGAGCCCAGAGCTGGCTCATGAGAAGGCATGGGGGGTTCATGGTGATGGGGAGACATAGGACAAATCAGGATGGTGGCAGCCGATATCTTTGGTAGAAAAGTGTCCTTACTGAGCTATGCGTCACACAGCAGGGTTGAGATTCCTAGTTGTGTGCAGTGGTGGTGTGGACAGAATGGACAAGTCCTGGGGCCCTGGAGTGGAAAACACGTTTGGATATGGCTACATGTAAGCAGGATGGCTGTTAGGCCTGGGTTTGTTGGGGTCTGGTGCTTTTGATGTCTTCCTGTGTGTTCTTAAAAGAGCAGGGTTGTTTGGGCATCTCTCCTTAGCTGGCACCTGGCACCCAGAAACTCCTTTGTAAGAGAAATGGCAGTCACTTATCTTGGTTGGGTGTCTACGGACCCCAGTCCTGCAGGGCACAACCAGGACTCCGGGAACCTAACTGTCAGCCATGTTGGGCTTTACTTGCTGTCACCAGGACTGTGGGCAAGTGTCTGTTCTTTAGCCCTGAGCAGAAAAGTCCCAGAACTGGTGTCTCTGTTTTGCCTTATTTCTTTCCGTTTTGAGCAAATAGGACAACAGAGAGCCACAGAACCCTTTCAGACCTTGTGTTGGTGGCTGAGCTGCATGGAGTTGCTTCTGATTCATTCCTGGAGTGCAGCAAGCTGGAACACTCCCTTTGTCTCTGTGTCCTGTTTGTACCTGTGGCTTGGATAAACACAGGACCCATGTTTACCCTAAAGGGCTGAGAGTAATGAGGTGAAAATTAACAGGGGTAACTGTAGTGTCCCAGGTGAGATTTGAACTACATTCTCTGGGTCTATTTGCGAGGACTCAGGACAGGTTTCAGCCTGCAGGGACACAGCAGTAGGTGGAAGAAACTGGAACAATTTTGGCTCCACACAGAACGCTTTGTAACAACTGTGCCTGCCTAACAATGAAGTCTGTAAACATCTATTGTAAGTCTCTGCTGAAAGACTTACACTCCGTGCAAAGGCCAGGGGGCCTATCAGAGGCATCCCTCTCAGGGTTAGCAGGCTGTGAGAAGCCTCTCCACCCCTCCAGGGCTAAGATTCTCTGACTCCTGGGGATTTTATCCTGTTCATCAGCTCTGATCTATTGGGCACCAAGTCTGGGGCTTTTCCCTTGGAAGCTTCCCAGGCTTCCCATCTTTGCTCCAGGAGTAGCCAGCCCTCACTCTGTCTGAGTGAGTGCTTCTCACCATAAATTAGTGTGTACATGTGCAGGCAGTGAGGGGGCATTCCCCAGGAAGTAAGATGTACTTTCATTATTCACAGAGGGAGGAAACCAATCCAGTAAGACAATGAACTATAGTAAATTCAAAAATACTTTTCAGTGAAACTTCTACTTACAGTAACACAAACAGCCCTTTTGGGAACTAGCCTGCACAGAGGCAAGCCATATTATGCTGGCTGGTTCCCCTGTGTGGGTGTTTATGGATTCGGGGAGCCTCAGGCTCTGGAGAGCATGGCCAGCCTGGGAACATGCCCCAGGACACACCCTGAATACTGAGGTCGGTCATAACTCTGACTTCCTGGGCTCACCCATTTTCTCAAGACCTTACACTCATGGTAAAGGCCAAGTGCCCTAGTCATTCCAGGCATGCCAGAGTCTGATCCTGTCACCGTAGAACCCTTTGCTCCAGACCCTCAGCCTCCCCTCAGTGGGGCTTTGCAGGGCTGTGGGCCCCTGTCTTCCCTCTGTTCACACAAACTCTGCCTGTCTGTCACATCCTGCTAAATTCCATTCGGTGGTAAAAACCCACTAAATTGCACTCAATCGTGAAAATGTCCTTGCCTCCTGCGACTCACTGCACCCTTCCTCCTCCTCTCCTGTCTCATTTCTTAATGTCTTTTTATGCTGTGGATGTGGCATTTATGGAGGTGGCACCGTGGGGGACAGGCACTTGACCTAGGCTGTCAGAGGCTTGCTTCCCTTTATGGGTAGGCAGGCACACAGCCTCTTCTTTCTCCTATTGAGACCGCCTTGTGGTCGGGGCTCCACTAGATGGTGCCAGGTGCTAGCAGTGTGGGAACCACGCCACATCCTGGGGCCCAGGCAAGGCAGTCAGGAAACTCTGTGGCCCCTTCAGCAATGCTTTGGGCCAGTACAGCCTTAAACATTCTTCATCCTATGTTAATCTAAATGTTTATGGAATAAAAAAACCCTAAATGTTCTTTTCTACACTGTGGCTGTGTCTGTGCTTTTAAGCATAAACCCCAGCTGAGATCTGGCTACTTGGACTAATCAACATAAGCCATAAAAATCTAATTATTCAGGTTTGGGGGGCCTGGAAATGACCTATAATTTCATATTTCATTAACCAAACATCTGTACAATCTCAACTCTAACTTTTACCTTAAAAGGTTAATCCGATTAGCCAATTAATAAAAAGGTGGTGCTTTGGATTTTGTTCTATTGCTGGACTACACTGAAAATATAACGGGAGAGAGGATTTAGATGGAGGGTGGCTACGCTATGAATGCTTTCAGGACTGAGCTAATATCTGCTGAAAAAAGGAATGTATGAATTACTGAACTGAAGGAATGATGGCCTAGGGGACATATGAAAACATGGCTACAGATAAAAATATAGAGAAGTTGCCACTGGGCAAACACCACAGTAGTACAGTTGACCCTTGACCAACATGGGGGTTGGGGCACCCACTCCCCACAGTTGAAAATCCGTGTATAACTTTGACTCCCCCAAAACTTAACTACTGGTAGCCCATTGTTGACCAGAAGCCTTACCAATAACATAAACAGTTGATAGCATATATTTTGTATGTTATATGTATTACACACTATATTCTTATAAAAGTAAACTAGAGGAAAGAAAACATTAATAAGGAAATCATAAGGAAAATACATGTACAGTACTGTACTATATTTATCCAAAACCAAATCCACATATTAGTGGACCCATGTAGTTCAAATTTGTATCATTCAAGGGTCAAGTATAATTGTTGCAGTAAAGACCCTATCTTTCCTGTTAAGATAGTAGGGCAAAGTTTAAGGTTTTACACACTCTCAATGCATCTCCCCTGGGATATTTATTAACTACAAAGAGAAAGAGTAAATGTGGCAGAAACTTCTTATGCAAGTGATCCTGATGAACATCCTGGAAAAAAGGCCTGTTGACATCAGACACCCCCTGGCAGGATGCATGGAGGGGACACAGGGTCACCCTGCAGGATTCCTGCCTGGAACGCACCACCTGGGTCACATCGCAAAAGCATCAGGAAAATCCAGGGACCTTCGATAAAATACCTCACCAGTCCTGCCCAAAGTGTTACTTTCATGAGAGATGAGAGGAGAGATCGAGGGACCATCAGAGGTCATACAAAACTGGGACACAGCAACTCAAGGCAATAAGGGATCCTGGATTGGGTCTGGAACAGAAAAAAAAGAGGGACATTAGTGAAAAAGCCTGTGACACTCAAGTAAGGGAAGTATTTAGTTATATCCAGCTTTCTTCACAGCACCATAGTTATGTAGAATATTAACATCAGGAGAAGCTGGGGGGAACTCCATGAGAACTCTGTACTATTCTTGTAACTTTTCTGTAATTCTAAAATTAGCTCAAAATAAAAAGTTAAGAAATGGCAAAGCAGAACTCTTCATGTGAAAAAAAATATGAATGCAGAAAAGTAGCTTGAAAGTGAACGGCTTCGTGGAATTAGTCAATTATGTGATTAAGGCAATTACATTGGCCAGTGATTTTTGCTATAGGTACTAAGCTGACTTCTAAGAAATTCACATTTTAAGTATGTTTGAAGATCGCCTTCAGAGGTTAGCACTTTTCTGTAATAATAACATTTTCTTTGGTTCTTTTTATTTGCTTGACATTAGCAATAATGATACCATCATTACCATTTTTCAAGCCCTCCACATTTGTTAGATTCTTTACAAATACCATCTCATGTCATCTCCACCTAGGTCTTTTAGGATGGGCACCATTATTCCCATTTTGCAGATGAAGAAACCGAGCAAGAAGTAACCTGCTCCTCATGCACAAGTAGCAGAACTAGTTTCCAGCTTGCCTTGTAAAAAATTAAACCACATGACTGTGTACAGAGGTTTCTTTGCATAAGCAGTTAAGGGATGATTTGTTACAAATCTGTTTTGGGGGGCTGGCAAAGATTCCATGTTTTAGAGTTCCAAATTTCATATTTAAGAAAAATTAGGAAGTTCAAAAGTTCCCAAGCAAGGTAACTCTTCAGAAACATGTTCAGAAATGTTTTGCTGCACGTACATTCGTTTTCACTTGTAGGGTTTTCCCCTCCAAATTCCCTTAGCAAAGGGGTGGGAGAGGGGCTGGAAGCTATTAGCTGGCTGAGGTTTTATGTGCTTCTGAGACAGATTTGAGTCAGTTAGGAAAACACAATAAAGAAAGTGGTTCTGTGCTGCCATAGATTTTTATTTGAGCGGCGAGGGAATCTTAATCTTTCCTGTTAAAAGTTAGTCATCTTCAGAGTCTGTTCACTGAGACTTTGGTAAACATCTTCTCTCACATAGAAATGCTGTTGTTCCCAGAGGCTCCAAGCACTGACTTCTCCTTGGGTTTTGATGCTCCTTCTCGTGACTTTAGGCTCTCCATGCTTGTTCTTGCACAGGGAAGGCAGGTGGGCTTCAATCCAGAGGGGTGGGGTGGGCAGGAAGAGCAATGTGCTGATGTCACCCAGAGTGTGATTAACTGGGCTGGTGTTTCAAAAGACCAAAGGCACTGGACCTGTCACTTCTGCAGAAAGTCAGGAGGAAATTTTAGCAATTACTTGGCTAAATTGGCAAATCTGGTTGAGGAAGAGTCATTTTAGTCCTGTGGGGTAAGGAGGAAATCTTCTGTTTTTCTTTGTTCATTTTTGTGTGGTTTCCCTAATTCTCTTTGTATGGAGAAAACTTTGAAGAACTGTGAACCAAATAGCTATAAAGATTAAAAATAAACAGGAAGTTGTAATTATACTTACGAAAAAAGCAAATCCACACATGGGAATAAAATAACCTAAATTATAACAAGATATAAGAAAAAAATATAAGGAAACAATCCCCCAAACAATTGCATCAGATGCCCACTGAGACTGTGGATAGTGAGGAATGTTCTTGTTGGCTGGGCTGGGCCAGTAGGAGAGGAAAGCTTTTAGAGCTGTGTGTGTTTCTATGTGTTAGACCTTGAATGGGGAGAGGGTAATCCTTTGAATTTGAGAATGCCCCAGAAATTTGGAGTCTATTTTAAGCCTTTTTTTTTTTAAGTTTATTTTTATTTATTTTGAGAGAGAGAGATAGAGCACAAGCAGGGATGGGGCAGAGAGAGAGGGAGACAGAATCCCTAGCAGGCTCCACACTGTCAGCACAGAGCCCACCATGGGCTCGAACTCACGAACCATGAGATCATGACCTGAGCTTTGCTGTCAAGAGTTGGACACTTAATCAAGTGAGCCACCCAGGCACCCCTTAAGCATGTTTTTTAAGATGAGGTAAATAGAGGGCCTGATTTGAGAAGACAGACAAGGGCCATAAACATGGAGCTTAGCTAAGAGCTGAGGTTAGGGGCTAAGCCAGCCCCACAGAGAGATGGAGAACTACAACAACAAGGAGAACTGGTATTGGCTACCAGATATATTCTTGGAGTGTGTTTAATCTACTGAAGTGACAAGAAACACATTCCTGGGGAAAGGTAAATAAAAGCTACACCAGATATTACAAGTGAATCAAGCCACATTGGCTCCTCATACTTAAATGGACCAGATGATGTGATGGAATCTGGAAGTTCATGGGAGTTCAGAGCAGAAAGGATCCTTGGAGATCACCCAGCAGTATTCTGAAACTTTCCAGTTGAGGATACTGAGTCCCAAGACCATGGAACTCATTGTTGGGCTGAGGTGCGGTGTCCAGGCCCCAAGCCAGTGCTGTTTCAGCTACCACAAATTCACGCATCCCTTTTCTTTCCTCTCCCAGTGCTGGGTAAGCACCAGCCTTCCATCCTTGGAAGCTGTCCCCATACAGCCAACATAGGCATATGAAGGTGTATTCTTTGTTGGCCTTTTTAAATTACCAAGATTTGTGCTTACAGATAAAAAAAAAATCAGTTTTTTTATAGAATTATATAAAGTAAAAAACTGAATTTGCCCATTGGTTTAAAGTGCATACTGATCTCAGGGCACCTGGGTGGCTCAGTCAGTTAAGCGTCCAACTCTTGATTTTGGTTCAGGTCATGATCTCATGGTTAGTGAGTTTGGGCCCCACATTGGGCTCTGTGCTGACAGTGTGGAGCCTACTTGGGATTCTCTCTCTCCGCCCTCTCTCTGCCCTTACCCTGCGCGCGCTCTCTCTCTCTCTCTCTCTCTCTCTCTCAAAATAAATAAATAAACTTAAAAATATATATGTAGATAAATAAAATGCATACTTATCTCATTTGACCCTCCCAGCAACCCAGGGTGGTAGACAGTGTTATCCCCATCTCAGGCACAGGGGAGACTGGATACCCTGTGCAGAGCCTCATGGCAGTGTGTGCCAGACCAATAGATGTGAGCTCAGTAGTCTTTCTACCCCAGCTGTAAACCAATGGGGAAGGCATTTGGGGAGGGTGCTGTGCAACCACAGCATCTTTCTCGGGGGAGTGATGTGGCTTTTGGCTTGCATGGGGTCCACAGGTGTGGTTTCTGTGGAGGTTGGCATCAGCTCCTGAATCTGTGTGGTAGAGCTCCAGAATGGGCCTCTGGGGTGCAGAACGTTCTCTCAGAGCATGGGGGAGAATCTGGGGCAGTAGATGGAGGGGGAAATAGGGAGATTGGTATAAGCTCAAAACTTCAAATTCTGGCCTCTCCTGAATATTTACTTTGTTGCTTTCATTTTTCAGAAATCATGAGGTCCAATGGATTTTGCTTAGCAAATACAGAAACAATTGTTATTGACCACAGTATACCAAACGGAAAAGACCAACACCTGGGTGTGGATCCCACAGAGCATTTGTAAGTACATTGATTTGAATATAGTTTTCTAGAAGGGCTGCCTGAATGGTCAGCTGGTGCCAGGGACTGGATTTCTCTCCCCAGACAGAGCTCTAGAGGAAGTAGATGTGGCCAGAAACATTGAGCCATCCTATCTGTATTTGGATACTTATCCTAAGTGTTTGCCTCTTCTAGAGGATGGTAAGAGCTTGATTCATAAACTTTGTGGGACCAAGTGGCTGGTTGTGAGGGGGCATTGAGGAGAAGTTGCCAGGCTCATATCTGTGCTGGGCCCTGAGGGGCTATAGGGGCCATAAGCCTCTTCATTCAAAGGGTCTGGTCTCCTGGGATGGGAAGGAGTGTCACCTGCATGGTCTTACATCGCAGGGCTGGAGGTTCTCCTGACTCTGAGGTGGCCTCTGTGTGGCTCACAGGCTAAGGCCTGGCCCTGCTGGGCCTGCTGATTAGTGCAGTCTGATTAGTGAAGGTGGGACCACCAAAGACACCACTGTCTTCCCTGTTCTTCTTTCCCCTAATAATGGGGAACTTTGACCATGATAAGTGCTCTAGGAAAGCCCAACCCTGGGGTCCCTAAGGGGCACCTTCATCGTTGGTTCACTTCCAGGTCATGTCCTTGGGAGTCCTTGGGAGTCAGCTTGAGGGGACATCACAACTTGGCTTCTGTTGACTGTCAAGGCCGATCCCAGGGCTCTTTCCTGGTTGTGTGAGCTTCAGAAAGCTATTTAACCTCTTCTGGCTTTTTTTCTTCAAAGTGGGGCCCACTCTGCTCTCACAGGGTCACTGAAAGATCTCAGATGGTGACTGTGAGACATTTGGCTCAGGAGCCCCTGAAGGCAGCTCTGGGTGCTCAGGGTCTCCCTGTGGGTACATGGGCAGCTCATCCCGGGATCAAGGGGCCTTGGGGTCCTACATCCTGCCCCACCCAACTGAGCTGCAAATAAAAATGAACTAGGAAAACTCATGTGCTGAGACACACCCAGACCAGCTGAATGCAGAACAGAGCATTACCCCAGGATGCACAGGTGACTGGAGCCTCCTCTACTGGACTCTTCCTGTGTGGCAGAGCACAGCAGGAGCCCTGTCCAGCCCATGGAACTGGCTCTGGCCAGCAGCACCCACTTTCCCAGGTGTCTCTTAGGTAGATGGCACAGGGATCCCTCACAATGGTGATGTCAAGAACTGCTTGTTTAAAAGGATATGCTGGTGAGGCTGCAAGGGGTGGCCCTTCTCTGAAGTGCCATTGTCTCTTCTGCATGCCTTGCCATGACACCACATGGCATCGCACCCACTATATGTGTATATAGGTAGCTCATTAGTTCTTGACCCAAGGGTCCTCCGTGCTGGCATGGGGCTGGCATCATGGGGGAACAAGATGGCTGTGTATTAAGTGGGTGACAGGAAGGAGAGGCCCTTTACCTTCACAGGAGGAGCTTCTGGAGAGAGCTTGTCTTGGTGGAGGAGAAACAGGTGGAGACCCTCCCTCATCACCCTGCAGGGCCCTGGCTCTGGCCCCACAGTATTCCCAGGGGGGACCATTTCCATCGTCAGGAGGCCTCAGGATGCCATCTCTGCACCTGGCCAGATTTGACAAGCAAGTTGAACCTGTGGATGGTTTTGCCAAGGAGAGGCACACAGAGAGAAAGCAAGGGTCGTCACGTGACCCTCCCCCCACCCCCCGTGGCTTTGCATGGACAAGCATGACACACCCCCAGTATGTGGCCCCCTGGCTCCAGGATGCCCAGCTGGCAGGAAGCCAGCAAGAAAAACCTCTGTGATCCCAGAAAAGCTTAACAAAGAAACGTCTGCCTCCAAATGGATCAGAGGAGCATTTAGAGGAAATTCCTGACTCGGGGCTTGCCAGGATTTTCTCTAGGTGCCTAATGTAGAGCAGCACAGCTGAGCTAACGGTCTGCTGCTGGAGTCACTCAAGAGCAGCCTGTTTTAACACTGCACAGGGCTGCAGCAGGGGAGGGGGGTGATGATGGGACAGGAGGTCGCAGAGATGACGTCTGAGTAACAGGGCTGTGCTTCCCTGCCACAGCCGTCCTCAGTGGTACCCAGGAGTTACCATTTGGCCCTGACACTGGGAATTTGGTGCTGTTGAGCCTGCCAGTAGGACCAGTGCTGTAAAGCCAAGCAGACAAGACAGAGACCCCACTGCACTCAGGGAATGGGGGACGGGGTATGCCTAGCACAGATATGAGTCAGCGTGACAGTGGGGCCTCTGCCTGGTGACCATCCTAGCTGGCTGGAGTGGTGCCCAGGCTCCCAGGAAACTCACTCAGGGATGAGGCAGCCCCCACCCTGTCCTCACAGGATAGGAGCAGAGGTATCTGCTCCTGGTCACTCACCTTCCCCAGCCTCCCAGCCTCCCCTCCCTGCCTGAGTTTTCAGGGTCACCTGATCTGAGGGCAGGCGGTGTAGAAAGGGTGAGAAGTTGTCCCCACAGGGCTGTATCTTGGTCCTGTCCCTCCCCTGGCTTGAGCCTTCCCCTACACTCAAGTCCTCTTTTAATTCATTCCAATGCTTGTTTTCCAGAAGAGACTTCACATCCTGTAATAAAGTTGGAGAGTTGGTCTTCCCTCCAACAGACATGCTGCCTGGCTGGCTGCGCACACTTGTGTCCATGCTACATCTCTTTCTCCGCAGCCCGGAGCTACCACCTGGGCGGGCAGTGTGGGGAGGAGTAGCTGAGCCCCCAGCCCTTCCCCTGCGGGTGTGGGGAGGCCCCACGCATCCACACACACACACACCTCACTCTGGAATTAAAGGAAGACATGCTTCTGTGGCCTTTTCTGTCTAATTTCGAACCTCCTCCACCACTTTTAAATTTCAGCTTCCACTGAGAGGAAGCCTGCTTCCCTGGGAGCCCCACCTCTGCATCTGCAGGATTCTGCCCAGTATGCTCTGCAGGCACGGGCTGGGCTCCTTCTCTGCACCCCATGCAGCCCCCTGGCCCCCTGGCTGGTGCAGCCAAGCAGACTCCCCTTGCCGTCTCCTTTGCTCCGTTCGTACCCTTCCTGGTTAGGCCAAACCTTTCCAGGTACAGCGGAGCTCTTACAGCTGTACTGCTTAGTGCCGGGAATCAGCGTAGGGACACAGTGTGCACTGTGGCCCCTGCTTTCCTGGGAGAGCCGAGGGGAAGCCTGCTCAGCCCACCTCTGCCCTGCCCCGATTTTTGGGACTGATCCTTAGCCTAGGAAAGTGGAAACAGCCCAAGCAACTTCTCTGTTTCCCTTCCTGGGGAGAGTGTCCTTCAGGTGCTTCTTTCTCTTTTAGGCATTTTTTTTTTTTAATTTGGAGTCTTTTTTTTCTAGCTTAGGAGGCCTTGTCTGGGTTAGACAGGGATTGGAAATGGTTTCAATTCATGGGGGAATGTCAGGAAGGTGTTAGTCACCTTACATTTGGCGTACATATTCACCTGCCTCCCCTCCCCCCAGGTACACCCCCCAGTCAGATGAAGACCCCCTCTAGGAGGAGCCCTCCCTCCATGAACCTCCCCTGCCCCCTGCCCTGCCCACACCTCTCTGGACCGCTGCTCTCAGTCCCCATAGTCCCCTGTGCACGTGTCCCAGGGTTGTGGTTAGGTTGTGAGCTTGTGACCACAGTGGCTTCTCTCACTCATCTTTGCTGTTGTCTGCGTTCCCACAGACCCACAGACCCACTCCCTGCCTGGCTAAGTGCTGTGTCCCCAGACACAGAATGGATCCCTAGATAGAGAAAAATAATCACTCTGTGAATGAACGAATGCCTCAGTAAATATTGGCTAATGAATACAGATAGCAGTCTCTAAGGCAGTAAAAAGCAGAGCTATCACAGTCTTTAGAGAAGGGTCCATTTCACCTAATTAATTTGTAATCATGGTTCTTCCCCATACTTCATGCATTGAAAGGACTGTGCCTGTTGGTCTGATGCACCTGTGTATCCTGAAGAGCATTGTGGACAGGCCCTCTCACAGTGTTTGGCATTGACCCTGAAGCGCCCTCTTGCCAATGACCTTCTGCCCTTTATTTCTCCTCTTCAGTGGTGGTGGGGAGTCAGTGAGCCAGCCCCAGCCCTCACCTCTGGACTTTTCCATTTCAGGTTTGAGAATGGCAGTGAGTTTACCTCAGAGCTGGAGGATGGCGATGACCCAGCAGCTTATGTCACCAACCTATCCTATTACCACCTGGTCCCCTTTGAGACGGACATTTTGGACTGAGTCTCTATTGGGCCCCCACTGCTCTCCAACCCTTGACTGCTGGTTCGGCATTGGCTACAGTGGGCAGAGCTGCTGCCCCAGGCCTGGGCCAGGTGGTGCCTCTGTGGGGATAGTGCCCCGGAGGCCCAGGTGTCCTGCCAGTGTAGCAGCAGGGTTTTCTGGAGTGAGGGCTGACTCGCAGGTCAGCCAGGTCACCAGAGTCCCGCACAGCCTGCTGCTTCTGAGGGCTCTTCTCTCTGCACCCGACACCACCAGCCTGTCTCTGCACCCCTGGGACTCGCTCCTCACCCTTGTGTGGGAGACCCACAAGTGCCTGCAGGACATGTGGGTGCCAGGGTAGACACCCAGGGCCCGGCCAGGTTCCTCCTTTCTCCGTGACTGTTTCCTGGAGAGGAGCCTTCCTCTGGGTGCTGGGGGCCCAAGGCCACCCGGCCACCCTCACTCCCCACCATTCCTTCATACAACAAGTGCACAAAACATTGCCTGTTAGATTGTGTTGGGTTGCCAAGTTCTGGATGACATACACGGGGAATGTTAGGTAATCCAGGATTTCCCTGGGAACCAGGATGTGTGGCTTTCGTTTCTGTTTTTCATCTTCTATCTGGAAACTGTGGGTTTTGTGTCAGCCAAAGGGGCTCTTCACAGAAGAGTCATTGTGAATGGCGCATATTGGCTGTGGAGACAGGGGAAGCCATTGCTGAGCAGGTGCCCCTGAGCGGATACTGAGAAGTGCTGATTCTCCTCAAGAGGAAGAGAGTTCCTGCCTGGCCTGCCAGCCCCTCTTCAGCCCTGCAGTGTGGGTAACAGTGCCGTAACCCCTGGACCGCGGACTGTGGGAGGTTCACCTCTCCTGCTGTATACAAAGCTCTCAGTGATGTCATGCCATATTGACCTGCAGGGGTGGGGGATCAACAGGAAAGCGCTAAGTCTCCCCTTTGCCCCTGGGTGGGCGGGTCTGGGTTCTGTGTGCTCCTCTCCTCATGGTGTCTACTAACGACCAACATTTGCTAATGTAAATACTAGTAAATTATTGAGAATCCTAATTCTTTTACACAGTCTGTTTTTTAATCTATTTTAATTAAATAAAGTGTATTACTCTACTCGTGGATTTAAGATGTTTGGTGTGTCAAGGTATGTCTCTTTTTATTCCATGCAGCCTCAGAGCTGGCCACGGGGCACTCTGGTCTCATTGTTCTGCAGGAAATGTGTTCAGTTTTCACCGTAGGAATAATCTGTCCAAACTGAAATGTGAGCAAACAGCTTGTGTTTTGTGTGTGTGTGTGTGGTTGTTGTTTTTTTTTTTTTTTTTTTTTTTTTTTTTTACTTCAGGTTGTCCACCTTCTCCATGTTCCTTTTGGCAGTCCCAGGAAACCTCCTCCGTGACCCAAGTGCATAGCATATGGGATTTCCATGGCACCTACGTTTCCCTTCTGCCTTCCAGCTGCATTTGGTTTAATACACCCTGCTTTCAAATAGGCTGTTGGGTGGCTGATGGCGGTTGACCAGTTGCCTTTCTTATCTTGCAGGGTGAAGTGCATTCTTTCCAAGGAAAGGGCTGCTTGCCTGGCAGTTAAGACTGGAAATCAATCACCACATTTAGTTAATCACCACCTAGATTTCAGTTGTTGATCCTCATTATCCCTGTTACCCAGAAGTGCTTCTCCTTTCTGTCCAGCCACTGTCAGGCAGCTGCCTGTGGTTCTCAGCTGACTTGGACTGTATTTCCCCATCAGGTCCCAAGGTTGGTTCCAGAAGCTCCCTATCTGCCTTCACTGAAGAAGCTTCACTATTTCCAGTCAACACACCGTAAAATTTCTCAACTAAGAGTCAGCTGTTGGCATATTTGTTTTTCTATGAAGCACATCAGAATATTCTCTGGTTTCCTTCCCCCCCGCCCCCCGTGAAAAAACACAATGTAGGCTCATTCTTCATGTTCCCACATTTGAAACAGTCAGAAGTACAGATAAATAGTTCTTTAAGTGGCATGGTAACTGGTTGCTGGCACTCAACCTCACTGTGGGAAGGGCAGTGTGGAGCAGTGGGGACTGGAGCAAATGCACAGCTTGTGCACTGTAGAAAGGGACCCATTCCCACCGCTCAGTTTAGCGGACTGTTCCAGCCAGTAGTGTGAGCCCAGTGTGGCCAGTTCTCCCGGTTTTTCAGTAGGAGCTGGAAATTGGGACTTTTCATATGAAATATTCCAGTTTTGAAGGGCTACAAAAAACAACAGTGATGAGAAACTTTTCCAAGTAAAAGAATAAGGAACTTTGAGCTTCTAAACCATCAGTTCAGAGAATCAACACCAGAGGAGTTCAAGTTCATGTGGGAAGTTTGCACTCTTGCCCTCACATGTTTCTCCAGAGAATGCTTTTAGAACAACCTGCCTCTCATCTTATTTCTTCTGTGACATGTCCCTTGTGCTGCCCTGGTAGCCAGGAGGCCCTTGGCAGGGGTGGCCTGGCTACTGCCCTTTATTACTGAATCCTGAGGACTACTGTCAAGAAGTTCATTTACTCTGCTAGAGAGGCCCCTGCGAAGGGGTATGCAGTTAAAACAATTTCTTAGCAAATCAAATGAAAGTTGCCTAAGTTTCCTATTCAATAGGAACCTTCAGCAAAGGCTATAGGTGGGGGTGGGGGTGGTCATCTGCTCTTTGTGTCGTAAATAGATGCTGTATTTCACGGAGGAGGTTTGCTTGAAGGGAAGATGCACAATGAGGACATGATCTAGGTCTGCCCTCTGACGAGCCTGCAGAGTTGACATGCTGAGCAGGACGCGTCCTTGCTGTGGGACAGCAGACAAGCACAAGCTACCTGGTAATTGAGCAGACTGGGGGCTGATTAATAACCACACAGTTCTCACAGATAGAACATTCATTAATAGCAATATATGCAGGGGTGTTGGCAGCCAAACTTCCCTGAGCAATGTGTCCTAACCTTGGCTGCATTCTCCTGCTGGGGATAGAATGCACTCTTGGTCTTCATTTAAGAGGGCATTCTGTCAAATTACAAGCATTTTTATTTCAGGTGAAGTTTCTGACCCATGTCGGGTGCACTAATGTGTCCGCTGCAGATCAGTATTCTACTCTAGGGTCCTACTGTTTTAAAATGTAGATTTTACAGCAGGGGGAGAGGGGAAGGGAAGGTGCATGGGTGGCTCAGTTGGTTAAGAGTCGAACTCCTGGTTTTGGCTCACGTCATGATCTCAAGGTTCATGGGTTTGAGCTCCGCATCAGGCTCAGTGCTGCTGGTGTAGGATACTCTTTCTGCCCCTCCCCTGCTCTCTCTCTCTCTCTCTCTCTCAAAAAAACAAAAAAAAAAAGAAAGGAAAAAAATTAAAATGTAGATTTTATGGTTATACAGGTATGGCAAGGCCATCAGATCAGATGATTGCCATTGAAAACATAGTTTGTTACTCACAAATCCCAAAAGGAGGGAGGCACAACACTATGTAGCACCACATGGAGAGACACTAGAGCTGGTCAGGAAACAGAGAAGGGAGGGCCTGGGGGCAAGAGCCTTTTCATTATTTCTACAGACAGAAACAGAGGCAGGGTAAGCAGCTTTAGGATTGGCTAGGTTGAATAATTTCAGTGGGCTCTGGGACACAGGGCTGTCCCTACTTGTAGGATACCTGGCCTTGAGGAGATTATGGCAGGTGGACAGTGACCCAAAGTATGAAAGCCCATAAAGGAGGTGGTGAGGGTGTGGACTCTGCATTGGTTGGTTTTCATATACTCAAAGGCAAGTTGTTCACTATCTCTAGGACTTGGCTAATCCACGGAGGGGCAGCCCCTCCAATATGAGCAAGACCTCAAGATGTCTAAGCATCAAATACAGAAACTAGAAAATGCTGTTTTACACATATTAATCCCTATGAGTCCTTGGTCTACAGAGGGATCTGATTTTATCCCCTGATGAGGACACAGAGAAAATCAAACTTGCGGCATGACATTGTTCCTCATGCAAAAATCTTCCAACAGGTACAGGTCTCCATATAGATATAGACATTACTTTTTCTTAAATCTTTTTTTAAACTTATTTATTTATTCTGAGAGATCGAGAGGGAGAGAGAGAGAGAATGAGCAGGGAAAGGGCAGAGAGAGAGGGAGACAGAGAATCCCAAGCAGGCTCCGTGTCATCAGCACAGAGCCCAATACAGAGCTTGATCTCATGACCGTGAGATCATGACCTGAGCTGAAATCAAAAGTCATATGCTCAACCAACTGAGCCACCCAGGCACCCCATAGATGTTACTTTTTCTTCATTTGAATAGGTAATATATTCCTGTGGTGCAAAACTCAAAATGATTTAAAGGGTTTTGCACAGAAAGTATCATTCCTATTCCTGCCTCTATCCTATCTTCCCTAATACCGATTAGTTTCTAGGGCAGGCTTCTAATATTTCCTTATGAAAATACCAAACAAATATGAATATACCTATTTTTTTAGACAATAACTAAAGAAGTCTTCTGAAGTCTATATAACTTAGCATTTATGGTCAATAACAATGTGTCTTGAAGCACCTCAGAATTCAATAGTCTGCTCAAACTTGATAAATTTTGCTCCTAATCAGAGAGTGTGAACAGCTAACTGACTTGGCAGGTGTGCAGTGTATCAAATCTTAGACATGCTTAATTTTATTAGATTGTTGGGCACAGTGTTAGCATTTCTCTTATTTGCTCCTGTCTGTTTTGGGGGTGGGGGTGGGGATAGGAGTGGTAGGAATTGACAGATGATTGTGAATTTGCCATAAGCTAGGGGCTGCCCTTGGTTAAGACAGTAAATCCCAAGAGCAAATTTTTTCTGTGGGCATATTCACGTTAAACAGTCTTGAGACAGATGTCTAAACACCAAAGTGCCTGGTCATTTATTTATTTACATCAGAGACAACTGATCCATGAACCAGAATCCTTAGAAGTTATGGCTGGCCAGTGCCTTCACTTCTGGCAAGTGAGAAAAGTTGAATAATGATCTAAAGCTTGTTCATGAATATGGAAATTAGAAGAGAGATTAATTATATTAAATGCCACTAGAAATAGCAGTGATACCAAGACTCTAGAGTTTTATGGAAGGCATTTTGACACCACACAGAGTCAACAGATTCACAGTTTTTAAAAGTGACTATGTTTTTTTTCTCATCTCTCTGCAGGCAAGTAGACAAGCAATGAATTATTGGAAACCCAAGAGTTGAATGAAAAGACAATAGAGATGACCTCACCAATGTTACAAGCAGTAACATCTCCAAAGTCAGGATGGCCTTGCCTATCTGACTCAAATATTCAGATGAGGATTATGGGAGGGTAGACCCTCTTCTTGGCCCTGCAGCATCCTTGCTCAGCAGGGAAACACTTCTCCAGGAAGAGTTTGTTGGTGGGAGGTGGGGGCATATAAATTTTCATCCTTTATGTTCTTTTGGACGGAACAATTATGGCTTCCTACTGGACCAAAAACTCAGAGTTGGTTGGGTGGATCAAGATTTTTCCAATGGATGGTGCTTGGTAGGCACTGAACAGATTTGTTTCTGCAATGCACTTCTTCTGTGAGACACATTCTTTCTTCAGACACTTGAATATATTCAGACATGTCTTGCAGTCAAGTCTTGGGATCCATTCTTCCTATTAAAGGAGAATTCGCATATCTTAATTCTAATCAATTAAGTGTTAATTTTGGAATGTAACTCTCAATGGCAATCTTATTTGACTTTATGTTCTGAGTAGATATTGTTTGCACATGATACAAAATTCAAAATAATACAAAGTGGTGCTCTTTGAAAAGCAAGTTCCTGCTCATCCTTATGCCCTAGCTACCCTAGGGACAATGATTATGACCAGTTTCTTGGGTATACTCCAGAAGTATATATGAATGTATATACATTTTAATGTATGCACCTGGCTCTTTAACATATGCACATATTGGGGGTGATCTTATAGGCCACAGTAAGGCATTGGCTTTACTGTGTGATTGAACCCCAGGGAGAATTTGAAAGGAGGAGTAATAAGATATGATGTATATAAGGGTCATTCTGGCTGCTGGGCAGAGAATAGGACTGAGGGGGCAGAGTAGAAGTAGGGAGATTAGTCAGGAGGTGTTTCAGTAATCCAGGAGGAGATGATTGTAGACCATGGTGGTAACACTGGAAGTAAGGAACCGTGCTTGGGTTGGTCACTGGGTATGAGAGGGTAACTACAAGATTTTGAGCGCAAGCACCAGATCATTTGGTTTCCCTCAACTGAAATGCCAAAGGCAGAGCAGGTTTTGGAAAGGAAAAGCAGGAAATAATTTGGACATGTTAAATTTGAAATGACTATCACTATTACTTGGCTTTGAAGTTCAGGAAAGAGAGCAGATCTGAGGGTGGATATTTGGGAATTACCAAAATAAAAGACAAACTATTTAAAGCCATGGGACTGGATTTGATCACCATAAGAGTGGGTGTAGACAGAAAAGAGTTCCGAAGATTATTCCCTAGGGCCCTTCAACACTGAGAGAAAAGAAGAAAAGAGAAAACAAGAATCAGAAGGGCCAGTGAGGTAAGAGAGAAACTGAGAGAATGTGGAGTCCAGAAGCTAAGCAGAGATGGTATTTCAGGAAAAGAAACAGATCAAGTGTGTTCAATGCTCCTGATAACTAAGTATGGTGACAATGGAGAAAAGAATATTGGATTTTAGCATAGTGGAAGTCATTGTTAACCTTAACAAGTGCAGTTTTGGTGGAATAATGAGGGAAAAAACCTGATTGGAATAAAAAGATAACCAATGAAAATTTTCCTTCCTGTCTCCCCCATATACCATTTCCCCCAACCCTCTACCCCCAGCTGGGTAACCACTTTCATTGTTCCTCATCTGTCGACCAAGAGTTTTTATATGAATATAAGCATACATTTACCCATTTTTTTTTGTACTCTCCACTTTTTTTACACAAAAGGTAGCATACTATGCACACTTCTCTACATCTTGCTTTTTTACTTAAAAAGATACCCTGAGCGTCTTTATCTATCAATTCTGAAAGAGCTTCTTCATCCTTGACTGGCATCTGCACAACATTTCATTGTGGAAGTACTCTATCTAACCAGTTGTCCGCTGACAGATGTGTGCATTGTTTCCAATATTCTTCAGTTATTACAAACAATATTGCAGAGAAGAACCTTTTTACAGTACACATCTAGGTATATCTGTAGAGTAATCCCTCCAAAGCAAGAGATCTGGGTTACAGGGTACATTAATTTATAATTTGGTAGACATTGTCAAATCGTCTTCCTCAGGAGCTAGACCAGTTTGTACACCCACCAACAATTCATATGAATATAACTAGGCCTCTATTGATGGAAAGTGAGATTGCTTCAAAAATTTTGCCATTGCCACAGTAAGAAGCAAAAGTATACCTGAGCATATAAAATTTCTCACGAATAAGAATGAATGTATTTGTTGAATAAAGCCTTATTGGCGGTAGAAGTATTTTTACATGTGAAAGATGTGTAGGAGTTTTTTGTTTCATTTTTCAATGAAGGAAATTAGCCTTTGTATCGCTTAGCTTTTGCTGCATAACACAAGCTCCACACTTAGTGATTGAACTGCTATTTATTTAGCTTCCAGTTCTGTGGATCAGCACCATGTCCTGGGATTCACTGGGTAGTTCTGCTGGTTGGGACCCCTCTGGGCCAATCTTGGCTGGGCTCTCTGCAGGAGAGCTGGTGTAGGAGAGCTCCTGGGATGGCTCATCATTCCTGCTTCATGTGTTCTCTCCTCCTCCAGCTGGTCAAGTCAAGCTTTTTCACATGGGAACTCAGGATTCCATAGGCAGAAAGAAGGGAAGCCCCAATGTGCAAGTGTTTTTCAAGGCTGTTTCCATAACATTTGTTACAGGTCCATGGACTCAGGTCCATGTGGAAAGACACTACCAACAATATGGGTACAAGGAGGTTTGAACAAGTTGGAGCCATTACTGCAATGAATCCACTATATCCCTTAAAGGCCCAATCTTAATTCTCTGTTTTAAGTATTTGGGGTCAGTCTTGTCCCTATTATCAATAAAGCCAGGTACTGTGCTAGGGTGGAAGACACATGAGTTATGATCTCCAAGCCCTGGACTCTAAAAGCAGTTTCAGGTCTAGAATATGAGCTTTTTTGCTCTGGAGTTTATTTCTTCTGAAAAGACATAGATTTAGTGGGAGTGAGACCCAGGGAGGAAGGCTGCTACCCAATGTGGGATGCACCTCATTTTTGTAGTTTTGAAAATAAAGTTTTATTTTATGAACAGTTTGTTTTCCTTCACTCAAAAGGAGCTTAATGACCAGGTATCCCTCAGGCATCCCATGCAACCCAGAAAGATTTTGCTGATTTCAGCTGATAATGTGTTTAAATGGAAACAACATTAATGCTAGGGCTTTCAGAAATGGACTGGAATGGCTGGATGATTAGATTAAAAGTTCCCCAGTGACTTGAAATTTTGACTCATTGAGAATAGTCTGATTGACACTTCTCCACCCAATTTATTTCTTTTCATATTGTGAGTGGTGTTGACTTGATTAAGTCAGCCCAGGAGCCTCCTGTTTGGGAGAGAGAAGCCTGCAATAAAATCCATGAAATTAGTCCTCTGAGAATTTAGGCAAACAGCTGACAATGACCTCCCAACCCCTGAGGCATGAGGGTTGGTATGACATGACTGTTGTCATCCACATCCAGGCCTGGGAAACCATGGAAGGCCCTTGACAGGGAGTGGGAAGAGGAGGAAGAGAAGGAACATTTGTTGAGCATCTATTATGTCTCAGGTACTGCTCAACACATTAAGTGTCCAGAGGTGTCTAAGATGCTAAGTCTTGAGTAGACAGCAGCTAGCCTGTGAAAACATGAAACAAAACATAGTAGGAAGGAGGAAAGGGAGAAGAAGGAGGAGATAAGTAAGAAGAAAAAGAAGAACAAGAAAGAAAAAGAATTCCAGAAAAGCAAGGATAGTGAGAAGGTGTGTACTAACTGCCTGGTAGGGCATTTGAAGGTGCTCTTTAACCATTGTAGATGGGCCCCGACTCCTTCAACCTCTGCTTAGTTTCAAGATACTAGTCAACTCACAGAGCAGTTTGAGCTTTCAATCTACCTCTGAGTGTGGGGCTGGGTGCACAGTGTCCACAGCCTGTGTGGTCTTTATGCTTGAGTCTGGTCTGCACTCTGAGCTAGGATTTGCGAGTTAGAGTCACAAGCCCAGGAACTTCTTTCTTTAGAAGTAGACTCCACTGGTATGAGATCGGCATGCAGACAAGAGCAGAGCACTTTGAAAATCTCGGGAATTCCTTCAGGGCGCCTGGGATCTGAGTGAGACCGGTGACCCAGTGTGTCTTGCTCGCCTCATCATCCCAGCCCTAGAAAGGGCTCCTTGCACACAGGGAGGCGCTAAGTGGTGGCATGTCGTGAGAGCATGTCATTATGGCCAGAATGGGTTAATACTTTTTCCCCAAACACCCACAGTGCCCTGGGGAGTTATTTATTCTCTCTGGGAATCTGGTTCAACTTGATCTTCAGTATTCCTGGTGGGGGTGGGAGCATGGGCCCTGGCTTGTACGTGTCCCTCACCAGAAGGAATTTCTCCTCTCGCTCACCACAAAGAAAATAAGAAGAAAGAATGAGGAAGCATAAACCATACTTTCTCTGTGTCTGGCTTATCTGCTACAGGAAAATCCTTGTGACTGGCACCTGAGGATGACAAAGACCCTGGGTGTGCTCTCCTGGGCTGTGGATGATGGGTTACTTAGCTGCTTGGATCACTAGAAGCAACATACAAGTTTGGATTCCAAAGGTCCCAGCTCTTACAGCAGGTAGCAGCTGGGTACTCCAAACTACTCCCCACCAGCAGGTGGGCTGTGGTCTGGGTGCTCAGGAGCTGCTGCCTTTGATCCAGCCCCTGGCGCATCTGCTCGCCGGAAAGGCAGGACTTTAGTCTGGGTTTGCTGAAGTATCCAGGTGCCTGAGAGGTGGGGCCTTTCCTGAATCCAATTTGTCCTGTGTGGAGCTCTGACAGCCTGCCCATCTCCTGCCAAGGCACCCTGCTTCTGCAGTTCAGCTGTGGCCACAACCCTGTGGCCCACGGTCCCATCATCTGCCAACAGCAGAGCATTGCACCACCATGAGTGGGGCTTCTGACTTCCAGTAGATTTATCACTTGGCATGTTTTGTTTAAAAACTTCCCCCCAAAGCCCCCAAGTACACTGCCTAGAACCCACACAATCCATTCTGTGTTGCTGGCTCTGTCACAGTGAGATAAAAATGAGTTTTGGTGATGAATTAAATGGAGAACTCCTAAGAAGTTTTATTTTCTCCAATATTTTCTAAAAATCTAAGAGCTTGACTAGATTTCATAGTTTATTATCATCTTGAAAATTAATTTTGGGGCACCAGGGTGGCTCAGTCGGATTTTGGCTCAGGTCATGATCTCACAGTTCATGGGCTTGACAGTGGGAAGACTGCTTGGGATTCTCTCTCTCTCACTCTCTCTCTGTCCCTCCCTCACTCGCACATGTGCTCTCTCTCTCTCTTTCAAAATAAATAAACTTAAAAAATTAATTTTGAAAATCAATACCAAGCAGGGCCAAGATTAGGTTGGTGTCGGTGGGTTTGGGGTGGCCTGATTGCTGGTGGTAGGTATCACCTCTTCTTCCTATGACCTGGCTTTTTCCACCAAACCTTTTCTGTAAACCATAATTTATTACTTTCCCTCTCTGATTATCCTAAGTAGACTGGGTTCAAGTGCCAGTCTCTTGTTAGGTCATCGTAGTTCATAATTGCTACCCTTTAGTGGGGAAATAGTAACTATAAGTCTTCTTTTATAGTTATGTATTAAGGACAAGGTTCAAAGTTGCTGTGATAACTTACAAAGCCAGCAGTATAACATCATAGTTGTAGTACAGTCCTTGGAGCCAGATAGACCTGGTTCAAATCTCACCACACCACTGAATGGCCATAAATTCAGCTGGCTGCATGATCTCTCTGAGTCTGAGTTTACTCAGCTGGAAACATGGACAATGGTAATTTCTTCATAGATTTGTTAAAGAATTTTAATGAAATAAGGAATGTGAAACTCTAGGGTCTAGGAAATAATATGTGGGCAATAGATGATAGATTCTGCTCTATGCATCTATTTTGGAAGCAATGTATATTGGAATTTGGTCTAGAGCAACTTCTGTTTGCTTTCTTAAAGATGAAGCACACTGTTCATATTTATATATACAAATTTCTATTTCTAAGTGAGTACCAGAAGGATTAAGTGACTTGCAGTTTGTATATCTACAGCTGTGGCAGGCGGAAACTGAGGAAGTGGGCACAGGGACCTGTTGGCTTTGAGGTTGGTACAAATGCTGCCTTCTCGTGGGCATCTCATGCGCCATGCTGGTGACTGTGAACTGGAGAGATCATCCAACAGACTCATGTCTGATGTTTTCATGGATAATTCGGCTGAAAACATTCAGCATGCATCTGAGGAATATGCTCAAGGAACAAGAGGAAAATAGGGTGAAGACAAAGGGTGAAGGACTCTGTGTTTTGCTTTGACCATCTTTTGTTATCACTATGCAAACTCAGAGAGGAAAGGTGTTGGGCGCCATGTAGATCTGCAATCTCTCTCCCCATGTCAATCATCTATCTGTTGTCTGGCCCTGAGTCCCCCACACATGTCCTCACATACAGCCTCTCACAGCTCCCAGACTGCTTATTTCTCCTGGAGCACCAAAGCTTGACTAAAGTATAGGGAGTCATCCCTCCTCTGGGTATTAAAAGTTTTACCAGGGGATCAAAATCTCAAACCAAAGGGCGGATAGAGGGTGGGACTTCAGGGCTTGGTCTCCATGCACAGGGGACGAATAGGGGATTCAGTATCACAATAACACCCAGAGGCGGACACTGAAATAGTGTTGGGCATGGACCCTGAATTGTCTTAGCACACTGTGATGAAGTGCCAGGTGTTGCCTCAGGACTGTGAGGAGCCATATGCCGATGATTGGACTTGACCCTGGGGCAAGTGCGTTAGGCAAGCCCTTGCTCAACTACTGCCACCTCCAGCTGGCAGCTTCTACAAGCGTTCAGGAGGACACTACGATTTTAGTTTATATTAAGCCACTTACATATTATAGCTGTGATCATGAGCACTAAAGTCCTTCCTCCCCTCCCCCGCTTCTGCTGCCGTTTGGTGTGGTCAAAAGCACCTGAGCTTTGGAATCCGAACCATGCGTGTTTAAATCTTCATTCCTACCTGGGCTGAGTCATCCTGTAAGTATGTGAAGGGCATTACAGCTGGACCAGACCCCAGGGCTGCAAGCATAAAAGGACAGAAGAAGACCCTCACCTTGAGGTAGTTTGCATTCTAGCAGGAGGAACAGGGACACAGGGACACATCAGGCAGTGTTTAATCACAACAGGGAAGCAGAGTTGAGCAGGAGCTTATGTAAATCGAGGAAGCTGGTGTGGCCCAAGGGTCTGAGTGGGCTTTCCTGAGGGAGTGACAGGTAAACTGAAATGAGGAGGGAAGATTAGTGAGGGGGTGGTGGTAGGAAAGAACAGCTCCAGAGAGGGAATGGTAAGAGGACAGCCCCTGAGTAGGAAGGATCTTGACCCTGAGTGTTTGGGCACACTTTTGTTTACCAGCTTTTCCCCAAAATTGTTCAAGAGGACAAGTGAAAGGCTAAGGTGAATATGAAGTGTCTTGCATAGTGTTGGCCTGCTACCCTGTAGGACTGGCTGCCTTTCCCCCAGTACTCTCTTTTTTCTAAGAACTGTGAATGCTTATCTTCTCCTTATTTTTAAAAAATGTTTATTTAGTCATTTTGAGAGAGATAGAGAATTAGGGAGGGGCAGGGAGAAAGAGAAGGAGAGAATCCCAAGGAGGCTCCACCCTGTCAGTGCAGAGCCCAACACAGAACTTGATCTAATGAACTGTGAGATCAGCACCTGACCCAAGATCAACAGTTGGATGCTTAACCGACTGAGCCACCGGCAGGTGGGGGGGGGGGGGGGGGGGGGCCCGCCATCTCTTATTATTAAAACGCTAGTAAAATTTTCTCCCCTCACAAAGAGTGAATGTTCTGGAATTTAGAAAATTTTGCCACCACAGGGATTGAGGAAGCCTGAAGTCTCACACAGCACAAGGAAACACCAGCTCCAGAAGGACTGGGCTGTAAAATGATAAGGGGGTGAGATTGTGTAACTTTGCCTCGGGGCTGGGCAGCAGGTGGTTGATGCCTCATCTGGCTCCCTGTGGGACTGGCCACCTGCATGAGTATTTCCTACTCTGTCACTGTACCTTTGTCAAAGAATTCTTGGTTCCTTCCATTACACTGCGTGAGAAAGCCTAATGACCGTAGGATTTCTCAGCTATAGGTCTCAACTGAGCCTTAATTATTCATATGTGCTGGATTAATTATTGAAGACGACGAATTGGCGTGTGCAGTGCGGGTTTACTAGTAAACAAGAGGCTATGTGAACAGCGTTTGGCAGGGGAGACAAGGCCTCTTGATGATTTCATTCGTGTATGGAAAGAAGGGTTTGTTCAGTGATGACTTATGCTGACTTCAGGATGCAGCTGTCTGCTGGTGTGAAAAGCGACTTTGCCTATACTTTCTGGACAGGGAGGAGAAATGTGCTTAGACCCTGTCTCTGGGCCATGGCTCCTGGGGCCAGATTATATTTGATCTTCAACTGGTGATAGCTCTGCCAAGATTTCTTATGTGTTTGCATTCTTGATCGTTTGTTGTAAAATGTGTTCATGAAACAGATCTTTGGCACAAATTCTCCTCCCAGCCTGGAGTGCATGAAATTGGAAACCAACAGAGCCAAGGACATGGAGCTCAATCCTAAGACAGATATGGACTCTTACTGCTGATGAGGTGGCTGAGATTTTCCAAGATACCCCATCCAGATGGCCAGAGCAGCCTCTCAGGGCCCCTGCGCCCCTTCCCTGCCCGACTTCACCTCACCCAGCAGAGCCCTGGTTCTGCCCCAGAACCCCTTTCTCTGCACCCACTGCAGTGGAGAATGCTCATTTTCCTACAGCCCGGGCGTTCCAAACTTTGCACCTTATCCCAGGCTGACCAAAAGCTCCCTCCCCTTGTGAAGGAGGCTGGTGCCTCTCTACCCCCAGTCATGCCTGACCTCCAAGGGGCAGCACTGTTCAAAATCCCTCTCCTCAGTCACAGGGATGGTGACTTTGCAGCCTTAGCTCCTTGATCTCTTTCCTCCCAGTAACATCTCATCCTGCTCCCCCTAAGCCACCCACTGTCATGGCCACACTCTAGACTTTAATGATATAATTACCAGCTCCAAAATAATAAAACCAAACACGTCAGTCTCTGGCCACAACTTCCTGTTCTTTCTAGCTCGCTGGCTCACTGATTCTCATTTTAAAAAAAATTTGTGGTAAAACATACACAACGTAAAATTTACCATTTAAACCATTTCAGGTGCACAGTGCTATGGCGCTAAGTACAGTCACATTGTAGTGCATCCAATCACCACATCCATCTCCAGAACTTTTTCATCTTCTGAAACTCTGTCCCCATTGAATACTATCTCCCCACTCCCACCTCCTCCTCCTAGCCCCTGGCACACACCATTTTATTTCCTGTCTCTGTGAGTTTGACTATTCTATAGGTGCAATCATACAGTATTTGTCCTTTTTTGACTGGCTTAGTTCACTCAGCACAATGTCGTTAAGAGTCCTCTGTGTCGTAGCACTTGTCAGACTGCCTTTCCTTTTTAGGACTCAATCATATTCTACTACGTGTTGCGACCACATTTTGTTTATCTATTCACATGTTGATGGATATGATCATCCATCATATGTTGATGGGTTGTTTCTACCTTTTTGGCTACTGTGAATAATGCTGTTATGAACATGACTCTACGAATACCTTTTTGAGTCCCTGCTTCCAGTTATTTTGGGCATATATCCAAAGATGGCACTGCTGGGTCATATAGTTCGGCTTTTTGAAGAGCTACCAAAATGTTTCCCATAACTGCTGTACCATTTTACATTCCTAACACTAATGCAAGAGAATTTCGGTTTCTCCACATCCTCACAAGCACTTGTTATTTTTGTTTATTTCTTTACTTACTTATTTACTTAGTTACATGTTTGTTTGTTTATAATAGCCACCCTCATGGGTGTGAAGCAGTCTCTCATTACGGTTTTGATTTGCATTTTCCTACTGGCCAATGACGCTGAACATCTATGTCTTTATGTGTTTACGGGCCATTTGTTTCTATACATTCTTTGGAGAAATATCTATTCAAGTCCTTTGCCAATTTTTCAAGCAGGTTGTTTTGTTGTTGGGTTGTAGGGTTTTTAAACATACATATTCTGGATATGAATCCCTCATCAGGTATATGATCTGCAAATATTTTTGCCCCTTTTGTGGGTTGCCTCTTCATTCTGTTGACCGTGTTCCTTGATGCACAAAGTTTTAAAATTTTGATCAAGTCCAAGTTATCTGTTTACTTTAGTTGCCTGTGCTTTTAGTGTCATATCCAAGAAATGATTGCCAGATCCAATATCCTGAAGCTTTTGCTCTATGAGTTTTAGTGTTTTAGAGTTTAGCTCTTATTTTTAGATCACTGAAATATTTTGAGTTGATTTTTATATATAGTATAAGGTAAGGGCTCAACCTCATTCTTTTGCATGTGAATATCTAGTTGTCTCAGACCTATTTGTTGGAAAAATTGTCCTTTCCCCATTGGATGGTCTTGGTAAACTTGCCAGAAGTCATTTGGCCATATATGTGAGGTTTATTCCTGGACTCTCCTTTCCATTAATCTATGTGTCTGTCTCTATGCCAGCACCATATTATTTTGGTGATTGTAGCTGTGCAAATTTTGAAATTAGGAAGTATGAAACTTCTACCTTTTTTCTTTTTTCTTTTTTCTTTTGTTATTCAATATTATCATTACTACTCAGGGTCCCTTAAGATTCCATATAAATTTTAAGATGAATTTTTCTATTTGTGAATTTTTTTTTTTTTACTTTGGAGCTCCTCCAGTCTATTAACGCTTTCCTTCGGTCCCTGTTCCATGGCCCATCATTATCACTGGTTTCTTGCAAACATTCTCAACTCCCTGGCTTCTCCCTCTCCTCTTCACATAAGCTTGGGTGCCTAACCATCTGCCTTCTCCCTGCCTGAACTGATGTACTACTACTACTCTGATTGCCACCACTGCTGCTGTGAATATTACAATAATAACAGCCTAACACACACTGAGTGCTCACTGTGAGCCCCACACAGTTCTAAGCACTTTATGTGAATTAACTCATTCAGTCCTCTTACTTCAGTAAGATGTTTCTGGAGACAGCAGAGCAGACTCACATCACTATAAATTCATAATCATTCTCCCAAATGAATACCTAGCACTGCCCTGTAGTCTATTTTTTCCGCTAAGCTGAACTTTCCACTCTCCAAAATGATTATTTCTTACCTTCATGTTTTCCAAAACCTCACCTCTCCACATTCTTTCCCAGCTGATGACCTTGCTTCACACTCCAATGGAAAAAAAAAGCCATCAGATGGGAGCTCCTGCTGCCAAATCCACAGACCTATTTGCATCTACTCTCCTCTTCTTTATTCTTTGTGGGCCAGAGTCTCTCAACATGGAATTCCTGATCCCATCCATTCTCAATCTTTCAAGAATCTTACTCCCTTGCTGTTTCCTCTTATATCCTCTTCAACCTCTCTATCTACGGGATGCAGATATGGTGTAGTGTTTACTACCACAAAAAAAAAAAAATCCTCCTTTCATATTCTTCTGGTTAACATGTCTAAAGCAACTTATCTCTCTATTCTTCCTTCCTTCTTTTCTTCCTTCCTTTCTTTTCTTTCTTTCCTTCCTTCCTTCCTTTTTTCTTTCTTTCTTTCTTTCTTTCTTTCTTTCTTTCTTTCTTTCTTTCTTTCT